>NC_092514.1:56263560-56600703 GCF_047511675.1 Marmota flaviventris
AAGATGCCGTCCCTCCTCATTCATACACACATACGCACACACGTGTGTGTGCACACACACCCCCACTCCCTCTGCCTCTCTGTACCTCCCAAAGATGGCCACAAACTAACCTTCACCTGCCACCTAGCTCTTGGCCCGGTTGCCCCCACCTACGCTAACACCTTCCTGGCAGCACCCTATCCACCCCCTCAGCCCTTTGGATGCCAGAGCCTGGGGGCCTGGGGCAAGGCGCACCTGGAACAGGTTGATGCTGTTCTCCCGGAAGTGGAGCGGGAGGGGGTGGGGTCACTGAGGCAGGCGGGGTCCCTTGAAGCCTATATCCCTGTCTCCACAGAGGCATAAAGCAGCCTCTCCTGGCAAAGGACAGTCATCCTCTCAACCTACAGGCAGAGCAAGCCCTGGGCCCTCACTCCACACCAGGTTTCCTGAAGGACCCAGAGCATCATTCCCTGGTAAGAATTTGATGACGGGAGAGGAGGCAGGGGACAGTTTGGTGATCTAGGGAGCTGAGTGGGACCAGAAGGGCAGTCGGGTAGGTATCCTGATAGATCTTGGGGACGGAAGGGGAGGTGGCCCAGTGAGCGCCTCTCTGGTGAGGAGTCCCATGTGCCCCCAGTTATCCCCAAGAGGTTGTCCTAGCCCATCATGGTCCTCCCAGGAGTAAGGGGTGACAAAGCACATTGAAGCATGAAGAATGGCCTCACACATCTGTGACTGTGCCTCCACTTCCCTGACTCTGTGAGGTACCACAAGAAAGCAAGGCACTTCCAGGCCAGCTGGTAGGTTCTCTTCCACCCACAGGGATAATCTGGGTGTGCCTCCAGCTGCCCAGCAGAGCACCTGGACTTGAACATCAAAGACAGAGATCTAAGATGGTGAAGCTCGGGCTCTCGTAGGCCCCACATTCTCTGAGGCCCTCTTACCCCAGCATGTGTCTCCCAGGGCTGCATTCATTCATTCATTCATTCTTTTTTCTTTTCCGCACTCATTTGCCAAGCTCCAACTCTGTGCCAGGCACTGCCTTGGTACTGATGCTACAGAGGTGACTAAGACCCATTGCCAGCTGTCGGGGAAGTCGCAGTAGAGTAGGTGAGTCAGGTGAAGAGATCATAACAACATAAAGTGGCAGGTGTTTCAGGAGATGTACACAGCACTTGGCTGTGAAGTCACCAGATGCCTGAAGGAGTGAGGGGAGGTGTCACCAGGGAGTGACCTAAATTGAGTCTTTAAAAAATGAATAGGAATGCTTTAGACTGGGAAGAGGGTATGAAAAGCAGAGAGAACAAAGGCAAAGAACATCAACATGCCTGGAGCAGTGGGGCAGCCACCATGATGGGAAGTGAACCCCCATCAACAAAGGGCAGCTAGTGCAGTGCCCAGCTCTGCCTTCCCGCACCTTGACCCCAGTGGTGGCTGCTTCCCTGGCAATGGCTGCTCCCAGGTGTGAGAGAAAGCTTCACTTCTACAGCTAATGAAATGCTCCATCCAGGCTCTGTGACTGTGAAAAAAAAAAAAGAATGTAGACTGAGAAAAGAGCCCTTTGGTTGTGGCTTCCCTAGCCCGCCATGTAAGCTCTGGAACCTGAGTCTCCTCACCATAACGTGAAAACTTCTCGGGTTCTTTCCAGGTCTAACATTTGAGAATTCAGGCATCTTTAAGAGCTCCCCCTGCCCCAGAGCAGGGTGGCTCCCCACGGCAGGGACCTTACCAGGTCCTTGGCAGCCATCTGGACAGTCTCATCTCTCTCCTCACAGGGACAATGACCATGTTTGAAAATGTCACCCGGGCCTTGGCCAGACAGCTAAACCCTCGAGGGGACTTAACACCCCTGGACAGCCTCATTGATTTCAAGCGCTTTCACCCCTTCTGCCTGGTGTTGAGGAAGAGGAAGAGCACACTGTTCTGGGGGGCGCGCTATGTCCGCACCGACTACACCCTTCTGGATGTGCTTGAGCCAGGCAACTCACCCTCAGGTGAGCCTCAGCCGTGGGACTGGATTCTGAGGGGTGCTGCCGGGTAGGAGTCAGGCACCTGCCCCACGAGGAGGACTGGGAAGCTCCTCTCTGACCTGCTATGGTTAGGAGTCATCTCCTCGACAATCTCATTAGGAGCTGAACAGATGACAGAGAATGCCTCTCACCCCAGACCCTTCTATCTTCTCCTTCCTGCAGATCCAACAGACTCTGGGAACTTTGGCTTTAAGAATATGCTGGACGCCCGAGTGGAGGGAGAGGTGGATGTACCAAAGACGGTGAAGGTGAGGGGGACTGCCGGGCTCTCCAGGAACAGCACGCTGGAGGTCCAGACACTCAGTGTGGCTCCCAAGGCCCTGGAGTCCTTGCACGAGGAGAGGTGAGAATGGAAAGGGCACAGGGGCTAGCAGGGTGGGGTGGGGTGAGGCAGGGCATGGAAACGGTGCATTGGGCCCTGAGTGAAAAGGTGAGACCCTCACACTGACCTACGCCAATGTGGTCACCACGGGGAGTGTATTCAGGCCATTTCCTAAGCACTCCTTTCTGTCCTTCACTACCCCCAGTGTCACACACACCTGGGGATGAATGCATCCACGTTCATGAGACCTTGGAAAAGTCATTTCTCTCAAAACTTCAGTTTTCTGAATGATGGAGTTAGATGATCATTCCTAAGGTTCCTTCCAACTCTAGAACTATTAAATGCCTTAAAATGGGGAGGGGCCTGATCTTAAACTGCTCCCCCCTGAAGCATGAGCCCAGTGGTCTGCTCCCATAAGTGAAGCTTTCTGCCTGGCCCCATACACACACCAAGCACACCCTCGGGGATGCTGTCCCAACAGCACATGGGGTGTGGCAGATGCCACATTGATGCTAGGCTCCATGTATGTTTGGCTTGATGGGGGAACTGACTTTCAAGTAGTTAAGTAGTGGTTAAAAAGAAGAGGTAAGGACTGGGGAGTCCAGCTGGAAGGGCTGGAGTGTTCAGAAGTTACTCAGTAAACATTTGCACCACTCTGGTTGAATGAAAAGCATCCTGTTTTGGGCTTGGGTACCCCTCGAGCATCTTTGTCCAAGAACTCTGTGACCTAGGAAGGTGAAAACTAACATATCGGCAATTACTAAAATCCAAGACAAGAAGTGGTCAGTGCCAGGGGAATGAACCTTGTGGAAGGCCATAGGAACTTCTCATCAGGGAAAGAAGGTAAGACCCCACAGAGGTGGTGGCCCATGATCTAGGGCTTGAAAGATGAAAAGAAATTATTCACCAGGGCTGGGAGAAGACACACAGGTGAGACCTCTCAAAACCAATAAGAACAGTCCATCTGGCAGGTGCAAAAGAGGCACCCGTGAAATAAGAAGAAGATGCAGGGTGGACTCAGCTCATGGAGGATCAGGGCCAAAGAAAGGAGGTGGACTTGTAGGCTCTGATGTGTCCCATGACAAGATGGAGGAAGTTGTTGGATAGAGGAAGAGGGAGAGGGGTTTGAGAACCAGGAAAGATACCGTTCTACTACCCATCAGAGATGTAAAATGACGACAAGAGCTGGGCGAGAGCAGCTGGAATGAAGACAGAGGAACAGATGGACAGCCTATTCTATGCAGAGGGCAATAGAATGGCCAGATGCAGTGGGGTATGCCTGTAATCCTAGCAATTTGGGAGGGTGAGACAGGAGGATTACAAGTTCAAGGCCAGCCTCAGCAACTTAGCGAGGCCCTAAGCAACTTAGCAAGACCCTGTGTCAAAATAAACTACAAAAAGGGCTGGGATGTGACTCAGTGGTTAAGTGACACTGGATTCAATCTCCACTACTACTACTACTACTACTACTACTACTAATAATAATAATAATAATAATAATAATAAAGGCAATAGAATGGACTTGGCTTGGCAGCTGATTGCAGGGTGAGGGCAAAGATTTTGTCAAAGATGACCTTGCGTTTTGACCCAGATTGTGACATTATGAGACATTGAAGGTGACATTACAGGTGATAAGAAGACAGAGGTGAGAAGTGGATCTGTAGAGAAAGATTGTGAGTTTCTCTTAGACATTTTAAATTTGTGGTTCTGCTTTGGCATCAGCTGAGAACGTTTAACAGGTAGTTGGAATCAAGGACCTAGAGATCAGGAGTGAGAAGGTGCTTTGGGCCCTCAAGTAAAGACACATATGTGTTGAACAGCAAAATAATACTGTAGAAACTGGGGGGAAAGTTGGAGGGATTTCCAAGAGCAGAGGGGTGAGAACAAGATCTCTGAGAACATAGCATTTTATGGAGCCAAATAAACTGGAAAAGGGGGATTCAGACAGAATGGGTAAGATTCAGGAGCCAGAAAGACAGGGGCAGAACCAGCATGGTATAGTGTGCTCAGAAACCAAGAGAAGACAGAGTTGCCTTGGACAGCAGGTGCAGTGTCATTGATTTTGATGAACATTGATTTTTGTCATTGTGATTTCAGCTAAGTTGGGGAAATAGAAGCCAAGTTATAGAGAATTCAGAATTCAGGGCAGTGAGGAATTAGAGAGTGGGTACAGTTGGGTCTTTTGAGATATTTGCCAATAAAGTAAAGGAAAGAAATAGGATGGTCATTTGAGAGAGTAACTGGATCAAAGGAAGTGAGTTTTTAGGATCAAGGACGTGTTTATATGAGGAAGTAAACAGAAGGAGAAAAAAGAGAGGAGAGACTGGTGTTAATGGCAAGAGATGAACCCAGAAGAGATGAAGTGGAAGGCAAGGAAGGAGAATCATGGCCAAGCAGAAGGAGAAGAGGAAAGGAAGCAACCATGAGGCCCTTTCTGGGCCAGGTTCTGTGCCAAATGATGACCTGGTTTACCTCCACACTGGAGGGAACCATCTTTATCCTCCTTTTATAGATGAGGCAACTAAGCCTCAGAGAAGCTGTAGTTGATCTGGGTTTCCAACTCAGACTGATCCCAGAGTCCTTACTCCTTCCCTGTCACCATAATGTCCAGTTCCTACAAATGACCGTAGAAAAGAGAAGGGCATGGCCCAGGTGGGGAGAAGCTCTGGATGGTCCCCTTATCCTTCTTCTGCCACAGGAAGCTGGCAGCAGATCACCCTTTCCTGAAGGAGATGCGAGATCGTGGTGAGAATCTGTATGTGGTGATGGAGGTGGTGGAGACGGTACAGGAGGTCACTCTGGAGAGAGCCGGCAAGGCAGAGGGCTGCTTCTCCCTCCCGTTCTTTGCCCCACTGGGGCTACAGGTTTGGTTCAAACACACACACACACACACACACACACACATAGGCATTTGCATTCCCAGAGGTTTCATTAACTTTGCTGGACAGGTACCCACTCAGGATACTGAAGAAGACTTACTGACTTACCCCTTCTCCTACCTCCTCAAGATCCAAACCCTAGTTGGCCAGACACAACCCCCTTCTCCAGTTGATGGTGCCCAGTGTGAGCAGATCTCTATTCCAGATGCCACAGGGAATATTGGGAAGGGGAAACATGCTCCTGAGTTTTCCCTCATAGTACTCCCAAGCTAAAAAACAGAGCTCCTTGCTCACAGAAAGTTCTCAGGCTCAAAGTCAAGATGCATCAGTTAAATCCCAGAGACTACAGTCATGGGAAATTCAATGGAAATACGCAAGGCTCACATACCTATACCTAGTAAGTGTAAATATTCAAGGGATGATTTGGCATTTGGGGACAGGAGGAGAGATTAGTCATGAAAGACTTCTGAATGAGGTAAGCAAAGGACAGATGGAGAAGAGAAAGAAGGAATCAGGGCCTGGAGGTGGGACAGGGTGGTGTACAGGTACTTGATGGAGCAGGTTGGCCCAGTTCCTTTCATGCATCTGAACCAGGAAGAATCCTGGATGGGCACTGGAAATGAGTGGGAGGGCTTCAAAGCCCGTTCCACAAGTTCAGACTGGATAGAAAGATGATCTGGGACACTACTGAATGGTTCCCAACTTGCTATCTCCCCAAAGCTCTCAGGCCTGGCTTTCCACCTGCCCCCACCACCACTCCCAATGTCTCATGCTTAGGATTTCTGCAAATTCACAAATCCTCATTGTCTAATTCTAGGGATCTGTAAACCACAAGGAGGCTGTAACCATCCCCAAGGGCTGCGTCCTAGCCTTTCGAGTGAGACAGCTGATGGTCAATGGCAAAGATGAATGGGGTGAGCGGAGTCCTGGAAGATTTTTCCCTAAGATGACAATTACTCGCATCATTACCAAGGCATCCTGGTCCCCTCTTGTGGCCATGTCAGGGAATGGCAGAAGGAGTGTATTGTATCATCCAGTGCTGGGGACTGAGCCACAGGGCCTGCTCCAGAGGAAGGGGGAAGGGGCTTCTGGGTTCTGAGCATCTGCTGGGTGCTAGGCATTGTGGAGGCTGGGACAAGGGACATAAAACTAAACAAAATCAGCCTCCACTCTCAAGAAACCAAAGGAGGATCAATGCCAATACTAGGATGCCAAGTAGAAACAGTGCTATCTAGGAGAGAACTTCAAACTTCCTGTAGTGGAGGTCGAGTGGAGAATTAGATGAGCCATTTGAGGGACAGGATCTAGCCCTGAGAAAGGGGCCCTTGGGCTTGAGGCTGGAGAAAGAAGGGTAAGCTATCTCCTGATCTTCTTCTCTTGCTCCTTGCAGATATTCCCCACATCTGCAATGATAGCATGCAAACCTTCCCTCCAGAAGGTAAGTGAACTGGCTCTCCACAGCTCCTGCCCTGCCCTCTACTAGCAGATTCTGTAATCCCTCTGGGAGCCCCCTGCTTTTGTCTCCCACATCCCAGAATATCTATCCTCAACTTTAGGAAAGACAGAGGTATATAAATAGTGCCCACAAGGGACAGAGAGAAGGACAGAGACCAGAGACACAATCAGAAGCAGAAACAGGACTCGGAGTCAGTGTGTGTTGCCAAATTGTGGGAGTGGATGAGCTAACAGGATCTCCATGTGTTTGTATAATCATCCCCCATGAAGCTACCTTGACAGATGCTTTAGACAAAAAAGGCAGAAATTAGTTTTATGCTGACCGATGTGCATTGTTTCTCTCTTCAGAAAAGCCAGGAGAGGGGAAATGCGCACGTAAGTGATCCTATCACTCAACTGCAACTTTCTTGACTCTAGTTTAAAAAACACTAGTCTTTTCCCCTCCTGCGTGAGACTGACAGGGAAGAGGGCAGAGCAGGTCTCATTAGCAATTGTCCCTGACAAATGGCAGAAATTCTGCTAGCTTAGGAAAAAGCAGTGGAAGGGGGAGACCTTTGGACAAGATGCCCAGGTGGTCTGATATCTCAGACATTTATCCCCAAAGTCCTTGGTAGCTATAACCTATTTCAAACATATGTGTTACTCTGCCACCCAGAGACAAAAACTGAGTCACAGTGATGCCAACTCCATCTGGATGCCCCTTTTCACATTCCTGATAGCTCTTCTCCTGACCCATTCCTGATTCCCAGGAATGGTGCAAGAGTATCTTTAAGATAGTTGGGATCTCCCAGGAGCCAGACTGGACCTGTTACCGCATTCCGATTAGTGTTTCATGCCCTGGGGATGGCTGCCAATCTGAAGGTCTGTATTCTTATCTATTTTGTTTGTTTTTCTTATGTTTTCCAGTTATCCAGGCATCTGATGTTGGTAAGGAATTTTGTTTCTTCCAAGATTTTGTCACGAAGGTGGCAGGAGAAGCATTAGGGTAGAGGGAAGGCCAGGCAAGGGCTGAGTGCCAGGTTCTAGGGTTTGGAGCCACTTCCAGGGAACCACTTTTCTGGTGCAGAATCAATGTATTCCCTGGATGCCAGGCCCCGAGAAAGCCAAGTTCTGGTTCATGCTCTCCCTGGATACAGAGCCACTGCTCTCTGAAGCATCCCCGTCTTGGCCTTTAGGAGGTCACCAAAGTCATTCTCCCTTGTCTACTAAATCTTGAGAAGGGAGATTAGACCTTCCTCTCAACGTTTAGCTGGCATCTCTGAGAATGGGAAGTTATTTGCTTACTGATACAGGATGAGGCCTGGGGTCTCCAGGATGATTAATTGTTGGATTAGATGACACCGCCTTGCCCCACCCCTTCTGTTGGGGCTGGAGGATAACTTCATAACTCTGATCCTTGGTAAAGAAAAAAAGGCCATCTCAAGCTGGAAGCAGGGGATGGAGCCCTGAGTGGGGCGAGGGGAGGAGCCTAGGGGAGAACACTTTCTAAAAGAGAGGAGAGGCTGTCAGTTGAAGGACTGGTGTGTATATTTCCTGTCCTCATAGGGGAGGTACATGAGGATTTTGGGACACTGAAAGAAGAGGTTCAGAGAGAGACCCAAGAAGTGGAGAAGCTGAGTCGAGTGGGGCAAAGTTCCCTGCTCAGCTCCCTTAGCAAACTTCTAGGGAAGAAAAAAGAACTCCAAGACCTGGAGCTTGCAGTAAGTCCCCAGCAGGAGGATGGGAGGTGTGGCAGAAGGAGGGGTTTGGGTGGTGGGCATTTGGGGCACTGCTCTTGGTGGGGATACCTGACAGAGGCAAAAAGTGGCCAATGGCCAGGAAAATAACTTCCCTGAGACTGGGCAAGTGCCCCCAGGCTACCAGGTGACCACTGCCCTCTCTGTCCCCTGAAAAAGGCCAAACCATACAGGTTTCCCTGAGATACACACTCCCTTTCATGGACAGAAGGTGGACAGTAGACCAAAAGTGCCTCTGCTGGAAGGAGCCAGAAGCTTTCCAGAGTCCAGAATCCAGTAACCAAGGAACGCAGGAGTCTAATCCTTTACAGGATTTGTTACTACATAAAGAGAAACTGGGAAAAGGGAGAGAAGTGCCATGTATCGAGGGACTATCATGTGTCAGGTGCCACCTGTTCAAACTTTTTTGTCATTTTTTGGTACCGGAGATTGAACCCAGGGGCACTTAGCCACCGAGCCACATCCTCATCCCTTTTTAATATTTTACTTAGGGCTGGGGATGTGACTCAAGTGGTAGTGCACTCGCCTGGCATGCGTGAGGCACTGGTTTCAATCCTCACCACCACAAAAAAAATAAATATATTGTGTCCACCTAAAACTAATATATATATATATATATATATATATATATATATATATATATATATATATTATTTATTTTATTTTATTTACTTAGACAATGTCTCAATGAGTTCCTTAGGGCCTCGCTGCTGAGGCTGGCTTTGACCTCCCATCCTCCTACCTCAGCCTCCCAAGGCCCTAGGATTACAGGCGTGAATCACCACACCAGGCTTGTTTGGGCAATCTTAAATGTCACCTACCTTTTCCCACAGCTTGAAGGGGCTCTAGACAAGGGACATAAAGTAACCCTGGAGGCACTCCCAAAAGATATCGTACTATCAAAGGAGGCTATGGATGCTGTCCTCTATTTCCTTGGAGCCCTAACAGGTAAGTAGGGAATAAAATCTTCACTTTTTCAGTGATAGAAATGAATCACCTGAGTGAATACCAGGACATTATACTACAGTTTTTGTAGTTTATATATACATTTTTTTAAAAGAGTAGATTCTTTTTTTTAAGAGAGAGAGAGAATTTTAATATTTATTTTTTAGTTTTCGGCAGACACAACATCTTTGTTAGTATGTGGTGCTGAGGATCGAACCCAGGCCGCACATATGCCAGGCGAGCGCGCTCCCACTTGAGCCACATCCCCAGCTCTATATATGCATTTTTAAAAAGTAGTTCTATTCCTAAGGATTCATTTGATCTCTCTTTTGTGTATGTGTATATTTTGTTGTTATTATTATTTTTGGTATCAGAGATTGAACCCAGGGATGCTTAACTACTCAGCCACATTCCCAGCCCATTTTTATATTTTATGTAGAGACAGGGTCTCGCTGAGTTGCTTAGGGCTTTGCTAAATTGCTGAGTCTGACTTTGAACTCCCGATTCTCCTGCCTCAACTTCCCAAGCCACCACATCTGGCTCACTTGATCTCTTTGGATAACGTGAGAAGACAGTCTTTCTTATAGATTTGGGAATTAAGCCCACTTTTTTCAACTACATATATAAACCTTCTGCACATAGCTAAGCTCACACACTTCTATACTGATATCTGTTAGCTTTCATTTCTGAGAGTAACATCCTATAATCTTGTCTCTACATTCTCTCCTTCCCTCTACATGAAACATCCCCCCACTTAGAAAACTCTGGTGGTTGGAGTCAGGTGATAGGTGGCGAAGAAGGGGAGGAAACAAGGAAGAAAAAAAACTCTCTTGTCCTTTAGGTATAAGCTGAGGTGTTTGTTCCCATAAGAAGGCTGCCTTCAAAAGCCAGAACCAAAGTAGACCCCTCAGCCATGGCTCCCTTAACACCCCAAACTGTAATTCCACTACAGTTTCTTTGTCTTCTCTATAAGACTGCAATTTTCTTGAGTGAAGGGAGTATGATTTTTACATAACACCTGGCAGAGAAGCCTAGCATAGTGCAGGCATTCAACCATGAATGAAGGAATGAATTAATCAATCAATGCGTGCCTGAGTTCCAGAAGTATACTATTTGGAGTCTGCTATCCTCTCTGCACCAACAACATACATCTCTTTCTCTGCTTTTTTTTTTCTCCAGTGCTGAGTGAAGCCCAACAGAAGCTTTTGGTAAAGTCCATGGAGAAAAAGATCCTACCAGTGCAGCTTAAGCTGGTGAGAAATACACACACACACACACACACACACACACACACACAGTGTCAGGCAGAGTTCAGGAGGAAGTAGCTAGAACCAATGGAAAGGTATAGATTTAGCCTGATGACAGAAGAGTCTGGAAGGCCTCTCCCTTATTCCAAGAGCTCATGCTCACTTCTCTTTCCATGTTTCTTCCTTTTTGTTATTTCACAACAAGGGGAAGGGCGAATTTCTGGCCATACTCTGGGTTTATCAGCCTGTTCTTGGGAGAAGAGACAGAAAACTGGCTTTGCTTATTCCAAGTGATGTAAGCAAATCTTTTAATGTCTCTGAGTCTATCTCGATTTATTCCTCAGTAAAATGGGGCCAAAATAAATGCACTGCTGATTGTATAGGGCTGTTAAAAGACCCCCATGGAGCTGTAATGTGAAAGATAAGGAGTTATGATAAGGAGAATATAACCTTATGGTTTTTACAAAGTCGGGAAGAAGAAGAGAGCCTTCTAGATCTTCCTTTCCATGATATTTTGTTTGGTTCTTGCAGGTGGAGAGCATGATGGAACAGAATTTTCTGCAGGATAAAGAGGGCATTTTCCCCCTGCAACCTGAGTTGCTCTCCTCCCTTGGTGAAGAGGAACTGACCCTCACAGAAGCTCTAGTGGGGCTGAGTGGCCTGGAAGTGCAGCGATCAGGCCCCCAATACACGTGGGATCCAGACGCCCTCCCCCACCTTTGTGCCCTTTACGCTGGTCTCTCCCTCCTTCACCTGCTAACTAAGGCTTCCTAATGAAACTTCTGTCTGCCCCCTGCTCCCCAGTGCCTGCCCAGACTCACAGTGCTGTGTCCTTAATACCCAAAGGCATTTCAGAACTACCAGGACAAAGAGGACTAAAATCCTAATTGATCACCCATGATAACCAAGTTCTACCTGCCCCACTCTGTATCTCACCCTCTACCTCCACAACCCACTAAGCTGGTCTGCTAATGCCTAAATCCTGTAGAAATAGAAGCACTCAACCTTTAAACTATGAGCCATTTCAGCAAAACTGAAAAAAAAAAAAGATAAATTAGTTTCCTATCCTAATCTCTCCCACTTGTGCTTAGAAAAAAACAAGCTTTATAGGAATTAGAGGAAATTAGGATAATGTGTCTTTTGGTGTTTTTCTTTAAAGAATTTGTCATGGGATGAACCAAACAGCTATGTACAACCACAAAGTTCTAATAAAAATAAATAAAAAACAATTTGTCATAAGGAAATTCTTTATGCCAAAAAAAAAAAAAAAAGAAAGAAAGAAAGATTAACCTACTACCTATGAATCATATGTACAAGATACTACTCTACTGTCCTCAGGTCAGTTGGAAAATGCTTAGAGAACATTTATAAGGGTATAGAAAGTGGAATGTAGAATGACAAGATCATCAAGGCATCTTGTCTTCAAATAAAAACATTTGGAGTCCTCTAGCCCTAGGTTGAGGGATTAGGGGTGGGAAAAAATAGAGCTAGTACAAGCACACAAGAAGAAAACTTTCAAGTTTGTTGATTAGAAAATGCAGATGAATCTTTAAAAATGGAACCCAAAAATGAGATTGACCCAAAACTTTTTTTTTTTTTTAAATTGTGTTATCTCCACCAGGCATAATGGTGCACAAATCCCAGCAACTCAGGAGAATGAGATAGGAATAACACAGGTTCAAGGCCAGCCTCCGCAACTTAGTGAGACCCTAAGCAACTCAGTGAAACCCTGTCTCAAAATAAATTTTTAAAAAGGGCTGAGAATGTTGCTTAGTGGTTAAGTGCCCCAGGGGTCAATCCCCAGTACCCAAAAAATCCCCAGTACCCACCCCAAAATTGTATTATTTTCTTCTTTCAGCTTTCTATCTTCAATTCAGGGTGATTGTGGGAGAAAGCAGTGTGCATAGGTTTGACCTATTGACCTGCTAATATGTGTATTGCACTCTCATTAAACTTCTATGTTTACATCCTTCTCTGTCTAAAACTGGGCTTGAACATCTTCCACCAATCCTTACCACCCCCACTCCCACTCCCACCCACAGTGCTGGGGATTGAACCCAGAGGTGCTTAACCACTGAGCCACAACTCCAGCTTTTTTATTTTGAGGCAGGATCTTGCTAAATTGCTTAAGACCTTGCTAATTTGCCGAGGCTGTCTTTGAACTTCTGATCTTCGTGCATCAGCCTCCAGAGTCGCTGGGATTACAAGTGTGTACCACTGCGCCCAGCTCCACCAATCTCTTTTGAAGTAGTTTTATGGGAGGGATAATCTCTCCAAGGCTTTCGACCCTAGGAATCAAACTCTCCCTCTTCTTAGCCAGCACTTGCCCAGGCTAATTCCCTCACTCACCAAGAATTCATGATCAACTGCCAAAAGCTTTGTGTTAAGCCACCTCCCACTTCTGGGCATCTTCCAAAGCCTCACTAATTGCTCATGGACATCTTGGGTTGTTATCTGCTGACTTGGTTGTTTTTCCCTTGTGATGTAAAATTAATAGACAGGTGAGTTATATCTTAACTATCCAGAAGGGTAACTTGGATTGTAAGGATGAACAACACAGCAAGTCTATATTCTGCCTTTATCATTCTCATCCACCTCAGCTACAGATATGGTGTTGTGAAGAAGACACTTTAATGTGTTTACTCCAGTGATGATTCAAAAGAATGTTATCCAAACTCTAGCCCTGGGAGGTGAGAGGACAGGAAGGACTTGGTCAAAACATGTTCTTTAAAACTGGAGCACACACTTTTTTCATTTAGCAAGGTGGCTGTTTAATACAGGCAATTATTTGCAGCAATAGTATGAAAGGAAGAATACAAAAGATATGTTAAGATATCACATATAAGGGCTAGGATTGTGGCTCAGTGGTAGAGCACGGGCGGAACCCGGGTTCGATTCTCAGCACCACATAAAAATAAAGGATGTGTCCATCTACAAAAAAAGATATTCTCTCTCTCTCTTAAAAAAAAAAAAAACCATATCACATATATTCATATGAATACGAACCAGAATATAGTCAAAACATATCCTCTGCCTCTAGGTTCTTGCAACAGGGCTAGATTGTGTGAAGGATCCATCCAAGGTCTAAAACTTAGAACTTCCATTTATGGAAAAAATCAAGGTTCCAAGATAGGAAATTACTGTATTGTATCTTAAGAAACTGGAACCAGTATCCTCCTACCCTACAGAATCACTGGGGGAGTTCTTTGAAATGTAAGTGGGCAGGGTTTCTTTCTGGTCCAATTTAAGGCCCCTCAACAGGTTCCCTAAAGCCTCTGCCAGTGGAGACTTTCCACCCTTACAATCTGCTGCAGGCCAGAGCAGACTGTCCACTATCTTACCTTCGGACACCTTTCCCCCACCCCTCCCCGCTACTGTACTAAATTCTTGAGCAGTTTTCCACACCCCCACCCATGCCTTCTGCTAACCTTCATCCACACAGAGAGTGGACCCCTATCTTTTATTAAACTGCAGTGATTCTACGCAAACACACTCTCCCCCATTCACACTCCCAGGCTGCAGAGATTTGGTGAGGGAGGGTTAGGGAGGGTGGCGGTGTACTGGGGATTGATAGAACCCAGGAGCACTTTACCACTAAGTTACATCTCCAGCCCTCTGTTTTTAAATTTTGGGACAGGGTCTCGCTAAATTGCCCAGGTGGGACTTAAATATGAGATCCTCCTGCCTCAGACTCCCGAGTCCCTGGGATTATAGGCGTGTGTGCCTGCCACCGCCGGGCTAGGCTGCAGAGAAAGCAGTAAACTACAATCTGACAAGGAAGTCCGGATCCATGGGTTTCTTCCCACTCCCCAATTCCGTTTATTTAAACCCCAACAGCCTAGCCCTCCTCCACAGCCTTCTTTTCTTGCCTCGCGCTGGATGCCCCGGGCAGCCGTTGAGCACGAGCCCGGCGGATCCCAGTGGCCACTCGGGACCCAGCAAATTCCTCGAGCCTGGACACAAAACCCGCCCGGCAACTTGTGACGTCATCTCGCTCTACGCTCGGATAGGCCCTACCCACTCCATTCTAGTTGGGGTACTCTTAGAGTCCGTTGTAGTCCAGGTTGGAGTCTGAGGGGACCTCTGGTGGACACCCACAGAAATGCACTCGAGGAGAAGTTAAAATCAACACATTTAAGCACTTCAAAGAAAGCCCCACAAACTCATACAGGCTCCTCCCCGTCCTTCCTCCAAGATCCGCCTTCATCCTGCACTTCGGCTGTTGACTTCTTTCCCCTTAGTTGACTCGGCCATCAACCCACGGGGCCTGGCGTTTCCCAGAAGACCCAGCGCCGGGAAGGGGTTTGCAGCTGCTCCGTCATCGTGCGGCCCAACGCGAGCCCGCGCTTGTGTGCAGGCCCGGCTCGGTTCCTGGTCCCTGGTACCAGGATTCACGCGAGGCCCCGGCCTCGTTCCCCGGACTAGGCCGCGACTCCGAGCGCCATGAAACAGGAGGGCTCGGCGCGGCGCCGTGGCGCGGACAAGGCGAAGCCGCCGCCCGGTGGAGGAGAACAAGAACCACCACAGCCCCCGGCCCCTCAGGATGTGGAGATGAAAGAAGAGGCAGCGACGGGTAGCGGGTCAACCGGGGAGGCCGACGGCAAGACGGTGGCGGCAGCGGCTGAACACTCCCAGCGAGAACTGGACACCGTCACCTTGGAGGGTACGGGAGCCCGGGTCGGGGAAATACCAAATCAAGGGTGACAGCGACCCGAGTGATGCGGATTCTCCCTGGAACACCAGCGCAGCCTCCACCACCCTCGATTCCTTGGGTTCTGTCATTGGGCCTGGGGTCGGGAGTGCCTGCCCCCACTACCCTGACACTCTTCTGACCTACTCCACTTACATCCTATCCAAATGATTCTTGCACCCTCACCATATGACTTACCTCTCTAGAATCCATTGTGCGTGCATGTGTAAACTTGTGTAAAAGGTGCATGAATAATACAGATTACATGTTCCCTTAGTTTAAAGAGTGTACAAAGGGTTTCTGTTGTCCTACCTGCCCTTAGTAAACTTCCCTAACAGCGCCATTTAAACCTATTTTATTGTTTACTTATGTCTATAGTTGAAGTGCCCAAACGATCCCCTCTCCTTTCAGATCATTACTCCCTCTTGATATCCTAAGTGTTTAAACACATACACACTTTCAACTTTGTTTAAACTTTTGGCGTTTTTGAGTTCCTAATTATCACTTTGACCTCAACTCCTATATACCAGTACCATTCTGTCCAGTACCCATTTCTTTCCTCCTGGGTGCCATTTCCCATTCTCTTTTTCCTGTAAGCATCAGTTTTGCATTTCCCATGTAGAACATCCTGTGCACATTTGGAGTGGGTAGAGAGAGACTTCCCATGTGACCCTGATTCTATTTTCTGGCTTCTGGATCAAGTGGGACCAGACTACTTATTTAACTGCATGAGAAACTACTTTAAAGCATTGATATAAGTAAAGCTATGCTCCTTGGTGATGCTTTTGAGGATTTGATAGTGTTGACTGCATCAGCTCCTGCTCTGAAGTTGGGCAACAATATCATAGAAGGTCCTTTTACTAAAAGGATAGCTAGTAGCAAAGGTGCCATTCAGCATTACCTGTGGGGTAATAGATACATGTGTTTATTTTTTTCCTTTTTTTTTTTTTTTTTGGTAGTTGTAGATGGACAGAATGCCTTTATTTTGTTTGTTTATTTTTATGTGGTGCTGAGGATCAAACCTAGTGCCTCATGCATGCTAGGCAAGCACTCTAACACTGAGCTACAGCCCCAGCCCTACATGTGTTATGAACACTTTCTTTTTTTGGGGGGGGGTGGGGAGTACCAGGGATTGAACTTGGGGACACTTGACTATTGAGCCACATCCCCAGCCCTTTTTTGTATTTTACTTAGAGACAGGATCTCACTTAGTTGTTAAAGACCTGGCTTTTGCTGAATTGGCTTTGAACTCAAGATCCTCCTGCCTCAGCCTCCCAAGCTGCTGGGATTACAGTCCTGCACCACTGTGCCTGGCAACACTTTGATTTTCGTGTTTTAAAGTAGTTTTTATTCATCAATTTTGGGAAATATAAAAAGTCTAAATTAACAAGGGAAAAAAATCCAACCATGGTTATTTTTTTTTTTCCTGTGAATTTTTGATCTAGTCTCCCATAATTGAGAGATACAATTTGGGTCAAGATGGAACTAAGTACAAATAATTTCCTACTTTTTTCTTTTTTCATTTAACATCTATAAAGATAACATTCAATTTACTCTAGAAACACATATCAAATACCTAGTATATTGGTTAAGAGTACAAGCTCTGGAATTAGTTTCCTCATTTGTATAGGTGAAAGGGATAGAACCTATTAAATGTTAGTATATCAATAATGTGTCCCATATACCCTGTGCTAATTACTGAATATTCAAAGGTGACTAAAAACTGCCACATTGCACATCTGAAATATTTGTAGGGTTTGAAGGTATAGCTAGTGGAAAAGTGCTTGCTTAGCCTGCACAAGGCCTTAAGTTCAATTCCCAGATCCAAAGAAATAAAATAAAAGTATTTTTAGTTTCATTCTTTTATAAATAGCTTTACATTGTTCCTCTTTGTATCCAGGTGTTTTTGGTTTTGTTTTGGTACCAGGAATTGAACCCAGGAATGCTTAACCACTGAGCCACATCATCAGCCCTTTTCTATTTTGAGACAGGGTCTTACTTTTGCTGAGGCTGGCTTTGAACTAAGATCCTCCTGCCTTAGCCTTCCAAGCCACTGGGTATGCATCACCATGCCTTGTGTGCCCAAGTTTTTAAATCTATTCTTATAATTATTTCTTGTGCTGGGTACATGAGCAAGGTCCTGCATCTGATCCCCAGTATTGGGGGGGGAAAAATTTTATTTTTTTAAGTATAGGTTCCCAGAATCTACATGCCCAAGTAAAGTTTTTGATACTGTCTAGAAAAACTGCTGATTTACATTATACTCGCAGAAATATTTTTTTTTAGTTGTATATGAACACAATATCTTTATTTATTTTTATGTGGTGCTGAGGATTGAACCCAGTGCCTCACATGTGCTAGGCAAGCACTCTTCCACTGAGCCACAACCCCAGCCCAGCAGAAATATTTTTTATGCTACAATGTGTTTTCATTTTTTAAATATTGCTAATTTGGTAATATTAACATTTGCAATTATTCAAATACTAGCCAAATATATTTTATGTGACTGTTTGCTAATTGCCTTTCCTCTTCTGGTTTATGACCATTTTTATTTTGAAATTATGGCAGTAGAGTTTCTCTAAACTATTTATACAAGCTTTTTATAGAAAAAAATATGAATCTTTGGTTACATTTTCTGGTAATATTTTTTTTTGTTTACACAATTATTCAAAAGGTTTTTTTGCAAAATCAGGTTCTTCCATTGCACGTATATACATGTGTATTTGTCACATTGTTCACAGTTAGAAAGTTTCCTATTTTGAAATCTAATAAATTTCCTCTTTTTTTTTTTTTTTTTGCTTTTTTTCTGATTTTTTTTCTTTCTTCTCATTCTGTCATCCTCTGCCCGTCTATATTTTTCCTTGTCTCTTGGTTATGTCTGAAAAAGAGTGTATAAATCTATAAATATTGCTTAACCGTATTAGGGCAAAAGAAGTGATTGCATATTCTGCCCTAGAAGCTCCCTAGAACTGCTTGCCCAGAGTGGTGATAGAATAAGAGGAGTCAGAAATAACGTCTTTTTCTTCTCTTTTACAGACATCAAAGAGCATGTGAAACAGCTGGAAAAGGCTGTTTCAGGCAAGGAGCCAAGATTTGTCCTGCGGGCCCTGAGGATGCTACCTTCCACATCACGCCGCCTCAACCACTATGTTCTGTATAAAGCTGTGCATGGCTTCTTCACCTCTAATAATACCACTCGAGACTTCTTACTATCCTTCCTAGAAGAGGTAAGTGGGTCAGTTGAGCTTAAAAGGTGTGGACTTGGCCTCAGACCTCCAGGATAGAATTGAAGACCTCTCTTACAACCTTTTGTGGCATCAGGAGTCAAACCAGAGCAGCATATTTAACACTTACTTGCCCAATAGCAAGGGATCTATCCTTCTCTTGTATGGTGTCATTCTTCTAAATCAGGGAATCCCTGATTTAGAAAGAAAAAACAAAAACAAAGCAAAAAAAAAAAAAAATCAGTATTCAAAAAGAGTTGAGGTATAGCTCAGTGGTAGAGGGCCACTGTGTAAAGGGTGCATGAATAATACAGATTACATGTTCCCTTAGTTTAAAGAGTGTACAAAGGGTTTCTGTTGTCCTACCTGCCCTTAGTAAACTTCCCTAACAGTTAAACTCATATTTGAATTGAAATCCAAACTATTTAGTACCTATGGGACTTGGACTGTGACTTAATCTCCCTGTACCTTATCTTCTTCGTTTGTTAGATGTGATGAATAGATTAGAGGTAGGGTGGAGCTAGTACAGAAAGCTCTTAAAACAGAGCCTGGCATATCATGGATGCTGATGAGGTCTGTGTAATGGGTGGCTGTGTTCTCCATGGCAGGAGAGACCTCTCCTTTGTAGTTATGGAATTCCCTCTTCATTCATGGTACAGTCCAGATCTTAGCCTTCCCAAACCTCTCAGACTTTCCAGCCACTGGCATCTCCCTAAAATCCTATGCACTCAACAGTCTATAGATGTGAAAATCCCTGGAGGCAGAACAATGAAGAGTTTATTATCTGGGAAAGGAGGAAAGCACACCCTCCCCAACCCCACTTTAGATGGTTTTAACCTTCACATCTCTAAAGTCACCACATGTGATTAATTTTGGGGCTGACTTAACACATTATGTCTTCCAGTGTCAGTGACTAGATCAAAAATGTCAGTGACTAGATCAAAAATAAGTATTACATATATATGTCAACTTTATTTCCTTTGTTCACTCTCCAAAAAAACCCACAACTTTTTCTTAGTCTCATTTTGCCTCTTTTTCCCTCCTTGCCATACTGGGGATTGAACCCAGGGGCCCTCTACCACTGAGCTATACCCCAACTCTTTTTGAATACTGATTTTTTTTTTTTTTTTGCTTTGTTTTTGTTTTTTTCTTTCTCCTCTTTCTAGTATCCTTTATCCGTCTGTATTTTTCCTTATCTCATGGTTATGTCTGAAAATGAGTGTATTGATTCTATAAATTTTGCTTAACTATATTAGGGCAAAAGAAGTGATTGTATATGCTGCCCTTTAATAAGAGGCTCCCTAGAACTGCTTGCCCAGCCCTTTTTATTTTTTTGAGACAGTCTCCCTAAGTTGCCCAGGTTGGCTTTGATCTTGCATTCTCCTGCCTCAGCCTCCTGAGTAGTTGGGATTACAGGCGTGTTTCATTGTTCTCCGCTTATGTCATTATTCTTGAGTTCATCTTTAGAATTATATCACTCATTAAGCCCTGTCTGGTAGGATTTACAATGGTTCCAGGTGTAGTGTTTTATTTATTTATTTATTTTGAATTTTTTAATATTTATTTTTTAGTTTTCGGTGAACACAACATCTTTATTTTATTTTTATGTGGTGCTGAGGATCAAACCCAGCACCCCGTGCATGCCAGGCGAGCGCGCTACTGCTTGAGCCACATCCCCAGCCCCTGTAGTGTTTTAATCTCTACTTAGATTAGAGTCTCTTTGAGGAATCCTCACATTGTTTTTTTTTTTTAAAGAGAGAGAGAGAATTTTTTAATATTTATTTTTCGGTGGACACAACATCTTTTATTTTATGTGGTGCTGAGGATCGAACCCAGCGCCCCGTGCATGATAGGTGAGTGCGCTACCACTTGAACCACATCCCCAGCCCCTCACATTGTTCTATATGGTCCCATTGTATTCAGAAAAGAAGCCTATGATACGTCTCTTCCCCTTTTATTTTTTAAAAAAACAGAAGGCTTATTTTTTTTTTTTTTAGTTGTAGATGGACACAATACCTTTATGTTATTTGGTTTTAATCTTTATGTGGTGCCAGGGATCAAACCCAGTGCCTGACATATGCTAGGCAAGCGCTTTACCACTGAGCCACAACCCCAGCCCCTTCTACCTCTTTTTTGTATTTATCATATAGCCAGTCTCCTTGACTCCCTCAGGAAAAACTGTCTTTGTTTTTTTCCTGGTACTGGGAATTGAACGGGGGCACTCGACCACATCCGTAGCCCTATTTTGTATTTTATTTAGAGACAGGGTCTCACTGAGTTGCTTAGCACCTTGCCATTGCTGAGGCTGGCTTTGAACTCTCAATTCTCCTGCCTCAGCCTCCCGAGCTGGGATTACAAGTGTGTGCCACCATACCCAGTGGAAAAACTGTCTATTTTATTTTATTTTTAATCTCTAATGCGTAGCAAAATTTTGGAACATAAAAGGTATTCAGGAAACATGTTGAAACACATTGTGGGTGCTCAATAAATTCTCAGTTGATTGATCTGATTGAGCTCTTCCATGGTAACTTTCTCCTCTCCCAGCCCATGGACACAGAAGCTGATTTACAGTTCCGGCCCCGCACAGGAAAAGCTGCATCAGCCCCTCTCCTGCCTGAAGTGGAAGCCTATCTCCAGCTCCTCATGGTCATCTTCCTGATGAACAGCAAACGCTACAAAGAGGTATCCAGGACGCTGGGAGAATGTAGTGAACCCAAGCAGTATGAGGGGTTTGTGGGGAAGATTGTCCCAGGTGAAGAAATGGAGATAATCACTGTTTTGTTTTGTTTTCCCCTTAAGAACCATCCTGCACACTCTTTTCCAAGTGGGTATGTGTTTGACCTCAAAACCAGGGAGATCCCCGTTCTACTACTTTCTGGGCACCATGGGAAAGGGCTGGCCATGGTCATTCTATCCCTGTCTTTGGTTTGATACCAGTATAATGGATTCTTTTGGGGAGAGTAGGAGGCTTGAAGACAAAGACCTGGGTTCCAATCCTAACTGTATCTTAGGCAAATTTAATTTCTCCTAGCTATATGTAAAAATGGGAATAACTGTGCACTTTACAAAATTGTCACTAGTATTGCTTTATGTAACATGCTTAGAGGCTGGGGATGTAGCTCAGTTGGTAGAGTGCTTGCCTAGCGTGCACAAGTCCTTGGATTCAATCTCCAGCACCACCAAAAAAAAAAACTTGTTTAAAAAGTTTTTAAACACTTCTGCACGAAGTAAACTTTCATTGTATTTTAATAAATGTCAACTATTTTTATGGGACTAAAGAACTCCATTTTGGATACAGGTTAAGCATCCTTAATCCAGATGCTTCAAAATCTGAAATTTATGGTGCTATAAAAGGAAAATACCACCCCTGACCTTATATGACAGGTCTTAGTCAACAGACGTGCACAAAAAGTACTGTATAAAATACCCTAGGTGTGTAAAATGCCTATGAAACATGAGTAAATTCCATGTTTAGATTTGGGTTCCATCCCCAAGATATCTCATTATGTATATGCAAATATTCCAAAATCTAAAAGAATCCTAAATCCAAGATACTTCTGGTACCAAGCATTACTAGTAAAGAACATTCAATCTGTACCACACTTCTACCACCACCACCCCAGCTAGGGCCAGCTTCCTCCTCAGTCATAGCCACTGTCACAGAAGGCTGCTTAAGAAATGACAGGTGTTACTCTTCAACTCCTTATTTTGTTTATTTCTTTCCTCATCCTGTTTTGTTTGTTTGTTATTGAGATCAAATTCACCCCTTTGATGTGTACAGCTCAGTGGTTTTTATTATATTCACAAGGTTGCATAGTGGTCAACACTAGTTCCAGGACACTTTTTTCACCCCAGAAACACCATACCTGTTAGCAGGTATTCCCCATCCTCCCCTCACCCCAGTCCCCAGTAACCACTAATCTGCTTTCTGTATCTATAGAAAATTTGCCTACTCTGAATCACAATATATACAAAGAAGCCTTTGCATCTGGCTTCTTTCACTTAGCATAAGGTTTTATAGATTTATCCATACCTAGTGTGCGTCAATCGGTTCTTCATTCCTTTATACGACTTAATAATATTCCATTATATGAATATACCACATTTTGTTGATCCATTCTTCAGTCACCAAGGAACATTGGGTTGTTTCCGCTTTTGTTATTATGAATAGTATGGTTATGAACATTTCTGTACAGGCTGTTCTGTGGACATGCTTCGAGTTCTCTAAGAGAGGAATCAACTGGCTCATATGGTAGCTCCATGTTTAACCTTTTGAAGAACTGCCACTTGGTTCTTTTGGCTTCTTCCTCAGGCACAGAAAATCTCTGATGACCTCATGCAGAAGATAAGTACTCAGAACCGCCGGGCCTTGGACCTTGTAGCTGCAAAGTGTTACTATTATCATGCCAGGGTCTATGAGTTCCTGGACAAGCTGGATGTGGTACGCAGGTACAGATGGCCAGGTCTCCCTTGGCAGCCCTTCATCATCACTATGGAACTATGGGCATGCAGAGAGCAATGAGCTGGTGGGTATAAAGTACCCAGCAGGTAGTGGGAACAACAGTTTATATGCCCTGAGTATGGAGGGGTGATCTTGGACAAAGGAATGGAGATAACCACTGGACTGTTAAGAACTGTCTTCCCACGGGGTGTGATGGCATGTGCCTGTAGTCCCAGCGACTCAAGAGGCTGAGGTAAAAGGATCGAAAGTTTAATGTTAGCCTCAGCAACTTAGTGAGACCCTGTCTCAAAAAATAAAAAGGGCTGTGGTTGTACCTCAGTGATAAACACCCCTGAGTTCAATTCTGAATACCAAAAAGGTGGGGAAGGAACGAACTATCCTCTGGCTCTTTTTTTTCACCCCCACATCAAGGGAGGACTGAGAAGTAGGTTAGGAATGAAAGGAAAAACTGGAAAATATTTTCCCCTTCTACTCAAAACCTACAGTGGCTCCCCATTTTTCTCAAAGAGAAACCAAAATCCTCCCATTAGCTCATAAGGCTGACATGTCCTATCCCTTACCACCTCCTTGACTTCACCTCTTTCTGCTCTGCCCAGCACACTCGGTACCCTCAACCCCATTAGCCTCCTGCTCTTCCTTGAGCAGGCCAGGCGTAGTCTTCTTCAGCCTTTGCACTGGCTCTCCCCTCTGCCAAGAAGGCTTTCCTCCCTGCCTTTTTCAAATCTCCACTTAATTGTAACCTTCCCAGTGAGTCCCGCAGTGATCAAGCTATTTGAAATCACAGTTACATCCTTGCTTCCTGCAGTCCCCATTGCACTTACTCTGATTTCTTCTCAGCCCATACCACTACCACCACCATCTGTCATGCTACATAGTGCCATGAGCATTGTCTCTCCATGAGGTTCCCTAAGAGCAGGGTTTTATTCTTTTTGTGCAGCTAGCATGGCACTTCACACAGCTGCCAGTCTAGAGTTGAATATTCAGTGAGTACCCAGAAAAGCAGTTTGTATCACATTTTTAGGAATCAAGAGAGAATGCAGAGTCAAAGACAGTTCAGAGAGTTGTGGCTTGAGGCCTTTGACATCCTTTCTTTCTTGAAGCTTCTTGCATGCCCGACTCCGGACAGCCACCCTCCGGCATGATGCAGATGGGCAGGCCACCCTGCTGAACCTCCTGCTGCGGAATTACCTACACTACAGCTTGTATGACCAGGCTGAAAAGCTGGTGTCCAAGTCCGTATTTCCTGAGCAGGCCAACAACAATGAGTGGGCCAGGTACCTCTACTATACAGGTGAGTAGAGGGGCCTGATGACAAATCAGAAGAGGTCTCAGGCTTACTTAATGCAAACTTTCTAAGGGTTGGTCCGTGTGCTCTCTGGTGATGGCACCACTCTCCTGACCATTCTTCTTTCCTCCACTCCAGGACGAATCAAAGCCATTCAGCTGGAGTACTCAGAGGCCCGGAGAACGATGACCAATGCCCTTCGCAAGGCCCCTCAGCACACAGCTGTCGGCTTTAAACAGACAGTAAGTAGCAGTTGCCATCATTCCTTCACCTCTAACTCATCTGATACCACTTCAATTTGCTTTGATGTCCAGGGTGCCAGGAAAGGCTTCCTTAATCTTTGTCATCATCTGGTCCCTCAGCGCACATCTGAGATCAGTGCTGTCTGTGGCCAGGGAACCCAGAAATTTCCTTGAAGCTGATGGGCCAGGTGGAGACTTAAGAGCTGTGGGTCACCAAGGAAGTTTTGAGCTTTGACTTTGGTATTAGGCATTGTGATGGACAGGAAATGGCATTCTTAAGGATAACATTTTGAAGAATTAAAGAATGTTGATTCAGGCTTGCAGGCCTGAATAAGGTCTCAGAAAGCAGTAGCTCGGATTTGGACTTTGTTTTCCCCTACTGAAGACCTCTGCTTCTGCCTTCTGCCTTCTGCCAGGACATATACCACACCCTCAGTGCCCGACAGAGAACAGGGTGGATATGTTTAATGATTGGGTCAGTATAGTGGAGATTCCTTTTGTATCTCTTCATAAAGGCAGAGAAAGACAATTTTATTTTTGGTCTAATAATTAAAGAGATCAAAAAGTTTAAATTTGAACTGATTTTTGGAAGATGGATAGAATTTTCATAGAAAGAAATGATTTTCCAGACACATTGGCATGTGAGTAAATGATTAGATTACTTAAAACCTAAGTCACACTAAAGTGTCTTTTAAGAAACCGGGTGCATGCCTGTAATCCCAGCAGCTTGTGAAACTATGGCAGGAGGATTGCAGGTTTGAGCCAGCCTTAGCAACTCACTGAAACCCTGTGTTAAAATAAAAAATAAGGGGCTGGGGATGTGGCTCAAGCAGTAGCGCGCTCACTTGGCATGCGTGCGGCCCGGGTTCGATCCTCCAGCACCACATACAAACAAAGATGTTGTGTCCGCCGAAAACTAAAAAATAAAATATTAAAAAAATTAAAAATAAAATGTAGCACAGTGGTAGAGTACTTGCTTAGCATGCTTAAGACCCTGGGTTCCATCCCTAGTACTGAAAACAAACAACAACAACAACAAAATACAAATAAGGAACACACAGAATGTCTGGTGCCAGAGGAAAGGCTTTTGGGGGCAAAGCAATATTTTCAAACTAGACATAAGGTTTCCATTTGTCCTGTGGTGGAGCCAAGTGGCAGGAAGGAGCAGAGAGCTAGAGTGAGATCTTTGGCCAGTTGAGAAAGCCTGGGAAGATGAAAGGGGATGTCTGTATATTTGTGCGAGAGCCTGCTTCCCTCTGCCCTTCCCTTTACCCCGAGACCCCAGTTTACTGCATGGGAGGCACCTGGGGTTCATAATGAAGGCAGGCATTTCTAATAGGCTCTCAGATGATGCCAGTGCTGCTGGTACATGGACCACACTATGAGTAGGTGGGTGGCTCTCTGGCTCATGTCCTTCAGGGATAGAGGAAGGCCATTTAGCATCTGTTAACACAACTGCCTTCTCTCAAAACCTGATGTCTCTCCTTACCTCTCCTCCCACCCCCAAAAACACCCAAATTTATTATCTTAGCTGAGCATGGTGACACATACCTGTAATCTCAGCTACTTGGAAGGCTGAGGCAAAAGTATCACAAGTTTGAGGCCAGCCTCAGCAACTTTTTGAGGCCCTAAGCACCTTTGTGAGATCCTGTCTTAAATAAAAAAAATAAATAGATAAAAGACTGGAAATGTAGCTCAGTGGTGTAGGCAGGGCTAATGTTCCTCTGTGGAGGCTCTAGGGAAGAATGTGTTTCTTTTCTTTTCAGCTTCACCTCTGCTTTCTTCTTGGACTCTGCCTCCCTTTCTGCCTCCTTTTCCACTTTTAAAGACTTGCCTTGGGTTCTCCCAGTGACTTAATCCACCTGGGCTACTAAAATAAAGGACCATAATCTGTGGATGGTGCATTAAGAAAATAGATAGAAATTCATTTCTCCCAGTTCTGGACTCTAACAGTCTGAGATCACAGAACCAGCACAGTTGGGTTCTGGTGCGACTCTTTTCCAAGTTGTACACTTCTCGCCTCTCACTGTGTCCTTGCTTGATAAAATACCCTTACTTCACTCATTCTTTCCCTCCTGTTTTTACATAAAGGTAGCTTCTCAACTGTATTCTTGATCCTGTTCCTTCCTGTCTTCCAAAGCCTTGGCCTGACACCTGTTCGCTTAAAGTCTACCCAGGAAAGAAGTTCTGCTGCTTTCCCCTCAGGCAATCACACCCGCACTGTCCTGGCCCCTCACTGGCAGTCCACTGGCCAAGCACCTCATCAGTCATTTCTTTCCCTCTGCTTCTTTTTACTTCCCCAGTCCCCATCAGAACACCTTGAAAGCTTACCTGCTCATAGTAACATCCACATTCTCTCCTCCAGTAATCTTGCACATTCAGAACTTCAACCCTCGCCTCTGTTAATTTTCATTCAAGTCTATTACTAACCATGTGAGTTTGCTTGGGCTGCCACAAGGCACCACAGCTTTGGTAGCTTAAACAGAATTTAATTTTGTCCTAATTATAGAGACCAGAAGTGCAAGATCAGGCTGTCAGCACAGTTGCCTTCTTCTGAGGCCCTCTCCTTTGTTTGTGGATAGCCATCTTCTTCCCATATTCTCACATGATCTTCCTTCAATGGGTTTCTGTGCCCTGTTCCCTTAAAAGGATGCAAGTCATACTGGGTTACAGCTTATCTGTGTGACCTCATTTTACCTTAATTATCCTTTTCTCCAAATATGGTCACATTTTGAAGTCCTGGGGGTAGTCTTCAGCATCTAATTTTGAGGAAGGATATAAATCAACCCAAAACATTAATTCTGACTCCTCTTGTGAACACCAGACCTGGAACTATAACCCCCTCATCACTGTAGACACTCCCCGATTTTTCAAACTCAGCCTGTCCCTAACATATTCCTTTTTGCCCTTATAGCCTTTCCTTCTACTCTGCAAGAAGGAACCTCGGGGTCATCTCTGACCTCCCCTTCCTTTTCCCCCTTACTGAGTTGACTGCTGAGTTGGCTCACGTCTTCAGTATTTGCCTGCACTTTCATGTTGCCAGCCCTCTTCTTTGAGCCACTGATCCTCCCCCTAGCATTCTGGACCATTGGGACTGGTCATGTTCTTCCCCTCTCTAGCAACCCAGCTCCCATGCAGTTGCTAACTAAGCAGAGCTTAGGCCTGCCTTTCCTTTGCCCAGGAAGCCTCCCTTGCTCTCCATCATCCACCCAGTGGAAGGCCATAATACTTTCGTGAGGCAGACAGGCCAGGTGCTGTTATTCTTATGTTCTTTTGAGGGATGAGGAAGCTAAGGACCTAGTGTTGAGCACTTCCTGGCTCGCACAATTAAAAATTGGACCTCACATGTCCAGGTACACATTCTGAACTGTTCAGCCTCACATTCAAGGTGGCACATTTCTCCTGAGGGCTCCTAGGCACTTTTCCTGCCTCTTTAATCTTCTCTCTTGGCTCAAATGTGCTCCCTCCTTTTTCTCTCTGTCAGAATCCTTAAGGCGCTCATTAAATTCTATCATTTCCATGGATTTCCCCTCTCACAGGGATTATGCCAAGCAACAGGCAATCTCATGGGTATATGTGGGGGGTGAAGAATCTTTGCCTAGCTGTGAACATAATCACATACTACCATTTTCACCCTCACCTCTCCTGTGACATTAGCTGTCTGTGTCCCTGTGCCTCCTGCTTGGTTGGCAATCCCCTCCACCATAGTTTCCCTTCCACGGTGCTAACCCTATAATGGGCGCCATTCAGAAACACCTCACAATCCTATGGAGGCGGAAAGGCCCCATTTTCCGGCCAGCCTTCTGTGTCTGTCCCTTGCTCCCTCACTGAGGTCTGCCAGGCCCTCCCTGTGCTTCTGCCTCTAGCTAGATAAGTAGCTCTACACATTGTCCCCCTCCTCTCCTCCAGTAACAGTCCACCCGTCAGCCTCTCCAGAAGATACAGTCTTCCCCAGGCCTCCTATCCTGTCTGTCCTCTGTCTGCTTCAGAGTGTTGCCTTTGCAGAGCAGTGTGTGCTCTGATTGCCCAGATGAAACTAAGCTGAGGGCTCTGTGTGGCCCAAGGGTCAGCTGTTCTCAGTACCTGGCTGCAAAGATGTAGCTTTGATTCTCTGCCCAGCATGGGTCCTCCGGGATTTTCCCCTCCCTGGGAGCCTCATCTCAAGGCTGCCCCCTAGTATGTCTGACTGATTGAAGCCCCGTTTCATTTTCTTCTTCCATGGTGGGACTCCCTGCCCATTGTGCTCCCATGTCATGCCCTGTCTAGGTGCACAAGCTTCTGATTGTGGTGGAACTGTTGCTAGGGGAGATCCCGGACCGGCTGCAGTTCCGTCAGCCCTCCCTCAAGCGCTCACTCATGCCCTACTTCCTTCTCACCCAAGGTAAGGCCAGTCCCCTCCCAGAGCCTGCCAGAGCCCTTCTTTGGCCTCTCTGATGCATGTGCCCATTTGCATTATCTAACCCATGCCTGTTCCCCCTGCAGCTGTCAGGACAGGAAATCTAGCAAAGTTCAACCAGGTTCTGGATCAGTTTGGGGAGAAGTTTCAAGCAGATGGGACCTACACCCTAATCATCCGACTTCGACACAATGTGATTAAGACAGGTATGGGTCCAGGTCTCTGGCAGGGTTTCTCCAAGGGACAGTGTCCACACCAACCCTGCTCACCCCAATGCACCTTCCTCCCCAGGTGTGCGCATGATCAGCCTCTCCTACTCCCGAATCTCCCTGGCCGACATCGCCCAGAAGCTGCAGCTGGATAGCCCAGAAGACGCAGAGTTTATTGTTGCCAAGGTGGGGCTGGGTCGGGAGCTGTGCTATCCCAGGTTCTCACCTTCCTGCCTGTTTCAGGGCCAAAGTGGGAGGAGATTGGCCAGAAGGGAATAGGTAAAGCAGTGGCACAGTCTCTTCAGGAGTGCCAATCATTTGCAGAGAAGCCAGGAAGTTACCAGAAAGAGTGTGGGTGTGACTTTGTGAGAGTGTAAGGATGACCAGGCAACAGGATGGGACAAGAGGTTCTCAGATAGGCATTCTGGTAACCTTTCCTTCTTTGGGGGGTTTGCAGGCCATCCGGGATGGCGTCATTGAGGCCAGCATCAACCACGAGAAGGGCTATGTCCAGTCTAAGGAGATGACTGATATCTACTCCACCCGGGAACCCCAGTTGGCCTTCCACCAGCGCATCTCCTTCTGCCTGGACATCCACAACATGTCTGTCAAGGTGCGAACCCTTGACTGAGGCCCAGTCGCCACCTACTTCTGAAGCCACTGAAGTGGGCAGACAGGCGCAGTGGGGGAAGGACTCTACCAAGGTTCCATAACCACTTGCCTACGGGACTCTGCTGCCTTCTGTTGCTCCTTAGGAATGTGATTGCTTGCGGGGCACCAGACAGCGAAGCTGGCTGCAGGGCTCTAGGTCCGTGTTCTTTGAGCTAATGGTTAGGTACTGCCTGCCTGCCTGCTTGTTTGTTGAGTAAATGACATCACCATGTGAATTCAGGCACGTGACTAAATCTAAACCATATAAAATGTAGGGCTGGGTTCCACAGGGGTGATAAGCCCTTGTCCTCTGTCAGGTATTGAGTGTGATGCTATTATTTTGTGTCTACCATTGTTCTTTTCTCCAGTCTTCTCCCAGGAAACCAGGGATATTACTGCCTTGCTTAAAATCTGCCAAAGCCACAGTCAGTGGGACATGCAAGATCCTTTGTAGGGATCCCTTCTCATCCCTTCTCACCTCCCCTTCTACCACTCCTTCCACCCCCAACTTGTGCTACCCCTTAGGCCAGGCTTTTTCACATGTGAGCCCTCCACCTAGAAGGCCTAGTCCCTTTCCCATAACCAGTGCCTCCTTCCTCCCTCTTCATCTCTCTACCAAAGAGCAGGTCAGCAATCCTTCCCTCCAGATCCTTCCAATCTCCCGTTTTAAGCATTTACCACCTGATATTATAATAATTTATTTCTGTGCTGGGCACTACCACACCTACTTGTAATCCCAGAAACTTGAGAGGCTGAGGCAGGAGAACGCCAAGTTCAAGGTTAGCCTGGGTACCTTAGTGAAACTCTGTATCAAAAATGTTTTAAGCCTGGCACAGGGGTGCACACCTGTAATCCCAGTGGCCCAGGAGGCTGAGGCAGGAGGATCAAGAGTTCAAAGCCAGCCTCAGCAAAAGTGAGGAGCTAAGCAACTCATTGAGACCCTATCTCTAAATAAAATACAAAATAGGGCTGGGAGTGTGGCTCAGTGGTCATGTGCCCCTGAGTTTGATCCCTGGTGCCTAAAAAAAGAAAATGTTTTAAAAAGGGCCAGGGATGCAGCTCAGTTGTAGAGCATCCCTGGGTTCAGTTCCCAGTACTGCAGAAAATAAAAATAATTCATTGTTGCACCCAGCTCCCTAGTCAGCTAAAGTAGAGATGGTCCCTGGTGTTCAGATCTTGTTATGGTAACCTTGGAGGGGTGTGTTAAGTGACCACCTCCCCTGTGGTTCCTCCCCTGCCTTCATCCTGCTCTTCTTCCTGCTCTACTAGGCCATGCGGTTTCCTCCCAAATCATACAACAAGGACTTGGAGTCTGCAGAGGTGAGCTTCCTTCTTTTTTGACCAGACCGAAAGGCTGACTCTCCACTCAGAAAGCGGGGAGGGAAGTGTGTGGAGAGCCAGGAGCTGCTCTGAGCTTGGGCAGTCCCTGGCCTTGGGTGAAGCACCCAGGGAAAGAGCCCAACCAGCCCTCACCCATCTCTCCCCAGGAGCGGCGTGAGCGAGAGCAGCAGGACTTGGAGTTTGCCAAAGAGATGGCAGAAGATGATGATGACAGTTTCCCTTGAGAGGGGGACAGGGTGGGGGGGTGAGTGGGGACTGGCTCTTTATATTTCCCCCTAAGGGGTCCCCTGCCCAGGGATCTGGCCCTTTTTTCCTATACACAGCTCACAGGCTGCATGTGTGCAGGGGGTGAGGGGTGCTGGGAGCCGGCCACCCCTACCTCACCCCAGGCCCCTCTCCAGTGGTGACTTAGCACACAGTGGGGAGGAGGGCAGGCAAGCAGCCTCCCCAGGGCAGGGTCCTGGCTAGTGGTGTGGGCAGCCGGAGGGGAGGGACAGCCCCGTGCTCTTTTCTAGGCAGTTAGGCCTAGAGTTGGAACGTGTTGGGTTGTTCGTTTTTTTGAAACTTCAATTATGATTTTTAAAACAATAAAAAGTTCTCCAAAACTCCTTGTACATCCCATCAGTAACTGTGCTTTGCTCTTGCTGCAGTATTGATCAGCCTAGATTTTTTTTTTTTTTTTAGGGCTAAGAGTCTTTGCCCTAGATCTGAGGACCAGTGTGTCTATAGAGAGGGGAGCAGAGGAGGGTGAAGAGGCTGAGCTGGGGTCAGTAAGAAGGGCTCGGGTTTACTTTTACCTGACTCAAATACAGGGCAAATCACAAAATCTCTTTGGTTTCCCTTCCTTTCCTACATTTATCAAAAGAATCAGATTCAGTGGCCTCCTGGTTTTTCAATGTCAGAAACCTAGGCCTCAAGAGGCTCAATAAAGGGCAAGTGTCTGACACTCCACTAGGGGACACAGGGGAGCAGAGTATGGTCAGGTTGCAACAGGCCAACTTTGGCCCTATGGAGTATGGGTGAGCTGCTCCCTGAGCATCGTTGGGGGTTAGCAGGGGCTACGGGGCTGTCTCCAGGTAATTCCAGATGCAAATAGTGAGGAAAACGTCTGCCTGTGACCAAGTCTCCCAGCCACTCCTGACCGAGCTCCCTATAACAACAGGACAATGGAATTATTCCTGTTCACTGGCTGGCACCTGGGACATTGCTGTGCATGTCCTTTTGTTCCTGCCATGCTCTTGGAAAACTGTGGACTTCTGCCTCCACCCTCACTGCCTGCCTCACCACCTGGCTGAATTCTGCAGGCCCTCCAGGCTGCCTGCCTCCAGGGGCATCCATGCCTCAGCTTAGGGGCCACTCAAATGCTTTTGTTAGGAGGAGGCTGCTGGGGAAGCCATGTCTTCTGCCTGTTGGTGAGCTCTTCTAGAGCTGGGCTCTGGCCTCCTGGCCTCGGGTGCTCATGCACCATGCAAAGTGCACCATGCATTCCTCACCAGCTACAGATTGATTCAACGTGTGTTTTGACCCAACCTTGCTTTTGTTCCCAATTCCTGCCCTGGTCACAGTGATCTGGCATGGCCACATCCCTTAAGCTAATGCCACCTCGATGTCACAAAGTTGGCTGTGTTGAAATGGCACCACCTCCTGTTTCCCAAACTCACTCTGCAATGAGTCCTCTTCTTGCCTTGAATATAACCCTTGCAACTTATTTTAAAATGGTACTGGGACTGGCAGCTCTTTTTAAAACTGATGTGTTGTATTTTCCCTTCCTTTTCTTCCTCTCCCCCCCTCCCTAACCATGAGAGTAACAAGATTAACCTTCCCGGCTAGGTTGAGTTATCTGGTCTGCTCACCTTAGTAGGAATGAAGGAATCCAGACTTTGGGGTTGGCACTTGCAGATCTAAAAAATGCCAATCTCTCAAGGCTATAAATGAATTATGACCCCCCACAGGGCACACCTGGAGTTTTCCTCTCTTTAAAAGATATCTTCCATCTGGGCATGGTGGTGCATGCCTGTAATTGTGTAATTGCAATGACTCAGGAGGCTGAGGCAGGAGGATCACAAGTTTGAGGCTAACCTCAGCAATTTAGTGAGACCCTAACTCAAAAAATTGAAAGAAAAGAACTGGGATGTAACTTGGTGGGGAAAGTCCCCCCTGGGTTCAATCTCCAGTAGGGGGGGGGGGGGGAAGGAAAAGGTTTCTAGCAAAGAATCCCACTGAACTACCTTCTTCCTTTTCTCCAAACCTTGTCCTCATTATTGGAGCAGCATCAGGGACAAGGACTAAGCTTATGTATCAACTCCTGAGTCTGTGGAAGATGATTTTATCCTAGTGTCCAAATTCTTAATGTTTGTTGTTTGTGGTGCCGGGGATGGAGCCAGGGCATTGTGCGTGGTTGGCAAGTGCTCCTTGCTGCGCAGTTTCTCTTGCCTGCCACTAGTTGTAAGGATTCCCATCCTTTCCCTATTTTATCCTCTGATTTTGCTGACCAAGGGTGAGGCGGGCCATGGATGCAGAGCACCATCTGTGTCCTTTAATGACTCTGGGGCAGTTCCTGCATGTCAGATGTATAGGGGGCGGAGCATGGAGGTGGCCCCAACCTGAAGCCCACTGCACCGCAGGCTGCATGCGCTGCCTCCTCCCGGCCTGAGGGGGTCTGTTATCTGGTTGGTCTGTCTGGTTCTGGATCTCATCCTCCCGGCCTTTGACCTCTTTACCTGACCTCCAAACTTGGCTTTCTGAGCCTGTGGTTAGGAGGCTAGTACACACAGGAAGGAGCAGGAGCCTCAGCTCTCTCTAGTCCGCTTGAGGTTTCTAGTTACAGGCAGTGTTCTTGCCAGCGATGCCACCTCTATGAGGTTACGAATCTTGAAAGTCAGTGCTGACCCAACTCAGGCCCTCTCTTGGTTGGAAAAGGATTGGTGAATTTGTCACGTCACTCTCTTAGGGGGAATTGGGTTTATTTGCCATGATTTCCTGGTTCTTGCCCTCTTCAAGCCTATGGACCCTTTTTCCTTCTACTCGCTGAAAGTTTCTTGTAATTCCTGCCCACTGGCTTGGATTTTACTTCCTGGAGAAGTTTAGTGTCCCTTTCATGTTTGGAGAGTTCATAATATTCTGTATTTCCTGGTTTTGTTCTTTAGTTTGAAAATTAGATAGGACAAAAAAAATAGCCATATACTTTCTACCCAAGTTTAATCAATGTTAACATTTCATTCTTGTGTGAAATGCTAATCAACAAAGAAATAAAACAGGTTTATTTGTTTTTGTTTATTTTTTGGTACTGGGGATTTAACCCAGGGATGATCTACCACTGAAGTATACTCTTAGCCCTTTTTATTTTTAATTTTGAAATAGTCTTGCTAAATTGCTTAGGATCTTGCTAAATTGCTGAGGCTGGCCTCAAACTTGTAATCCTCCTGCCTCAGCCTCCTGAGCTGCTGGGATTAATAGGTGTGTGCCACAGCACCAAGCTACAGGTAATTTGGAAGTTCATCTTGCTCCTGCCGCAGAGGCAGCCACTCCCATTAATACAGCGGGTAGCTTTCCAGTATATCCTTTTATATTTTTACTACAAAATATCATTAAATTTTAATGGGAGGCTGAGGCAGGAGGATTGTGAGTTCAAAGCCAGCCTCAGCAAAAGTAAGGCACTAAATTTTCCATAAGTGGTGCATCACATGATGTAACTCGCTCAGTTCTCACTGGATATTGTTCTGATTCCTGGTTATGTGTGTGCTCAGACCATACAGCCTTGCCCCTTCCCTGTGGAGCTTTCATTCTGTGGAAGAGGGAGGCTTATATGATGTTTTTTAGCCATTTCCCTGCTAAGATGCATTTAAAACATGTTTCCAAACAACACTGCAAAGAACTCTGTATATGTCCCCTTGTACATATTTACTATGTATAGTCGTTCCTCTATATCAGGGGGATTATTGCTTATGGGACCCCCATGGGCACAAAATCAGAGGATACTCAAATCTTTTGTATAAAATGGTGTAATATTGCTGGGCACAGTGGTGCATGCCTATGATCCCACAGCTTGGGAGGCTGAGGCAGGAGGATTGTGAGTTCAAAGCCAGCCTCAGCAAAAGTAAGGCACTAAACAACTCAGACTCTGTAAATAAAGTAAATACAAAATAGGGCTGGGGATGAGGCTCAGTGGTCGAGTGCCCCTGAGTTTAATCCCCAGTACCACAAGAAAAAAAGGCATAGTATTTTCATAAGACCTCCACACATCCTTCTGTATACTTGAAATCATCTTTAAATGCCTTATAATACCCAGTAATATATAAATGTTATATAAATTGTTGTTATACTGTATTGTTTGGGGAAAAAAAAGTTTGTCCAGTTCAGTACTGACACAATTTATTTTTTCTGAATATTTTTAATCTGAGGTAGGTTAAATCTACAGATGCAAAGACCAGGAAGCTGAGAGAACTGTACATAGTTAGCAAATTTAAAGGATCATAGAGCAAATTCATAGCCTTTTGGCCATATGTTCTCTATTACAATTCATCAATTTTGCTTTTCTAACACAAAAGCAATATAAACAATATGTAAATGAATTACTTTGGGGATTTGAATTTCAAATGATTTTTGTGTGTTATTTTTGTTCCCCCAACCAGTTAAAAATCTACAGGCCATTCCTAACTTAGGATGTACAGGCCTCATCAGCCCAGAGGTTGAGTCTACCTCTCCTGCTCTAGACAGGCCTGAGAGGTACAACTGCTGGCTCACAGGACATGCCCATTTCCACCTTGACTAGATGCCATGAAGGTGCCCTTCAAGGAGGTTTTACAATTATACTCCCCCCAGCAACAAATGAGTGTACCCCAGAACCTTATAAAGATGCTGAACCCAGCACCAGATGACAACAAAGTGTGAGAGGAAGTTGCCAGGAGTTCTGACCATTAAAAAATACCTGGGAAGCCAGGTGCAGTAGCACACATCTCTAATCCCAGCTACTCAGGAGGCTGAGGCAAGAGGATAGCAAGTTTGAGGCCAGCCTGGGCAACTTAGTGAGAGCCTGACTCAAAATTTTAAAAATTAAAAAAGGGAGGGTGGCTGGGGATTGTAGCTCAGTGGTAATATGTTCCCCTGGGTTCCATCCCCAGCACCTCACATACAAAAAAAGAGAGAAAAGAAAAAGAAAGAAAAGGGGAATATCTGAGAGTGGGAGGGGCATAGCTCAGTGCTCAGTGGTAGCACACTCACCTAGCATGCACAAGACCCTCAGTTCCACCCTTAGCACCACACACACAACACAAAGAACTGCCCGCGAGAGGATGGAAGGATATTGGAAGGATGGACAGTAGGGGTTTCTAGAGACAGATCACTTTAGCCTCTAAGCTTCTAATCTATCTAGTCCCTATGTGTTGTGGCTGGTGATAACAAGTCCTTATGCTCTGGTTATTATCCTCCCCTGGGTAGGACCAAAGTCTGGATTGAGCCATTACCCAAAATGTATGCTATCTGGTTGGGAAGACAGCATAATGAGGAAAGAGCAGGGCTTGGGGAAGAGCACCTACTACAAACCAACCCTGGCTCTTCCACAGACGACCTTGGTCAAGGACCTTCACGTCCCCTCTCCCTTTCTCATCTGTAACATGCCAATTGGCTGACAAAATGAAATGACAAAAGCACAATGAAAGGTGCCTACACGTAAGAGGTGCCCAGAAGGGCTGTGGCTGTGGCTCAGTGGTAGAGTACTTGCTAGCACGAGTGAAGCACTGGGTTCAATTCTTAGCACCACATAATAAATAAAATAAAGGTTCACTGACAACTAAAAAAAATTCAAAAAAAAAAAAAAGAGATGCCCAGAAGTGCTGGCCAACATTTTTAAGAATGCTGCCCTGGCCAGGTGTGTTGGCATATGTGTGTGATTCCAGCAACTCTTGGAGCTGAGCAGGAGGATCACAAGTTTGAGGCCAGCCTCAGCAACTTAGTGAGGCCCTAAGCAACCTAATGAGACCCATCTCGAAATAAATATAAAAATGGCTAGGGGCCTGGGGATGTGGCTCAAGCAGTAGTGCGCTTGCCTGGCATGCGCGGGGCACTGGGTTCTATCCTCAGCACCACATAAAAATAAAATAAAGATGTGTGTCCACCGAAAACTAAAAAATAAATATTAAATAACTCTCTCTCTCTCTCTCTCTCTCTCTCTCTCTCTCTCTCTCTCTCTCTCTCTCTCCCCTCTCTCTCTCTCTCCCTCTCTCTCTAAAAAAAAAAAAAAAAATTGGCAGGGATGCGGCTCAGTGGATCAGCGCCCCTGGGTTCAATCCCCAGTACCAAAACAAAAATACAAAAGCCCGCTGCCCTCCTGCCCTCCTTAGTTCTCTTGAACCCACCCTTCACTTCTGAGGAGTTGGGCACAGATCTGAGTGTCATCCTTATGTGAAGGTGAACTAACTACTAAGGAGCAAGGAGCGCAGCGGGGACAGGAAAGCAAAATGTGAACAGATTGGCAGGTGAGGTCCCTGCCAGTTGTGGCCACCAGAGGGCCCTCCCGCCCCAGAGATGGCCCCGCCTGCTCAGACACCCGCTCTCCACATTCTGTAGGCTCCTTGAGGGTAAATTAGTTCAGAAAGTGGACAGCCTGGGGTGAGGTCAGTCAGACCAGGTAGGCCTCGTCCCTCATGGGAAAATCTCGGGACTGAGGCAGAGCCCAGGTTGGAATTCCAACTCTGCTATCTGCAACCTTGGGCAAGGCACTTCCCTCCTGGCCCAGTTCAGAGCTGAGATGAAATTGAGATCACTTCAATGCTAGGGGTGGAGATTGGCACTTTCTCCTTTGTCACTCCCAGCCCATGTCCACTTCAGAGCAACACACTCTGGCTGGTAGCCTCTTCTCTGGGGCAGTGGGTTATCAGGGAAGTCACATGTCCCAACCCTGCCAATTCCAAAGCTCCAGGAACTCTGCTGTCCAAGGGGTAGTGCACTGGGTAGTGCGCAAGGAGGTGAAAGGGCAAGGTCACGTGAGCCAGAGCCCCAAAGGGTCTTACTTCATTCAGGATGGGCATCCTGTTTCCTCAGGCTCTGCCGGGATTCCAGGGGCTTAATGGAATGAGTCATGGGTGGGAGTTATTGGGGAGTTCCCAGCTAATCAGCTTGGGACAGGACAGCCTGAAACGAGGGATGGTGCCTATCCAAGCTTTGGGTGGGCACAGGAGGCAAGACCCCAATATCTCAGGTCCCTGTCCCTGCAGGAGTTTGGGAATAAGAATAGGGACAACTAGCTTTTGCCTTCTCTTTTAGAATTTGTTTTCACATTTTTACAGTTTATTGTGTGCCCCCCATAGCAGAGTCATAGTTGGTACATTCTCCTCCATGATTTGACCTAAGACAGTAACACAGCTAGGGGCATGAAATAAGAACAGCTTAAGTTTCTAAATTATGTCTCTTTTTTAAAAATATCTTTTATTTTATTTTCTAATTTGTTCTAATTTGTTATACATGACAGTAGAATGCACTTTGACACATTGTACACAAATGGAGCACAATCTTTTAGAATTTTTACCTAAGATAAAGCGAGGGGCAAAAGAAGCTGCCCAGCACATCTGCCAGAGGGAGGGAGGCAGCGTCAGGTCAGCAGCCTGAACAGACTCTTGCCTCCAGGGCTCTGACCAGCCGCATAGCCTCCTGACAAGTTCTGTTCAAATACCCTGGGGGCAGTTTAGGCCTGGGTGGGGCTGGAAGGGGGAAGAGAGTTTGAGGGGGACTAGACGTCAAAGAAGGATCAGAGATTCCACAATTTCACAAAACTTTCGCAAACAGCTTTTTGTCCACCCCCCCTGCATTGTCCTGGACGCCAAATTTGCATAAATCCTGGAAGTTATTACTAAGCATTATTAGTGGCAGCCCCAGGTAATTTCCTCCCAGGCCTCCATGGGGTTATGTATAAAGGCCCTCTGGAGTTGGCCCCTGACAGAGCCCAGAGCCTGCAGCCCAGACCCCACAAGACCATGGCTGGCCCTGCTGCCCGGAGCCCCACGAAGCTGATGGGTGAGGATCCTGGCTACCTATTTGCTCTGGGTTTGGGAGGGGGTCCAGAGTGGCAGAGGGGCTGGGATCTCCTTTCTGGGCTGGGGGATTGGAGACACTTGGCCTTGTCCCCGGGAGGGAGCCAGGTGGGAGGGGACAGCATCTCCTGAGCAGGGTCTGCTCCAGCCCTACAGCTGCTGCTGTGGCACAGTGCATTCTGGACGGGGCAAGAGGCTGTGCCCCTGGACCCTGCCAGCTCCCTGCCTGTCCCCCAGAGCTTCGTGCTCAAGTGCTTAGAGCAAGTGAGGAAGATCCAGGCCCAAGGCTCTGTGCTACAGGAGAAGCTGGTGAGTGAGACAGTGGAAGCCGCCTGAGGGTGTGGAGGAAACAAGACCAGAGAGAGAGAGAGAGAGAGAGAGATGGAGGGAGCAGGGAGGAAAGGGGAGCTAACTGAGGGAACTGAGAAGATGTCATCAGGAAGGGGCGCAAAGAGTGAGACACATGGGGGACATGGAAGAGAATTAAGAGAGTGGAGCTGAGGCCGAAGGGCAGGGCCCAGGGCAGTCAGAATTGGGGAGCAGAGTAGAATGGGGCTGAGAAACTGGGCAGGACACTAAGGGAAGGGAAGCCCAGGGAGATGGGAAGGCTTAAGGAGGAGCAGCCTGCAACCTGGCCCTGGTGAGTGGTCCTCAACATCCTTCCATTCCCAGTGTGCCACCTACCAGCTGTGCCATCCTGAGGAGCTGGCGCTGCTCGGCCACTCTCTGGGCATTCCTCAGGCTCCCCTAAGCAACTGCTCCAGCCAGGGCCTGCAGCTGGTGAGTGGCTGGAGGGGAATGGGGAGAGGCGGGTCAGAGGGAGGGAGCACACCCCTATGCCAAGGTGCCTGGGAACAGGGAGTGGCCCACCCCATGCAGCGCCTACCTCTCCTACTCTGCTCTCCAGACAGGTTGCCTGAGCCAACTGCAGAGCGGCCTCTTCCTCTACCAGGGCCTCCTGCAGGCCCTGGCAGGGATATCCCCCGAGTTGTCTCCCACTGTGGACATGCTACAGCTGGATGTTGCCAACTTTGCCACCACTGTCTGGCAGCAGGTGAGCCCTGGAGAGAGAGGCAAGTGACTGACGGGGGTGGAGACCAGGTCATACTGCCATGGCCACACTACATCCCGGAAGCTCGCTACAGTCAAGAGAGCATTCTCGGGGGGCCTTGTGCAGTCAGCCACACCCCTGCTTTCAGGACTCTCCTGCTGGCCTACCTCCAGTCCCTCCAGCCAAGGGCAAGGAGTCAGGTCTCAGACCTGAGTCTCAGTTCCACCATGAACTGCGTGGCTGCCCACAGCCCTGCGCAACAGCCCCCTCCAGTGTTTTCTCACTTGCAGCAACTCCTGCTCAGCAGAGCCTGATCCCTCATCTCTTCTTTCACCTGCAGATGGAAGACCTAGGGGTGGCCCCTGCTGTGCATCCCACCCAGGGCACCATGCCAACCTTCACCTCTGCCTTCCAGCGCCGGGCAGTAGGTGTCCTGGTTGCTTCCCGACTGCAGAGGCTCCTGGAGCTGGTGTACCGGGTTCTGCGCCACCTTGCTGAGCCCTGAGCAAAGCCCTCCCCACCCAGTGTATTTATCTCTATTTAATATTTATGCTTATTTAAGCCTAATATTTAAAGTCAGGGAAGAGAGAACAGAGCCCCAGACCTCTGTATCCTTCCCTCCATCTCCGAGTTTCATTCTCCTGCCTGTAGCAGTGAGAAAAAGCTCCTGTCCTCCTGTCCACTGGGTGGGAGGTAGATAGGTAAATACCAAGTATTTCTTCTTGGAGCTGCTCCCTGGCCCTAGCTCTGTGGGGCACTAAGAAGAGCCACAGTGAACCCTGAGGTATCTACCTTGGGGCCCCAGGAAGCATGAGAAGGTCTCCCATGTGGGAGACAAACCAACCCTGTTTAATATTTAAACAGCAGTGTTCCCCAACTGGATCCTTGTATCCCTCGTTCTGGTCAGCCAAGTCCTGTGTCCCCTCACATCCCCATCCCCATAGGCATTATTAAGTCTCTGGAGAAACACAGGCAGCCGGGACTTGGAGTCTTGGACCTGGAATTTGTTGAAGAATCTAGTTTCTTTCTGTTTTGGGGGGCATGTTTGACTCCCAGTACAAGGAGCTCAGACATCAGTGTCCTTGGGTTTCTTGCCCCTGTCCCCACCAAAGTCAGATTCTCCTTTTAGGACTGGGATTAGGAAGGGAGAAGACAAGGGGCAATCACGAAGGGAGTGTGATGTGAAAGGAAGCCCAAGCTCAGCCTCTACCCTGTCCCCACTCTTCATTGTAACCATGCTGAGGATAATAAAGTGTTTGTCTCTAGTAAATGTTCTTCTTTCTTCTTGAGTCCAGCTAGTGCCTGGCTAGGGGCTGGTGAATGGTGGGAGAGGCCAGAGGGAGTGGGGAGGAGGCTGAGGAGGAGGCAGGTCCTCTAGCTCACCCAGCGCTGACTCCTTCAGCATGTACCGCCTGGGCGCCTACTCTGCAAGTACTGGGCTGTGCTAGGGACAGAGCAATAAAAAGCACACATTCCTTGTCCTGGTGCAGCCATAGCCTTGTAGGAAAGGCAGAAGGCAGACAGACTGTGGGTGCTGGAGGCGAGAGAGGGCTTGGGCCAGACACAGGCCGACTGGGCTATAGCCAGGGGTCCTGAACATGTGCACAGCTGGCTGCTTTACCAGCTGCCATAAACTTGAGCCCATCCAGAGTTGCCCACAAAGACGGAAGATGAGGAAGCCGAGTGTTTGGTGACCACTTGGATCAGAACTCAAATTCCAGGGTCTGGGATTGTGGTTCAGTGGAGAGCGCTCGTCTAGCACATGGGAGGCCCTGGGTTCGATCCTCAGCACCACATAAAAATAAATAAATAAAATAAAGATATCATGTCCAGTTACAGCCAAAAAGTAAATAAATAAATAAATAAAAACATTAAATTAAAAAAAAAAAGAGAACTCAAATTCCAGGCCCGGTTATCTCTTCCTCACAGAGCACTCGTCCAATCGGCCCTTTCCTGCCTGGCTCAGCCTGCGGGTGAAGAGGTCCCAGGGCAGGGCTGGGATGTGGCCAGGGAGAGCTGGGTCCTCGCCTCCTTACCACGTGTGTGAGGCACACCTGTAACTGAAGGGTCCCTGCCTGGTTTGGGAGTGTCCCCCAAGCCAAGTGGAGCCACCATCCTCAAGACCTCCCACCTGTGGCTCCTCAGTCACCTCCATTCCCTTCCCCACCTGGTCCTTAGGCAGGGTCAGAGCCCTGCAGGATGGCTCAGGGCCTTCTGCCTCAGGCTTGGAGAGTGGGTTATGAACAAAAAAGGGTTAAGGAGTTCCTGTCCTTATCACCCCTGCTCTTTTTCTGGAGGGGACAGATCAAATTATGGGTCAATCAGACTGGGTGGGGCATGAGAGAAGAGCAGGACACCCTGCCCCAGCATCTTATGGCCTTCTGCCCAGGCTCCCTTCTCAGGGTATGGCTCAGGGCAGGGAAGGCGGTACCTCTCCTTTCCACCCCAGTCGAGTCTGTGGAAAGCAGCTGTTCTCATCCCCTGCCCTGCCCTGTCCTCCTGAGTGGACAAGCGGGAACCTGAGTCCTGCCTGCCTCTGCACCTCTTCCTTCTCCTCCTCCCTCCTCACCACAGGATTGAGCCCCTCCCAGCCACAGCCCAGCAGGAAGAGTGCAAGGAGAAGTCCCCATCCTGATCCAGGCAACACAGGTACTAGAGGCACAAAGGACCCGTAAGGACTTTTATTTACAAGTGAGCTTTCCCTCAGTTACTACAAAAATATATTTATATACATATACGAATCTGTAAAGTTCCTCAGGGCTAAGTGTACTTCTGGTATGTGGGGGACACCAAAGGCTGAAGATCCAGGCTGCTCACGCTCTTCAGGCATTAGCATAAGGGAGAGGAAATCACAAAAGAAACTGTGAAAGTCCAGAGAAGAACAAAAATCTGGAAACTGACAAAGGGTTCTCAGATCATGTGGATTTGAGCAACAAATGTTCCCATCTAACGCTCTTGGGCTGGAACCTAGCCACTCACTGTGGCTCCTCTAAGTCCCTCAGAGAGCAGCAATGGCTTTGGCAGCCACCTGGCGGCCCAGAGGAAGGCTGAGGTCTGTGATGGCCAGAACCACCTTGGGGCTGGACATGGCTGACACCTTCACCAGTTCTGAAACCTGCAAAGAAAGATGGATAAACGGCTGCTCACTGGGTAGTTCAGGCAGGTGTGATGTCCCAGGAGGAAGGAGTCCCTTCCTTCTGTGAACCGCTACCCCTAAGGCTTGCCACCCTCCTCATCTAGACGTGGTACTCACAGTGGTGAAGGGCATGAACTGCAGGATGCTGCCCCGACTGCCCTGCTCCAGGCAGTCCACGCACTCCTCCATGAACCACTGCACAAACTGGGTGTGGGGGCCCGCGGTGCGGGAGCCCAGGATGGAGGAAATGAGCAGAAACAGGTTGGCTGTGCGGAGGGGGAGAACAGAGAATTCATGGGAGGATCTGAGAACAGGTCAGACTCAGGGGGAAGACGGGACTGAGAAAGGAAGACAAAGAAGTGCCGGAAGTGCTCCGGATGGGGATATCAGAGAGAAAAAGCAAAGAGGAAAACAGAGAGGAGAAGGGGGCAAATGGGAGCCGGGGAGACAGGAGAGATGGAGGGGAGGGGTGGGGACATGCGGTGGAGGGCAGTGAGGGGGTACTAGGAGGACCCCTTCCACGACAAGGCCTGCTGGCTTCCCCTGAGGAAAGGGGACTCCTTCCAGCTCAGCCCCCAGATTCAGACGCAGTTGAGAAGACTCACCCAGGACTCGGTTCAGAGGGTCCCTCATGTTGACTGTGTGGAGCTGAGAGGCTGAGAGGGAGCTGTTCATGGACCGGTCAGCTGTGGGACAGGGCAGAGGGGGCAATGCACTCAAAAACTGACTCTCCCAAGGCTAGTCCTCACCTGTCCACCCACAGGAGGTATTTGGTGTGTGCTGTGTTAAGAGAAGATCTTTGGATCAAGAGTCACAGTAGGGGGGCTGGGGATGTGGCTCAAGCGGTAGCGCGCTTGCCTGGCATGCGTGCGGTCCGGCTTCGATCCTCAGCACCACATACAAACAAAGATGTTGTGTCCGCCAAAAACTGAAAAATAAATATTAAAAAATTCTCTCTCTCTCTTAAAAAAAAAATTAAAAAAAAAAAAAAAAAAAGAGTCACAGTAGGGCCCCAAATACAGGAGATGAGTGAGAAGAACTAACAAGCACCACCAGGGCCAACCTTGGCACTTCTCATGGAGTACGTGGCTTAACGCTCTCAACGCCCACTTTACAAATGGGAAAACTGAGACTCAGATTTGCAAAGTAACCAGCTATAGGTCACAGGTTTACAGGTGGCAGACCCAGCATCTTTCAAGCATGTGGTTGGTTCCCTAGTCTCTGAAAGGCCCCAAAGAAACTTCTACAACCTCTGAAAATAGGAGAAATTAAACACCGCCGAAGCCGCCTCTGGCAGGAAGCCTGGCAATGAGGAGAGGACAGTGAGAAGGTAATGACATCCAAGGAAGCAGGATGGAGAGGGCAGGAGGAGCGGGAATTAGCCTCAAGTCTCAGCCTGGGCCTGCTCCAGGCCACAGGGCAAGTTTCGGGGGGAAGGAAGGAAGGCCACAGCTGGTGAGTCAATGGCACAGGCTGTGCCGAGGTAGTGAACTCCCTTAATGCAGGGTCACCCCTTAAGCCCGTGCTGAGGAGGTTCGGGAGGGGTAGCTGTGGGGCTGGGAGGACCTGGGCAGAAGAGCTCCTTATTTATTTATTTATTTATTTATTTATTTATTTATTTATTTATAGTGCTGGGATTGAACCCAGGACCTCGTGCATTCGAGGCAAGCACTCTACCAACTGAGCTATATCCCCAGCCTGCAGAAGAGCTTCTTTAGGGACAGAGAACAGTGACCTTATCTCTAAGGGTAAGCAAGGGAGCATCCCCTAGGGAACAAAATGACACAAGCCCCTGCCACACCCTCTGACCAGCCAGCACAGACTGGTGACCAAGGCTGTAGCTGAGGTGCAGGGCTGAGGCCCAAGGCAGGGATCAAGCGGAGCAGCTTCCCCAGGGAAGAGTGAGTGCCCAGGCAAAGAGGGACCCATGCAGCCCTCCCACACACTCACTGGGACTGGAGAGGATGTTGGCGTTGTCCTCATTGGAGCTCAGCAGTCGCATCAGCTTTGATGGCTGCATGTCGTCCAAGGGAAAGAGGCTGATGTAATCCTGGAGAGCAGGAAAGTCACTAACACTTACCCCCAGTCCTCAAAGTTCCAGCCACCAGCAAAGAGGACTGGAACTCAAGTCTGAGCCCACAGTATCAGCATTGCCAGCATGCTGGTCCCTTGCCTCACCCCTCCACAGACCCAGTGAGCAGATAGGACCTCGGCCAAGGGCAGCTGGGGGTCCACACAAGCCACCTCTCCAGATCTTGACTGACCAGGTCCAACCAGCTGAGGCGAGGGCAGTGCCCATGTTTCTGACCCTACTTCCCGAGGAGGCCTCTTTTACCAGCAAACACTCAGAAAAGGTGAATAGAGACATTAATAAGTGAGCAGAGAAGCCTCTACCTCAATGTCTTCCCGGTGTCTCTTCTTTTGGCGGGAGGATGCCTGTCCCTTGTGGGAGGAGTAGGAACTCAGGGCACACCATACAGCTAGTCTGGCAAAGGGTTCCAGGAAAAGGAGGTACAGTTAGTGGGAACCAGAACAAGGTACCTGTGTCCACACTGATCAAGCCCCACCTCACAGGATATGCCCACAGCCAAGCTCCCAAGGCGGTACAGGTTGGGGTGCCTAACTTTGGGCGGCAGGGGCTGGAGGCCCACGTGTGGGAGCCAGGCAGGCTCTGAAGAGAATCCTACTTCGCCAGTGCAGTGCCGGGGGGATCCATGAGGCTGTGCCACTTGGAGGAGTCGGTGAGCAGGCCAGGCAGGATGTGGCCCAGCAGGACGAGGGTCACTTGCTGCATGTCCAGACAGAAGATGGAATAGAGCAGCTCCACTGCCCGCAGCGTGTGCTCCTTCCGAGTCTCCTTCAACAGCTCCTGATGGGCAGGTGAGCCGGGCTGCTGAGGAGCTGAAGGCCCGACTCTGGCACTCAACACCCCTACCACTCCTGTGGGCTCTCTGGGCAGGTACGGGGGCCAGAGTGCTTTATTCCCCCACCCCCATCCCATACTCAGTATTCCCAGGAGGCTGCCCAGCTCACAGCAGCATCTTTAAGAGAATCCTAGCCAGCCGGGCTGGACACCTGCCCACCCCAGCCCACACCCACCCAGCCCAAGTACCTTAATCAGGTTGTTGCAGAACCAGTAAACACCTCCCATGTGCAGCAGGGTGTCGAAGATGTGGATGGAGCGGCTGTCCACCCAGCCCTTTTCCAGCACCTTGGCAAAGATGTCTGTTAACACCTCCTTGATGGGCCGCTTGGGGGGCAGCAGGTTCCAGTAGGGCATTGTGTCCACCCCCGTGGATGGGAACTTGATCTGAGTGGCTGTCTGCTGTAGCACATCAGCACACATGTGCTCCAGGATTGAGTTCATAATCACCACTCTGCAGGGGCCAGGGAAGAATATGCAGGCCAGACTTGGGTTGAGGGAATTAATGCCACTCTGTGCTAGTGGAAGAGACAACCCCATAGCCATGGAACTGGCTGGGCTTTCACCTGCTGGGCACAAAGCCTAGTAAAGGTACCAGGCAAGAGCTGGATCTATAGATGGATCTAGCAATATATTTATATTTTCTCTGCCTTCTCCCTCTTCAAAAGTCCCCATCCCCCAGGTCTGGATCTTGCCAACTCTCTGGAATAAATAAATACAATCACTTCCCCCTGGGCTGAGTGCTTGGTGGGGGGGTCCCCACCCAGCCTTGGCCTCTTCCCAAAGTAAACTGTCACTTCCAGGAGAGGGCCCAACGCCTGCCCCACAGGAATCTTCCCGGCCCTGGATAGCTGGGCAAGTACATACGTCTATCTAGAATCCTGTCATGAGAAACTTGAGCTGTACGTACAGACCGGGGTCTGAGCACTGACTGTTCTGAGAACGCTGTGTGGCTCCGGGAAGGTTCTATCACTTTCAGCTTTCAGAGCCACTTTTTTCACCCATACAACGGAGCCACAGATTCTCCCTGTTCTTTACCCAAAAGGTCTTAAGGTGCTTAGGATGGGTGACGGCACAGCAAATATTACATGACTTGTTGAGGGAAAATGAGGGAAGAAAGGAAAAAAGAAAGGAGCAAAGGAAAGCAGGTGTGACTTCACAGAGCCCCTGGAACCTCACTTCAGCTATATCTCCTAAAATATCCTCTACAGCTGTCTTGTGAATTGTCACTCAACACACATTCACAGCCGCAAGAAACGGAAGCAACCCAAGTGTCCACAGAGGGATAAATGGGTGACCAAGATGCAGTATATCACGTACAATAGGATATTACTCATCCTTAAAAAGGAAGGAGATCCTGTCATATGCTACAACATGGATGAATTTTGAGGAACTTATGCTTCGTGAAATAAATTAGTTGCGAAAGGGTAAATATTGCCTAACTCCAGATATGAGGTATCTAAAGTCATCAAATTCATAGACAGAAAGTAGAATGGTGGCTGCAGGAACTGGGGGAGGGAAGTTGTTGTTTAGTGTACAGAGTTTCAGATTTGCAAGATAAAAAATGTTCTGGAATCTGTTGCACAATAATGTGCACAGAGTTAACACTACTGAACTGTACTTTTTTTAAAAATACTTTTTTAGTTACACATGAACAGAATGTCTTTATTTTGTCTACTTATTTTTATGTGGTTCTGAGAATCGAACATAGTGCCTCACATGTGTGAAGAAAGTGCTCTGCCACTGAGCCCCAGTCCCAGCCCTGAACTGTAGTCTTAAACTTGGTTAAAATTAAATTTCCTGTCATGTGCTTCTTGTCACAGTTAAAAAAAAAAAAAAAAAGCCAACTAAACAACTTATTGGTGACTACATGAACTAGAATCACTGAGTTCAACACAGCAGAGGTCACCAGAGAGGTCATGCAAGAGACAGGACATGAAATAAATGTCACAAAGATCGGTCGGGGAAGGCTGTCAAATCCACAGATGGCTCATAGTTCCTCGAGAGCGACACAGCCAGATAAGCCCTTTGCTTTTCTGCTCAGTTAGTTCTCTAGAACTTGAGCCCTTTGAGGATCTGAATCGTAGCTGTTTGGGGTCTCCATTTCTGGTACACAGAGATGCTGGATTAAAACACTCCTGGCATAGAAATACACATTCAATGTTTGCTGAGCCAGCTAAATAAATGTTTGAATAAGAATTGGGGGGGGGGGGGCTGGAGTGGCGGCTCAGAGGTAGAGTGCTTGCCTGGCACATGTGAGGCCCTGGGTTCAATTCTCAGCACCACATACAAATAAATAAATTAAATAAAGGTCCATCAATGACTAAAAAATATTTTTAAAAAAATATCATTGACTTAAAAAAAAAAAAAGAATTGGGGGGGAGCGGGGGCGGGGGAGGGAAGCAGAATGTGAGCAAGTCTACAGCCATACTACCCTGAATGTTCCTGATCTCTGAAGCTAAATGGGGCCAGGCTGGCTAGTACTTGGATGGAAGGACCTGAGTGAGAATGGAGGCCAGTGAGGGCAGGAATGAGTGTCATGTTTGGGATGGTGAGAGAAGGATGTCCGTTACTGGAGGTGCTGACTTATCACGACATACCTGCAGGGTATGAGAAGGGCAGGGACAGTTTACTGACCTCTCATTGTAGAACTGCAGGGTGTTCTCACTATACAGTGGCCCTGCCAGCTGGCGGATCATCTGCAGTGACTTCTCACGCTCGTCCAGCCCCAGCATCCGGACATGGGCCACCAGCCAAGCCACAGCACACACGGCCAGACTACATACCTTTCCCTTGATATTATCAGTGATTTTCTAAGAGGAGGGGAAAAGGGTGACTGGAATCGCTCTCTCCCCTGCCCTGCCATCATTTCCCCAGCCTCAGTGGGCAGCTGAGTGCAGCAGGTATAGTCTTAGGCCACAATCCACACCTCTTTCTACCACAAGTCTGACTTTCCCAGAGCTACCTGAGTGAGGAAGTGGCTAAGACTACCATTCTAGGGAAGACTGATGGCAAAACATGAACTCCAGATTAAAGATCTTCTTGTTCTTAGGAAACAAAACAAGCTATCAATGTCTGACTCTGGGTCTCAGGGAAAAGAAAAACTGCTAGAAAGATGGGGCTACCTGGATGGACTCGAAGGCTAGTACTCCATTCTCCCAGGCATTGAGGATTTCCAAGATGGCCGCCGAAATGCTCAGACAAGCTTCGTGCCACTTCATCTGCCTACAAAGAGTTGGCAGTAAGAGAAAAATCACCACAGGGGAGTAAGGAAGGGCTTAGGAGAAAGGGTCTTGGCTCTATTCCACCACTGCCCTTAGAGCAGGCACCCAAACCACTAACACCAGCTTCATCTCTGAGGAGTTGTTGAGCAGGGCCACCAAGGATTCCACTTTGGTGGAGTCGGGCCGGAAGCAGGGGTGGTCAGGGTTCAGGATCTTGCCCTCCTCCGGCATGCAGGTCTGCATCCAGGTCTCAAAGAAGGGTACCTCTGCTCCTGTGCTTGACTCTGACAGAATCACCTGGGCAAGAGTGAAAGGAGAGACCCTAGTTAAGTGAGTAGGGTGAGCCTGGGATTTAATTTCTGTTTCCTGCCCCCTGCTATTTCCTTCCCAGCCTGAAGAACTGGTCTCAAGGGATGCAGACAGGGCCTATGCTGCCACCTAGTGGTTGGTGTGGCTGTGGCACTAAAGTATGTGAGGTATGACTAGGGGCATCTATTGACTTCCCCCAGGGGTAGACACCTGATTTCTGAGTCCAGCAACACCAACTGGCTTGGTGAGGAACAAATTGACCAATTATATTGTTATGCTGTGTGTATGTACAAATACATAACAATGAATCCCACATAACAATGAATAATTATAATGCACCAATAAAAATTTTAAAAAGAAAATGCAATGTAATCCAGAATAACACTTCTACCTCACACATAAATTAAGGCCCTAAGAGTCCAAAGAATTTTCCCAAGAAAATACAAGTGTATTTTCCATGTTTTAACAAAAATAATGTTAAAGAAGCTATAGCGTCAATTAGTTGAATCAGAATAAAAATTCTGACCAATGGCAAACAAAAAAACAAAACCCCCAAAATAATGGCTTGGAAGACTTACGGGGTGAGGGGAAGATATTGATTGGTTGCTTCATCTTTGCCCTGCCTACTTGTCATTCCCTAACCCCACCTGTAGTCCTTTCACTCACCTCTGAGCCATAGGTCTGGGCCACATGGCACAACATGAGGAAGGAGATATCAAAGAGCAAGGCACGAACTGAGGCTGTTTTGGCTGTGGAAGGGAGAAGAAGGCCAGCCCCTCAGCCCAGGGTGAAGACCCAAGGCCTGTGTCTGGATCATGAGAACAGAATTTGTCTTTTTGTTGTTGCTTTTTTTTTTTTTTTTTCTTTTAGTGGAGCTAGGGACCAAACCTAGGGTCTTGTACATGCTAGGCACACACTCTCCCACTGAGCCACATCACTAGCCCAGGATTTGTCTTAAGGAAGGTCAGGGACCATATGGTTCCTTCAAAGCTCTGAGGCTCAGAATCCTTTTCTTGAGTCTCAATTAGAACATCATCCCTTCCTTGGAATCCTTGTGTATCCTCCAATACACAAACAAATCACAAAGGGAGCAGGTGGGAGAAAAGCAAAAGGATGGCATTAGAAGATCCCATTCCCAGCATCTCCTTCACTCAAGGCTCCCAAAGCTTTAGTCAGTCATGGCTCAGAGGAGGAAACCCAGCTGCCCCAGAAGAAGCAAAGGCAGCCCCTCTCTCTGCACCCTCCCTACTGCCACTGAGGTCTTGCAAAGTTGACTTACTGCTCTCTCCACTGCCATGGGTGGTGAACTCATTCAAACTGTGGAAGAAATGGACAGGGTAAGAGTTAAGCAACAGCCAGGAACTGAGGGCCGCAGGGCTCGGAGGGGCAGTCACTAGAATATAAACTACAGGCTAAGCTTAAAATGAACATCATTATACCAGGAAAAAATTTTTTTTCTATTATTAAAAGAGTTTTTAGGCCTAGAAAATAGCTCATTGATGGAACAATGTTCTATATGTCAAGTTCCAGGAAAATTAAAAAAGGCAACAGAAATATGAAGTTCCTTATTAATAACTGGGAAAGGAAAAGACCTCTTCGAGTCAAGAGAACTGGCTCCTCTGTCAAGGCCTCTGGCTGGGTTGCCCTGGCCTGGCCTGTGCATCTCAAGGTAGACCCAGACCCTGGTGCCCAACTCCTACTCTGCCACCTCCTCCCTTTAGAATGTCCTCCCCTCCAAGGTCAAGGGCTCAGTCATTCTCACTTGATGAATTTCCGGGCAAACGATTTAAGCTTCCCAGTGGCAGCAGCAGCAGCCAGCAACAAGTCCAGGCTCTTCCCAGACAGCATGTGTCCCAGGACCCCCAGCAGCCCCTCTGGGGACTTGGAATGGTCTGCATCCATCGTCTGGGGACAGGACAGGAAGTCAAGTCCTGAAGAACATTGAAGATCCCCACCCAACCCAGACACAGCCAGGCATATTTCCTCTCTTCACGTCTCTAGCAGCTAGCATACCACCTCTGCAATTTAATCTGTCGTTCTGCCTCCAACCTGGAAACCATTCCCAAAATCTAAACACTGCTCTATAATCCATCCCTCTCAACCATACTGTCATGATGGTAGTGGGGATAGGAAGCTTGGCTATTGTGTCCTTTCCCCCCCCACAGTTCTAGAGATTGAACCCAGAGTTGTTTTACCAATGAGCTACTTTCTCATTTCCTTCTATTTTTTTATTTTGAGTGGGTCCTACTAAGTTGCTGAGACTGGCCTTGAACTTGCAATCCTACTGCCTCAGCCTCCCAAGTCACTGGGATCCCAGGCCTGCACCACTACACCTGGCTACTGTGTCCTTGTGAGATGGCATCTCTGAAACACCTACACATGAAGCTTATAGTGGTAGCTGCCCTTGCCTTCCCCCTTTCTCTGCTTCTAAAGTAACTATGACTGGAATCCAGATGAGAGAGATCTATGAGCCCTGTTTATTTATCTGGACATAGAGGAAAACCAGAAGGAAGAAAGGGAAGACTGCTGGGCACAGTGGCACACGCCTGTAATCCCAGCAGCTCAGGAGGCTGAGGCAGGAGGATCGTGAGTTCAAAGCCAGCCTCAGCAAAAGTGAGACACTAAGCAACTCAGTGAGAAGCTGTCTCTAAATAAAATACAAAAGTAGGGCTGGGGATGTGGCTCAGTGGTCAAGTGCCTCTGAGTTCAATCCCTGGTACAAAAAAAAAGAAAGGGAAGATCCTGGTGGCAAGGAAAGGATGCACTCACCTTGAGAATGTTTGTGACAGTAGGCTCTGCACGGAGGATGAGCCCGGGATTAGGCTGGATGTTGGCATTTTCTGATGACTTTTGCTGGGGTGCATGTTCCCGATCTGCTGAGCTATGGCCATGACCAGTTGGCAAGAGAAGGGGACAGGAACCAAGAGAAATTTTTCAAACGCTCCCTACTCCCTAGTCCAACCCCAGAAGCAGAGGCACAGAGGTGGTGGGAAGCATACAGAAATTCTGGGGGGCTGGGATGTAGCTCAGTGGTACAGTGTTTGCCTTGTATGCACAAGGTCCTAGGTTCTCTTTTCAGCACCACCAAAAGGGGAAAAAAAAAAAACTTTGGTGTTGGGATGAAGTTTATGAAAAGGTGTTCGATACTGGAATCACTTCAATTTGTCATGAGTCATTACATTTATTTTGAAAGTTAATTTAAGATTTGTTTGAAAATTTGAATTTTTTTCTTTGGTCACAAAAGAGGGTGAGTTAAAGAACAGCAAAGAATAGTGTAAAACTCCGGTCTGAAGTCAGCATCTTCTTTCCCCCCTGGTTTCCTGTGTTACAAGGTATGGTGCCAGTCACTTGCAACCCAGAGTTCAAACAGAAGAGGGAAAGGTACCAGCAGCCAGTCTGACATGACAGAGGGATGTCACGGGGCTCTTGAGGCAGCCCAAATGGACTTGCACTTACCGCTTGGCTACAAGGTTGGCGAAATTAGCTTCAGACAGAAGGCCCTGCTTGTTACATTCTTGGAGGAGGAAGTTTGTACAGTCACAGCTGTGAGGGAAAACAGGATGAGGGAAGTGGGCACAGAGCTAGGGCTTTTGAGGAATGGGAACAATGGGTTCCTGCCCTGTCTCCTCCCTCCTTCAGGATGAAGACAATTTGGAGTGCCCGAAGGCAGGCAGAATGACTGTGGATACTTGACAACATTGTGTCACCAACAAGGAGACAGGATCCCTTGAAATTCTTCTGACATAGAGAGCAGGGGAAGGGCCCAGACATCTTCTAGTAGCATAGAGGTAAGTAGGGGAGTTCATACTTGCAGCGCTGGTCAGCTTTGTCCAGCAAGGGTGTGAGCTTCAGCAGGAACTCAAAAGCACAGTTGACATCCTCAGTGAAGTCCTGCAAAGAGTCAGCAACTTCCCCTGGATTTTGGGTCCTCCATGCCTCCTGAAGCCTATGGTGTAGACTCACAAGGATAACATGCTGGGTACAGGAGCCTCAAATAGGCTGCACCCACCACTATGCCCCAGCAGCTGGGTGGGGAAATGTTGGAGGCATCACTGCTCCCACGTGTCCACTCTTGCCCAACCATCATGGGCAACCTTGCCTGTGGAGGGTCCAAACTGAGATGTGTCCTATCAGAAGCCCAGGAGTGCATCCAAGGATGCTCCCAGGTGCTCAAGCACATCCATGGAATTCTAGCCTCCCCCACCCCCCCGCCCCCCAGCACACACACTCTGCTGCTCAGCCAGGGTCTGAGGGACCTCTTCTTGCCCTTGTTTCTCAAGGGAAGAAATACCCTTAGCTGCTCCCATCCTGCCATCTCATTTCTCCAACTCACCTTGTCCCCATGACAGTATTTCTTCAACTTCACCAAAACCTGTGGAATCTAGGGAGTGAGGTAGGAGAAAAAACAGGAATTTCAATTTCTTTTCTCTTTCACCCGCCACTGAAGGCCCCCCATTCCCTGCCCTGGACACAGTAACAGGAACATTACTGCCCTGGAAATGAAAGCATTCTTATTAAAGACCAATCTTAAAGTCCATGGGCACCCAAGCACCTGATTCCCCTCACCTAAAAAGACCTGGTGACCTCTCACTTATGCTGATTCAACAAAAAAATGTCATTTGCAAAAGTGGAACCCAAGCTTCAAGGGGGACCAGGACCACTTTCTCTGACTCCCTCAGCTGCCCTGCACCAACATGACCAATGACAAACTAAACAGCACCTTGTGGCAAGAAACAACAGAGCCCTGTCAAGTGGGCTAAAAAGACTTTCAGAGGAAATAATCAATTGGAACTTGTGCTGGGGACTTAGCAGGCAGGGTCTGATGCCAGCAGAAGGCACATGTCCAGCATTTCACTGCTTCTCCTAAGAACTATCCCTAGATGGGCTCTCTGTTGCTCGCATGTCCCAGGTACCTTGAGGTAGGTGAAAGCCGTCCACTTGAGCTCCTCCGTGCCCTCAGGAGACTCAATAAGCCCCACAAAGCAGGCTTTCCAGATCTCCAGGACAAAAAGCGGGGTGGGGATATGCTATAGGAAGATCCAAGGGTGGAGTATAAGAGAGTGCCCTGTTCCCCTTCATCCTTCTGCAGGCTCTGGGGACCAGGTTGGGTCAACATTAGGACTAGGGACCTAATGTTAAATGACAGGACTGTCATCCACTTAGTATCAGGGACCAAAAGAAAACCTATTCCTCCCAAGAAGTACCAGAAGAATCCTCCCTCTTCCCCAAATGGCCAGCCCCCCTTAGGGAAAGGAGAGCCACTCGGCCCTTCCCACCTGCATGCGCTTCACCATCATCAGCTGCTCCACCATGGGCTGCGTCTCACCGGTCAGGTTCATGGTGCCCTCGAGCAAGACCACTGCGTGCACAGTGGGAAAGCCAGTCTTGTGCAGCTGCTCTGAGTGCACAGATAGCATGGTGGGGATGCTGAAGAGAACAGACACAGGGCAGTGTTGGGGACTGACGGTAAGAGCGAGAGGACAGAGTAGGTACCACATCTTCCCTTGACACCCCAGGGCATTTCCTCTCTCTCCCTTCACCACCTTCACCCTGGAAGCTGGGTACCTCCTAATGAGTGTGCCACACTGTTCAGCCTGGCTCCGGAGCTGGGGGTTGCTGAGATTGGCCAGGATCTCCCCAAGCTTCAAGAGCGAATGCTCAATGGCAGTCCAGGAGGCTGGCAGAGAGAAAGAAATGCAGAGCCATGATGGGAAACAAAGGAGAAGCAGAGCCTGGCCCCAATCTCCTCAATCGTGGCACTCCCTGGGCCCAGGAAACCGCACAGGGAGGCTTCCCCTGAGGACGACACAGAGGTCTGGGCCATGAGGGCAGCATGCACTAGAAGGGAGTGAGCATCAAAGGCCAGAGCCCCTTAAAGCCATTCCCGAGGGCCTGACTTCCAGGGCCTACACAACTGACTTCACTGACTGGCAGGCACATGTAGGCAGTGAGAGAGAGAAGTGAGGGAGGCTAGAATTCAGCAGCACAAAGACAGAAGTGACCACAAATTGGGTCAGAAGCAGCCAATTCAAAAGGCCAGCCTTGTAGTGGCCATCACTCCACTCTGGGCAAGCTGGGATCCTACACACTACCCACCCTTCATCTGGGCTGGATGATCAGGGCTCCCCCCTTCTGAAATGCCTCAGTTATACATTCTTCATGGCTCTGTTCCCTTAATAACCTGCCCAACTGGTCTAACCCACCCATCTCTCTCCTAAATGCCTATACTGCATATTTATCACTTAGTTATAAGTCATTTATCCTAGTTACAATTCCAGAGGGTCCAATGATGAATAATGGCACCAACCAGCCCATTGACTATCATGTAGCATGGGGTGGGGGGGGGAAGAAGACAAGACCTGAGATCCATTAAAAATAAATATTCATTCACTTTCCAGCAATAAACATTTATCACATGTTCAAAGTAGGCAAGAAACTGTCAACATAGCCTATTTTGACACAGATTCTCTTTCTGGACTTTGCATTCCCAGACAATAAAACATATTTAGAGAAGTAATAAATAAACTTAGCTCTCCAACCCAGGACACTGGGTGTCACCCACTCTAACACTTATCAGAAGACAAAAGCTCCTTAGGTGGTCCTGAGTCACCACAGTCTAAGCAAGACTATGGCCTCAAGACCTCTCAGGGATGATGGAGGCTTCCCTCCCACAGATCTTCCTGTTCTCAGGCTCTGGAAAGTTCCAACATTTTAGCATCTGAACTCGAGTGAAGACATGGATGGTACACAGGCCTGATAGGCACCGAGTTTAAAGGGACATTTCAGGTCATACTCAAATTCAAGAGTTATTTGCTTCCAGAAGATGAGTAATATGGAAACACACAAGAACAGATGGTATAGTTGTCTTGTCCTCTAATTTTCTTTGCACATATGATGTACTAGTCTTGCTTCCCACTAGTGTGTAAGCTTGTTGAGGGCAGGGACCCTGCCACATGCTCCTTTGGGAGCCCCCCTCCCCCCTCCCCCAGCACCTGGCACAGTGCTGGGCAGACGACAATGCTCAGTAAATACCTGTTGGTTGATTGGCTCGGGTGCCACCCTGCCCAAGTCCCTGGGATGTATGCAATGCTTATGGGGAGAGAAAAAAGGAAGTGGGATGGTTTCAGATCCTCCTGGAAAGAAGTGGGATGGCATCCTGCCTCTCCCCTCTCAATTAAAAGGAACAGCTACAAGAATAGTGGCACAGGTAATCAGGGGACATACAGGCCTCCTCTAGTTTGGCGATGTGCAGCAGGGCCCGATTCTTGGTGCTGCTGAGGGTATTCTCCAGGCGCTGCAGGCACATGGCAAGCTGCTTCTCCCCAGTGGCTGGAGTGCCGGCCTCCACTCCTTCCTGGAGCCGCTCTGCAGAGGCCGCGGTGCAGCGCAGCAGCCAGTGGAGGGCGCTGAGAAGGGCTCGGCACAGCCCAATGCACTCCTCTGCTTTGCCGTGACAGCTACCAGGAAAGGATGTGAAGTCTGTCTCTGATCCAGAGGCTGAAATCTGACCCACACCAATGTTCCCCAGAGAACTCTGGCACTCCCCTACTAGGGAAGAGAGCTGGAAAGCTAGCAAAGTCCTAGGGAAGACACCGAACTCGGCTGCCTTCCACCAGACAAGATTTCAAATGAGCTATTCCAAGTAAAGAGGCATTTCGACTTAAGGGAATAAATAGAAAATATGGGGATGAGCAGTTGGGTAGAAAAAATGTGGGAATCCACAGAGTTGATCTCATACTATATGCTAGGAGCTTCTCCTATACCTTGAGAGAATGCTGGGTGAGAATCTCGTCACCCAGCCCTTACCTCAGTTGGTCACAAAACATGTCCATGATATCCAGCAAAGCCTGAATACACAGGTCTCGGGAAAAGTCATCAAACTGTGGAAAAAAACAATAGAGAGGTTCAAGGATGCCCCAGCCAACCCCTGGATCTCACACATAGAACAGGTGGCACAAATAGGACTCCTGCTTTTCTTTCCTCCAATCTCAGGTTTCAGATTCAACAGCCTTCTCATATTAAAAATTGGCTTCTAGAGCTGGGGATATAGCTCAGTTGAGTGCTTGTCTAGCATGCACAAGGCCCTAGGCTCGATTCCCAGCACCACAATAAATAAATAAATAAATAGATAGATAGATGGCTTCTACTTGCTAGCCCCCACTTCCCAGGACCTCCTTTCCTGATGGTAAGGGCAGCATCCAGCTTCACAAGTCATAAGAGGTGGGCCTTGCTGGCACTATCATAGCTCTCTGGTCCCTGTATCCTACCTGGCTGGTGAGTGGTTATGTTCATACCTTACTGATAGCTGTGAGAACAGAAGAGTAGGACACCATCTAGAGGGAAAGAAGAAAGAAAATATTCAGATTACTAGTCTCCTACTCAAAAGGAACAATGATGCTTAATGTTACTGCAGCTCTGAGACTCTGACCCCTTCAAGAGGCCTCCTCAACCCATTAAACAATATATAATAATGCCATACATTGCCCTATTTCTACTTCTATCAGACTCATTGCAAATGATACCATCAACATAAGCCCATTGAGATGAGTTTAGGGCCAGGTGTGGTGGCGCATGCCTGTAATCCCAGTGACTCAAGAGGCTGAGGCAGGTGGATTCCAAGATTGAACATAGCTTCAGCAACTTGTTGAGGCCCTGAGCAACTCAGCAAGACCTTGTAAAATATAAAAAAGGACTGGGGATGTGGCTTGGTGGTTGAATGCCCCTGAGTTTAATCCCTGCTACAAAAAAGAGATAAGTTTGGGGGTACCCAAAGGTGCTATATTTCATGTTCACATGCTACTTGTCCATATAAGCAAGGTTTAACTGACTACCAGTGAGTAAAAGAACCAGCAAGGGCTAGGGATATAGCTCAGTTGGTAGAGTGCTTGCCTTGCATGCACAAGGCCCTGGGTTTGATCCCTAGCACCACACACACAAAAAAAAAAAAAAAAAGAAAAAGAAAAAAAGAAAAAGGAAAAGAACCAGCAAAAGTGAAGGCTATATTATTTTATTCCTATAACTTCTTTTTTTTATTTTTTGGGGTGCTGGGAATTGAATTCAGAACCTGGTGTATACTAAGCATACATTCTACCACTGGGCTACAACTCCCCCAGCCCTATTCCTATAACTTCTATCATGAAGAGTAATTTGAGCTGGGCGTGGTGGTGCATACCTGTACCCCTAGTGACCTAGGAGGCTTAGGCAGAAAGACATCAAGTTTGAGGCTAGCTTCAGCAACTTAGTGAGACCTTGTCTCAAAATAAAATAAAAAGGGCTGAGAGCAAAGCTCAGTGGTAGAGACTCTGGATTCAATCCCTGGTACTGGGAAAAAAAAATGTGATCTTGGTTGAGGGTACAGCTCAGTGGTAGAATGCTTGCCTAGCATAAATGAGGCCCTAGGTTCAATCTCCAGCACCACTAATAAAAAAAGAGGAGGAGGAGCGGGAAAGAGAGAGGAAGAAGGGAAAAAGGAAAGAGTAATCTTATTTGGGCAGAAACTAAACAGAAACAAACATCTATGATGAACAAGGGCTACCTTCACTTTGAAATATGGAGTGAGCTTCCAAAGTTGAAATTTTTCCTCTATGTTCCAAGTAATTCCCTTACAACCATCATTACACATGCTGCCCCCACAATCAAGGAGCTCCTTGAAGATAAGGACACTCTTATTCAATGATTACCTCAATCTGTTTTTTTGTTTTAGTACCAAGGATTGAACCCAGGAGCACTTAACCACTGAGTCACATCCCCATCCTTTATTTGTTTATTTAATTATCTATTTAAATTTGAGACAGGGTCTCACTGAGTTGCTTAGGTCCTTGCTAAGTTAATGAAGCTAGCTTTGAACTTGTGATCCTTATGCCTCAGCCTCCCAAACCTTTGAGATTACAGGCATGCACCACTATGCCTAGTTGACTACTACAATCTTGATATTTATAGAATAAATTAAAATGTATCTTTGGCTGGGTGAAGTGGGGTATGCCTATAATCCCAGCGGCTCAGGATTACATGCCTATAATCCACAGGCCTGGAGTTTGATCCCTCCCCCCAAAAAAACCCAAATATTACACAAACACAGGGCTCTTTTTTTTTTTTTTTGGTAATAGGGATTGAACCCAGGGGTGCTTAACCATTGAGCCTCATCCCCAGCCCTTTTTTATATTTTTATTTAGAGACAGGGTCTCACTGAGTTGTTTAGTGCCTCAATCAGTTGCTGAGGCTGGCTTTAAACTCACAATCCTTCTGTCTCAGCCTCCCAAGCTGCTGGGACTACAGGCATACACCATCACGCACGGCTAATACATAGCTTCTGGGTAATATAAATTTGGGAATCCTTGATTAAACATATATACATAGTTTTCTTTTTTCTTTCCTTTTCTTTTTGTAGTACTGAGCCTTGTACATGCTAGGCAAATGCTATTCCACTGAGCTATAGCCCTACCACTTTTGAGACAGGGTCTAAATTGCCAAAATTGGCCTCAGCCCTCTGCGTTGCTAGGATTACAGGTGTGCACCACCACAGCCAGCTTACATAGAGCTTTCTTTATTGTAGGACTTCTCAGAACTATAATATATTCATATACAATGAGAATTTCTAAGATGGCTGGAGATAAAACAAGCAAAATTGTTCAGATTTTTTTGACCAAAGGATCTCATTTACCTAGTATTTCCAAAATACATTTTGGGAAATTCTACATGAACAGAAAGTTCCCTGAGGACCTGGGAAGAGTATTGAATTTATATCTGTTTCTCCAGCACCTAGCACCGGGCCTGCTCCTAACAAAGTTTTCATTACTTTAAATAGTTGAATTTTAGGGCTGGGATTGTGGCTTAGTGGTAGAGCACTCGCCTAACATGTGTGAGGCCCTGGGTTCCATCCTCAGCACCACATAAAAATAAATAAGTAAAATAAAGATATTGTGTCCAACTACAGTTAAAAAAAAAAAAGTTGAATTCTAGAGACTGGAGTTGTGGCTCAGTGGTAGAGCACTTGCCTGGCATGTGTGAGGCCCTGGGTTCGAACCTCAGCACCACATGTAAATAAATAAATTAAATAAAAGATCCATTTACAATTAAAAAATATTTTCTTTTTTTTTTTTAATTTTTTTAACATTTATTTATTTATTTATTTTAGTTTTCAGCGGACACAACATCTTTGTTAGTATGTGGTGCTGAGGATCAAACCCAGGCTGCACGCATGCCAGGTGAGCGCGCTACTGCTTGAGCCACGTCCCCAGCCCCTTAAAAAATATTTTCAAAAAAAAAGTTGAATTCTATTAATTAATTAGCTACATTCTGAAAAAAAATTTATCTTAAAATAAATTTGTTAGTAAAACCTATTCAGGGGAAGGTAGGAGATGTGAGCATAAGGAAGATAGTAGAATGAAACAGACATTATTACTTTATATATGTATGTGACTGTATGACCAATGTGATTCTACAATATGTATACTCAGAAAAATGAGAAATTATATCCCATCTATGTATGATATATCGAAGTATATAAGTGTATTCTACTGTCATGTATAACTAATTAAAACAAATTTAAAAATTAAAAAAAAAAAGTAAAACCTATTCGTCACCATAAAATGGAGGATACCCAGTTCAGAAGAAATAATTTATCCTTGGGGCTAGGGGTAGAATTCATTTATTGAATGCTTACCTAGTATACACAAAGCCATGGGTTCAATCTCCAGCTCAAAAAAATTGAGATGGAAATTTTTTAATATATTTTTTCAGTTGTCAATGGACCTTTAATTTATTTATTGACACATGGTGCTAAGAATTAAACCCAGAGCCTCACACATGCTAGGCAAGTGCTCTGCCATTGAGCCACAACCCCAGCCTGAGATGAAGAATTTATACTGAATAAATTTAGTCCATACATAAAATCTCTCAAGTTGTCAAATGTTTAAAAAATAATTACAATCTGGTATGCATACCTATAACCCATGTGACTCAGAAGGCTGAGGTAGGAGGATCACAAGTTCCAGGTTAGCCCTGGAACAAGTTCATCTCAAAATAAAAAAAAACAGGGAATTTGGCTCAGTGGTTAAGTGCAATCCCTAGCACAAAAATATAAAAAAAAAAAATTAACAAGCAGAATGCAATGATAGAAACTACCAGAATAATCACCCACCTCCTGGGTTGTCTGTCTCCGCTTAAGGAGAAGAAGCCTCCAAAGATTTGAGAAGAAAGCTACATCAGCTTCAATGACCTGAGTATGCATTTTCCCTCCACATATAAAAATGATCCATCACCTAAACAGACTGCTCTCTGTTCAGACATCTTTAACTAGAATTCTTGAACAGGAGCAAAACACAGAGAGGGCTTAAATACAATCAGTGTTCAGAAATACCATCAGCAGGACATACTGTGAAGCCAAAGCTAGTGTCTTGACAGTGATCAGGAAGCTGGGAGCCTGCCTGGGCAGAATGAGCATAACCTTCCAGGCTAGTGTTTGTTTATTTACAACTGATGTCCCCATAGCAAGAGCTTGGCAAAGAACTGAACTTTGTTGGATACCAACCTCTAGGTGGAGCTGGCTGTTCCCAGTAAAAGAGACCCCACACTACAAGGAAAGAAACTCCTAATTCTGCATGTTTTGAGGAATGTTGTTAGACAAAATTAATTTATGGTCTTCAAATTGTGAATTCTGTAGGTTCATCAAATTTTTGTTAAGTATATTAATAAAACACTGCTCCAGAGACCTGAAAACACTTTCCACGTGGTAAACTTTCACACAGCAGGACTTAACCTATTCCAGTCTCATTAATTCCATCAACATGCTAGCTCTGAACCACCACAAACCCCCGAGGCTGGAGGACAGTGGCATGGCCAGCTGGACACGTGGCTCGCCCAGCCTGACCTTGCAGCTGCTCTCTAATCCTCTCTGCTCTTCTTCATATTCAACACCCCAACTACTCCTAAGTGCCCTCTCCAGGCACAACACTGGACCAAAGAGCCTCTTGACTCTGAAGAACGAATTACTGATTTTGCATAGCACTTGACAGGTCATGAAGGTCTTTCATGTATATTTATTTCTTACTCTCTTCAGCCTCTTTCTCCTTCTTGCCTTTCTCAACACTGTTTACACATCTCAAGATTCGTCTACTTTTTTTTTTTTTTTTTTGTGAAATGTTCTGGTCTAATTAGATAATCTCTTTCAAGATTCGTCTACTTTTGAAAGAGCTTCCCGCAGACCCCACATTTCCACTTAGCTACTCACTGTCTCTACCCACCCTCTTCCATGTGCTCTTCAACTCACTCCAATCACTTCTGTTCTGACCACTCTGTGAACCTTCTCGTTAAAGTCATCAACTAACTCATGCTGTTAAACCCACTGGATCTGTTCTGATCAACTTCCTTGTTTATCCATCTTCCTTTCCCTTGCCTTCTCTTTTCTTTTTTTCCTTTGCAGTACTTGGGATTGATGCTAGCCAACAGCTCTTCCTCCCCGAGCTCCTCCCTTGGCTTTTTTTTTTTTTTTTTTTTTTTTTAGTACCACAGATTGAACTCAGGAGTACTCAACCATTGAGTCACATCCTGAGCCCTGCCTCTTTTTTTCCCCCCATGGTGCTGGGGATTGAACCCAGGGCCTTGTGCATGTGAGGCAAGCACTCTACCAACTGAGCTATATCCCCAGCCCCCCAGACCTTTTTTTTTAAAATTTATTTTATATTATTATATTTTTAGCTGTAGATGGACACAATACATTTATTTTGTTTCTATGTGGTGCTGAGGATCAAACCCAGTGCCTCATGCATGCCAGGCAAGCACTCTACCACTAATTAAATGTGTCAATATTGGAGTATCTATATGAATCAGTCATGAATATTTTCCAAATGACAAATCTGTGATTTGCAAAAATCATACCTGGATAAAAGATCTATTTGAAGTGCAAGAGAGAGAGATATCAATGGATTCTAATGTTAATAGCATGTAAAATCTTCTTTGATAGGGCTTCAGATTACCTGTCAAATTTTAGTACAGTATCAAAGAAAAACATCCAGTTATCTTTATTTATTTTTTAAATATATAATATAATATAATATATATATATATATATATTTAATTTGTAAAAATTTTTTAGTTGTATTTGGACACCTTTATTTATTTTTATGTGGTACTGAGGATCAAATCCAGTGCCTCGCACATGCTAGGTGAGCACTCCACTGCTGAGCCACAACCCCAGCCTCCTCAGTTATCTTTAAACTTATTAATATTTTTTCTTTTCAAATTAAACATCTAATGTGTAAAATCAGATTTTCTTCATATGCTTTAAGCAAAATAGCCTATTATGACAATTGAATGTAGATCCAGGTATTATGGCACATACCTATAATCTTAGCAACTCAAGAAACTAAGGCAGGAGAATGGCAAATTCTAGGCCAGCCTTAGGAACTTAGCGAGCTCCTATCTCAAAATAATATAAAAAATAAAAATGGCTGGGTACGCAGCCAGTGGTAAAGTGTCCCTGTGTTTAATCTGCAGTACCACAAAAAAAAAAAAAAAAAAAAAAATTGAATTCAGAAGCAGTTTTGAGAATACACATGTCTATTTAACCTAGACATTACATTTGCAAAAAAGTAAAACAATGCCATTTTATTTTTCTTTTTTTCCGATAGTACTGGGGATTATACCCAGGGGTGTTCTACCACTGAGCTATATTCCCAGAACTTTGTATTTTTTATTGAGATAGGGTCTTGCTAAATAACTGAGGCTGGCCCAAACTTGCAATCTTCCTACCTAAGCCTTCTAAGAGTCGCTGGAATTCCAGGCGTGCCTCCATGTGGCAACAGTGCCTTTTCCTTACTAATATTTTTTGTTTTGAAAAATATGGTTATTATTCACCATAATGTTATTTATGTTAATATGTAATGGGGGAAAATATGTAAATTTTTTTTTTACTTTTAAGTGAATTCATAAATTAAAAACTGAGAAACATAAGAAATATTTATCAGATAATATGAATAGATATGATGCACATAAACAAAAGGTTTGTGAGAGTCATAATTTTTAAGAGAGCAGGGGTTGTGGCTCAGTAGCAGAGCACTTGCATTGCTCATGTGAGGCACTGGATTCAAACCTCAGCACCACATAAAAATAAAGAAACAAAGATATTGTGTCCATCTATAACTAAAACAAAAATTTAAATAATAATAATAATTTTTAAGAAAACAAAGGAGTCCTGAAAGCAAAAATGCTGCCCTGGCCATAACAAATTATTTTCAGTTCTTAAAAATACCATGAGGGGACTGGGGTTATAGCTCAGTGGTAGGTCACTTGTCTTGCATGCATGAGGTGCTAGGTTCAAAACTCAGCAACACATAAATATAAATAAATAAAGATATTGTGTCCATCTACAACTAAAAAAATATTTTTTAAAAAAAAACAACACCATGTGATTTCTGCCTCCCAGACCTTGCACACATTTTTCTCTTTGCTTTATACACTTTCATTAATCTGCCTGGTTCTTACAAAACATTCAGATCTTTTTTTTTTTTTTAATTTTAATATTTTATTTTTAGTTATCGGCGGACATAACATCTTTGTTTGTATGTGGTGCTGAGGATCGAACCTGGGCCGCACGCATACCATGTGAGCGCGCTACCACTTGAGCCACATCCCCAGCCCCAAACATTCAGATCTTAAGCCTGAATAGTTTAACATGGCTTAAACATCACTTCTTCCAGAAAGCCTTCCCTGATTGCTCAGACTGAAATTGGTACCCCTTCTGTGTACTCTCATAGTACCTATACTCTTTATCATAAATATATCCTGTGATTGATTAAACATCTGTTATTACCCACTACATCCCTTATGTACTGAGATCAGCTCGTTTATAGTTATGTCCCCAGGAGTTAGCACTGTCTGGCAAATATAAGCATTTGCAAACACTTTTTTTTTTTTTTCCGGGGTGTGGGGTACTAGGATTGAACCACTGAGCTACATTCCCAGCTCTTTTTACTTTGAGACAGGGTCCTAAGTTGCTTAGGGTCTGGCTACATTGTTGAGGTTCACCTTGAACTCCAGATCCTCCTTCCTCAGCCTCCTGAGCAGCTGGGATTACAGTCTTGTGCCACCATGCCTGGCAGCATTGGTAAACACTTATTGGTAAACTGAATGTAATATTCATCAAGATAAATGAGTTATTATGTTTGCAAGAAAAGTGCAGTTCAGAAAGTGCTCTATTCAAATTCACTTAAAATGTGTAAACTGACAACTGCATTCCAAGTGTTTTACCTCTAAAACCCTCACTCTTTGGGGGATGGGGGCAGTTTACCTGGGAACTAATGGCATACTTCAGATAAGACAGGATGAGAGGATTAGGGGAAGGTCCAATCATGGCCTGCTCCAAAAGTGCTTCTGCAAGGGAAATAACAAAGTAAGACTGAGTGGTTGCTTTTGGGGGTTTATTCCTCCCATCCATCCTTCCCGCTTTACTTGAGACCTGCCAGGTTGAGAATGTCCCAGGTGGCTCCTTTGGGAAAGAATTTCTTCATGTTGATTGCCCATTGGTAGTCACTCCATCGCTCCTTCCAGGCTTGCAAAATGGCTTGCTTCAGGTTCACCACCTTCATGACTTCACTCTGAGGAGGCGAGGCCGACAGTCGCCAGCTCTGAGGTAAAAGAAATGGAAAGAGAGAAGGGATGAGGTGCTGAGGGCAAGAACAGGGAAGGTAGAGTTAAACAGAAAGGAGATTCGGGAAAATAAAGCAAGGCATAAGAACCGGACGGAAAATAAAGAGAAAGGGTGCAAGGCAGAGATCCTGTCAAGATCTCCCCTCCTGAACATCCTCCCTTAAACTGGGGCACTAAAAGAAGGTGTCACGTTATGTATAACTATAATGCACCAGTAAAAAAAATATGGAAAAATAAAAAAGAGAGTGTCAAAGGGGCTGATACAAAAACTAACAGAGGGCAGGAAGGGGTTAACCCAGCTCCGGTTGTCTCATTACGCCCTTAGCTCTCGCTGTGTCCCTCAGCCATACCACCCCAAATCCTGACAGCCCTCTTTTCCCCATCTTCTCCTGAAATTATAATTCCCCACTTCCATTTCATCCACTACCACCCCAAATTTAAGCCTACCATACAATCGAGTTCTAGATCTTAGGCAACGCCATTTTGGCACCTATGAAGGAACTCGTTTTCTATTGGCTGGGGATACCAGATACTAACCAATGAGAATGCAGCAAGAGACAGGCTCCCGCCGCAGTGTCTTCTGGAAATTGTAGTTCGTTCGACCCGGGTCGCGTATGTCTAAACTAGCGGGAAAACTACGGAATTAATCTAGTGGGCCTTTCTCTCCTTCAAAGGACAACATCAAGGAGCTGAGGCATCAAAAGATTCAGAGGCTAGGCAAGCAACCAGGCGTTGTCCAATGACGTCACTGTCTACCGGACCCTCAACTGCATTCTGACACCCCTAGTTAGTAGGCACTGCAAGCATGTTATGCTCAGTAACACGTTCTTTTCCGGCTTTGCCCTATTCACCCACTCACTCCAAAGCCCTGGCACCACCAGAGTTCTCATTTCTACACCTGTATTTCAGAAGTGACACTGAGGCGTAGTTAGTTGCACACATCACTACCTCACTCTAAAATCTGACAGTTCTCCCAGAATCTCCAGGCTATGCATACTGCTTGCATGCAGGTTAAGATCACCAAACCAAGTAAAGTCTAAGAAACTGTCCAAAAGGACCTAGGGAGACGTGATGAGGTAATGTGGTACTGTGAATGAGATCCTGGGACAGAAAAAGAATATTAAAGAAAATCTTACTGGGCACGGTGGCACATGCCTCTAAGTCCGGTGACTTGGGAGGCCAAGATAGGAGGATTGAAAATATAAGGACAGGCTGGGCAACTTAGCAAGATCCTGGGTCAAAACAAAAAATAGGGGCTGCGATTGTGACTCAGGGGTAGAGCACTTGCCTAGCATGTGTGTGGCACTGGGTTTGATCCTCAGTACCACATAAAAAAATAAATAAAATAAAGGTATTGTGTCCATCTACAATTAAAAATTTTTAAAAATAAAAATATAAATGGTTGGGTTGTGCCAGGCGCTGTGGCCACACCTGTTATCCCAGAGGCTGCAGAGGCTGAGGCAGGAGGATCACAAATTCAAAGCCAGCCTCAGCAATGGCAAGGCGCTAAGCAGCTCAGTGAGACTCTGTCTCTAAATAAAATACAAAATAGGACTGGGGATGTGGCTCAGTGGTTGAGTGACCCTGAGTTCAATCCCTGGTACTATCCCCCAAAAAATGGTTGGCTTGTAACTCAGTGGTAGAGTGCTTGCCTAGCATGTTTGAGGTCCGGGGTTCAATCTCCAGTACTGAAAAAAGAAAAGGAAGAAAAAAAAAAACTAAGGAAATCTGATAAAGCATGGAATTTAATTAAAGGTTATAACTGTAACATACTAATATCAGGATATTAATAAAAGAAAAATTGGAAGCCGGTGTGGAGGCCAGTGGTAAAAACTTGCATAAAGCCTTGGGTTCCATTCATAGCACAGAAGGTAAAATTAAAAGATCTCCAAGTATGTGGAGACCCTCTACTATCTTCAAATTTTTCCCTAAAAATCTAGAGCTTTTTGAAGTTCATTTTTAAAACTCTCTTTATTCCTAAGAACCATATTGTAGTTTATTATGTCCACAGCTTTTGCTTGTTTCCCTCCAGTGGGAAACCCAAAACCAAATGTTATCCACCTCTGGTACGGATGTCTGAGCGTCCCTTCTCAAAGTCCCCATGCCTTTCCTGTTCTATGAACAACCAGCTACAAGAATAACATGGAGGCCCGCCACCAATGTTCTGTCATTCCTCATTTTTAGCCCCCAAACCCATGTTCTGAAGAGCATGATATCCCAACCCATGAGTCTAGTCTCCATCTTTCTCTCTCTTTCTCTCTCTCTCTCTCTCTCTCTCTCTCTCTCTCTCTCTCAGACAGATTTTGACTATGTAGCCCAGGCTGACCTCTAACTCACAGTCCTCCTATCCTAGCCTCCCAAGTAAGAGGAGGGCTGGGGATGTAGCTCAGTTGGTAGAGTGCTTACCTCACATGCACAAGGCCCTGGATTCAATCCCAAGCATCAAAAAAAATAAAATAAAAAATAACCGTATAAATGGAATTACAGATGTACACTACCACAACTGGCTCCTCCTAGGTCATCTTTTGAAGGAAAATCTTGATGATTCCAGAAGAGCATCCCACTCAAGCTCTGAAACTAACCTTGTAGCTATGTGGGCAGATAATAACATGATCCTGGTTTTCTGGAGCATGGTCTAAATGGGAAGATAGGAATACTGTCCAAAGGTCAGGAGGGCCACAGCATATCCCTCTAAGATTGATACTGCCTATGGCCTTCCCCACTCTACTCACCCACATTCCCCTCCATTCTGTTCCCTTTGTGCCTTCCCAAGTGACACTACTAGAGAAGAGTGTTTATACAAGACAGTTGTCAAATATGTGTAGCTAAAGTATTAAAAGCATGAAGGAGGGAGAACCCATACTCCTCATGCTTAACCTCCAGGTTCCCCCAGAAACCCCCCGCCAACACACACACCTGACACCACTACAAGCCCTATTTCTCTGTAGTCTCTCACATAGCTGATTTCCCTTTTTCTCCCAGGACCCTCACTCCACCTTTGCCTGCCCCCACTTCTTCCTATTCCTTTTCTATTACAGAAGCCTAAGCCCCCAGCCTCGAGCCATTCCTGGATCCTGTGCTACTATCCCATCCCTCATAGCCCAAACTGCCCTTCTTGGAGAGAAGCTGTTAATGTGGTGACTGCACTTGACCTCACTGAGTTAGTGGGTCTTGACTCCGGTCCACCTGGGAGGGGGGAATATTTGGACCCTGAGGATAGTAATAATCTGACCTCAAACCATGCCCTCTGGCAGGAAGCCTGGAAGATTTCTAAGGAAATGCCTCTTCCCCATTTCATAGTGATGGGAAGGCAACTGTTGTAGTCAAGTCATCTGCCTTCCCTATCACCGTACCTCTCACAAGCAGTCCTTTCTCTAGTCTTGGCAGGGTTCCTCAAGGACCAGATTCCTATTCAAGGACTCCCTTAGTTCTGGGCAAGGGCTATTTTCAATTTCTCTACTTTGACTCTTTTCTACTTTCTACTCTTTACTCTGTAAATATCAGAGACAGCCTTTCCCTAGTCACCTCTACCCATGCAACAAAATATCTTCCTGGGGATCCTCTTAAGCTCTCTGCCTTGCCCACCATAGGAACAAGACTTCACAAAAATCTTCCAGAGGATCAGAAAAGATGCTGAAGTCCTCTTTGGATTAAAAGGAAGTGTTGCCTGAACACCCCCCTTAAAGTCCCCTCCTAACTTTCCACTGTCCTTGGCTGTCTCTCAGCACCAACAAGGCTGGGCTCCCACCTCTGCTCTCCCACCCCTGAGCCCCAACATTTTCACCTTGTTGATTGGTCCCAACAGGAAAGGGTCTAGCTGGAGGGGAGGGGCAGGCAGAGTGACCTGGCAACATCAAGAATGGTGGCAAGAGGCTGGGGTTGTGGCTCAGTGGTAGAGTGCTCGTCTAGTTCGATCCTCAGCACCACATAGAAATAAATAAATAAATAAAGGTGTTGTGTTCAACTACTTCTAAAAAATAAACATAAAAAAATGGTGGCAAGGGCTGAGGTTGTGGCTCAGTGGTAGAGCTCTCCACTGGCATGTGTGAGACACTGAGTTTGATTCTCAACACCACATAAAAATAAATAAAATGAATGTATTGTGTCCATCTACAACTAAAATAAATAATAATAATAATAAAATAATGGCATCACTGGCATCAAAAGGTCTGGGGATATAGCTCAGTTGATAGAGTGCTTGCCTCACATGCACCACACACACACAAAATGGTGGCAAGAAAGCATCTAAGCCAGGGTCTGGTAAGAGGCTGGGAGAAATAGGCTTTGGAGTTCTCAAGGGGAAGGGGACATTTTTTATCTAGGCTATCGAGGAAAAGAGGCAAGAGTCTAGACCCCCATACACTGAAATTATCAGTAAGCATATAAGAAACAGAGCTTTATAGCTTCCTTTCGCTCCAGAAGGAAACTGAGTCATTCCTGTCCCCAAGGTAGAACAATTTCCTCTGGAAGCTTTCCTGGGTCCCCCAACTATGAGCCGTGGGTGAATGGGAAAAGAGAGTTGTTACCATACAGTCCCACACGGATGGCTCCAAAGCTGTTTCCTCTCCCTACCAGTTCCCAAATCAAAATCCCTGCTTTCATCAGGTGTGGCGGCTGGTAATCCCAGAGATTTGGGAGGCTGAGGTAGGAGAATCACAAGTTCAAGGTCAATCTCAGCAATTTTGCAAGGCTGGAAGCAATCTGGTGAGATCCTGTCTCAAAATAAAAGATAGAGGTAAAAGATAAAATGGGCTGGGGCTGGGGGATCTGTGGTTAAGCATCCGTCAGTTCAATCCCTAGTATTAAGAGAAAAAAAAAAAATCCCTGCTTTCTACTTATCTGGAGGAAGAAATCACAGATAAGAGGCCTGTGGAATGTCTATAACCTCAAGCAAAGCCCCAAGGACAGCCCTTGGACTCTCAGATCCCTATCGCTGTCTCACACTGTTTCAAGAAAGGCAGAATTTGAACTAACCCTCTCTAATACTTTGGAGGACACCCACCCTCTCCACACTCCCCGCACAGCAGGGAAGAAAGGTGTAGTGATCCTGAAGCCTGACAGTATCAGGGAAGGGAGACCAGCCTGCATTTCCTGCGTATTGCACCTGCTCCAGGCCCTGAGAGCCACTCTACTTTTCCTGGCTGTATTTCAGGGTTTCTTCTACCTTTATTCATTCGACACCTTTTTCCCCTTGTACTGTGAATCGAACCCCATTATACCCCGTGGTGCTCTGCCACTGAGCCACATCGCCAGCCCTTTTTTATGTTATTATTATTATTCTAGTTATAGGTGAATGGACACAAGGTTCATTTTATTTTCATGTGGTGCTGAGGATTGAACCCAGTGCCTCATGCATGCTAGGCGAGCACTCTACCTCTGAGCCAGCCCAATCCCACATTCCAGCCCTTTTTATTTTTTATTTTGAGACAAGCTCTCAGTAAACTGCTGAGACTGGTCTCAAACTTGCAATCTTTCTGCCTCGGCCTCCAGAATAGCTGGGATTATAAGCATGCACCACTGCCTTTGGAGTCTATTTTATACCTCCACACAGGACTGTCCCATCCTTCAGAATAGTAAGCCCCAATTCTGATGGTAAAGGAGACTGCTCCCTCTTCTCTTCTCCGCTCTCCTCTTTTTTTTTTTTGGTACCAAGTGTTGAACCCAGGAGGTTAACCACTGAGCTATATCTCCAGCCCTTGATATATATATATATATATATATATATATATATATATATATATATACACATATATAATACACACACACACACACATATATATATATATATATATATATATATATATATATATTTAATTTTGAGAAGTATTGCTTAGGGCCTTGTTAAATTGCTGAGGCTGGCTTTGAACTTGTAATCCTCCTGCCTCAGCCTCCCAAGATGCTAGGATTACAGGCATGCGCCATCACACCCGGTGCTCTCCTGACAAAGGTAAGTTGAGGGGGTTCTGTGGGGAAATGAAACCAGAGACTGGGAACAATTGGGGGATGCAATATCTGACACAAAAAAATTGCTGGGCACAGTGGTACACGCCTGTAATCCCCCAGCAGCTCCAGAGGTTGAGGCAGGAGGATTGCAAATTCAAAGCCAGCTTCAGCAATGGCGAGGCACTAAGCAACTCAGTGAGACCCTGTCTCTAAATAAAATACAAAACAGGGTTGGAGATATGGCTCAGTGGTTGAGTGCCCCTGAGTTCAATCCCCAATACTCCCTGCCCACCCCCCGCCAAAAAAAAAAGAAAGAAAGACTGGTCACTGGTCACAGTGGTGTACACCTGTAATGCCAGCTACCTAAGGAGGCTGAGGCAGGATAAGTGCATGAAAGACACTTAATAAGACCCTGTTTGGAAATAAAAAAAATAAAAAGGACTGAGGGTGTAGTTCAGTAGTAAAGCACTTGCCTAGTATTCTTGAAGCCCTGAGTCAGCTCCTATTACTGGAAAAAAAAAAAGTGTCAAATTTAAAAATAAAGGTAGGAGAATCCCTAAAAGACAGATGCCTGCTTCTTTTTCCATTTCTTGCTTCTACTACCAAAAGCAAGCCTCCACCAGATGTGATCCTTCCCCTGACTCCCTCTTTGATGATTCATAGCTAGGGTGTTTAATGAGACAAAGGTGATAGGGGAGAAATAAGTGGCTATTTTACTCTTTTGTTGTTGTTGTATATTTGTTTTGGTGCTGGCAAGTAAACCCAGGGTGCTTTACAACTGAGCCACATCCCCAACCTTTCTTATTTATTCTTTTTTTTTTTTTAAATTTTGAGACAAGGTCTTGTTAAGGTACTTAGGGCCTCACTAAGTTGCTGAGGCTGGCTTTGAACTTTCGATCCTCCTGCCTCAGCCTCTGCAAATCACTGGGATTACAGGTATGTGCCATCATGCCCAGCTGCCCCCAAACTTAATTTCCTCCTTCATTTTCATCTCTTCTTCTTCTTCTTTTTTTATCCAAGCATCATTTATTCTTGATTAGGAGATCATTAAAGGGGAAAAGCATCCAAGTTTTATGTTCTCTTAGCTGGTGGTACCATAGTTTCCTCAGTTTTCCAGAGCACCCCTAATAAGAGGGGCTGTGTTTACAGAGTGAAGGGGTGTCTGCTGGACACTTATTAGTTGTTGACATTACCCAAAGTCCAGGAGGTCAAGATGCAGTAGGGGGACTGGTAGTGTAGTTCAATGGTAGAGATCATGTTTATTGTGAGTGTGGCCCTGGGTTCATCCCCAGCACCAAATAAACAAATAAATAATGAGATAGGGAAGGGAAATTATTAAAGTTCAGGCCACAGAGTTAGCTCCAGGGCTAGCTGGCAGAGGCTTGTCCCCTGTTTTCCCAAATTATCAAAGATGTATGATGCTTCTTGGCAGAGGTGAAGGATGCTCTTCAGAAAGAAAGGAGGAATCTCTTCAGAAAGATATCTGGGTCCTCTGGCTGAGAGGGGTTAGATCCTCAAGAAATCTTGGGGTGCTTCCTAGCAACAGTCTGGGAGGAAGGGAGGGAGAGAAGCGAAAGAGAGAGGGAGGGGCCTGGGCATGGCTGCTCCTACTAGAGCCCAGAGAACAGTCTGTTCCTGCTGCCTCCTTGGCAACCAAAATCTAAGCTGGAGTGGAAAGGAGGGGGACCGTCAGATTTATCCCCCTTGGAGGGTCCCTAACCATTCACATTCATACCCCACCCTCTGGCTCTCCCCATAGGAGCTGGGTGTGCCGTGAAACAGAGTATCAGGGATGGGAGGGGATGGTCTAGGTGAAGGGTTTCATAGCAAGAAGGGAACAGGAGCTGGGGATGAACTGAATCTGAATCTGAGAAGAGCTAGAAGCTTCAGGAAACAGGTGGGCAGGGTGACCGGGTGAGAAGAGGAGGATGCAACACAGGGACAGGGGCTATAAGCCCAGACTTGGGTTGGATCTGGGCGTCTGGTGAGACACCTGCTCTGGAGGCAGTGTGCCCTTCATTTTGCCCTTGCCCAGGTCTGTTACCAGACCCTATTGGGAAATCAGGAAAAAGGGAGAGGTCAGGAGAAGATGGGAAGGGTTCAGGTTACCCCACTCTGTCCCTAGCAGGGGCTGGAGGGAGGTAGATCTTGAGGCATTTCATTTTTTTAGCCCTGGCTTTAGTATTTCTTTGGGGAGGAGGGCATCTAGGATTTCAGAAAGTCTCCCCCGCCCAGTATTTTTAGGACACTGCATCAAAGACAGATGTGGTGGAGAGAGAGAGAATAGAAGGGAAACAAAAACAATAGCACCTTCATCTTCCCCTTCTGGATTCCTCACCCCTGCCCTAATCCAGATGACTGCTGGGCCTCTCTGTTGCCTCCTATTTTTACCTGGTCGAGGCAAAATATAAATGTGTATCTCATGCACCCAGGTTGTCTCCCAACTCCCAGGGCAGCCTGGACCTGAGAAACTATTTTCATGCAGGATAGAGCATGCACGCTGCAGCCTTGCTCCCCAGGGTTTCAGTCAAACCTGATCACTGATGAGGTGGCATCAATTGGCAGGCAGCCACCCTCGAAGCACCTACACTGCACACTGCACTGACTTCTCACTGCAGCCTTCCACCCCACACTGCAGCTGTTGAATGTGTTCGCTCTGAGTCCAGACTGAACACAGGTGCCCTTACTGCGTGCTGATTCTGCACACTGCAACCTCAATTCCCCACTGCAGCTGCCACTGCACACCGCAGGTGCCCTTCACCTATTGCATTGCCCTCATCACCACCAATTAACTGCACACCCCATGGGTGTGTCAGCCCAGCTGCCCTTCTCATCCTCATGGTCTCAGGGGCTCCAAGAAAGGAATCCTCCCCTCTGTTATGTATTGCAAACCCTAACACTCTCTGTAAGAGAAGTGGTTCCATCAGAGAATGGAGATGGCTAAGACTAAGATGGGCAAAGGGAGCCGAACTTGGATAGGCTGTTGGTCAGAACCTCAACTCAGCAAGTGATTCTGCCCAGTATAAACTGGGCGATGAGCAGAGCAGTCCGCACTCCCCCCACCTCATACACACACACACACACACACACACTCTCTCTCTCTCTCTCTCTCTCTCTCTCTCTCTCTCTCTCTCTCTCTCTCTCTCTCTCCTCCCCAAGAACAGCCTGTGAAGGCAGTGCCCCGCCCTGGGAACCGTGGGAAGCTTGTGGCCCCCGCTGGTAAAACTGGGCTAATGACAGCGGGGGAACCGGCGGGGCCAGAGGGGGGGTGCTAGAATAATTAGACCTCTGCCTGGCGCTAAGAGGTCCTGAGATGAAAGGGGCTTTGGCGTCACTGGCATGGTTTTATGTCCATGAATGCAGGTGTGTGTGTGTGTGTGTGTGTGTGCGTGCGCGCGCGCGCGCACTCGCTCGCTCGTGTCTGTGTGTGTTGTGTGTGTGTGTGTGTGTGTGTGTAGGGGGGTGGGGCTGCAGTGGAGACCTCTTCTTCCGGGAAGGGGATCTATGTGTACGCAGCCCTCCCTCCTCCTTAGGTTGGCCCTGGTACCATTTGGATTTTGTTGGGGCAAACATGGGAGGAAATACCACGTCAGTAAAACTGGGAGATGAGGGATTATGGCAAGTCTTGACCCCTTAGAAGCTCAGCCCGGGGAGCAGATTGTTAGGGAAATGGCAGGTGGCCTTGAATACAAAGAGCCCCTACTGAGAAGGGTGTAGTTTGAAAGGGGAGGCAGTGGATGAGTATTAATGTTAGAAATGAGGGAAGGTGGTTAAGAAGAAGGATTCCCCCGAAGGATTAAAAACATAGTTAAGAGGACCCCAGGATTCACCTGCTCAATCCTCTCATTTTTAACTGGAGGTAACTCTACCCCCGCAGCAGTGGTGATTTGTTCAAGGTCATACAAGTGAGTGACTGGTAGATAAGGGACCCGAACTCCGAAACATACTCTACACCTCTAAGCGTTTTATATTTGGCCTTCTTTCCCAATTTATTAGGTGGAAGTAGCTCTTCAATACTTCCTCCCCCACCCCAAGATGCAAACCCTCAAACCCCCAATTCCCTCAAAAAGCAAAGGCTGTTTTTTAAATGACATCTTTTCCAAATCATGTCACCAAGTACCACTCCTGCCGGGGCCGTCGAAGTGGGAAGGCGAGTCCGAGCCCGGCAGGGGCCCGGGCGGCCGGGGGGGGGGGGGGGGGCAGCCGAGCCGCTGGCCAGGGTCCCGGGGCGCGGCGGGGGGCGGGGGGCGGGGGCCGGCGGCTGCAAGGCGGCCTGCAGGGAGCAGCCGCGAGCCGGCCTGGCGCGCAGATCCAGAGCCTGAGCCCCAGCCCGAGCGGGGCGGAGGAGGGAGGAGCCAGAGCGGCCGCCGCCTCTGCCGGAGGAGCCGCGGGGCCGCCACACTCGCCCCCCGCCCCCCCGCGCTCACTCGCTCTCACACCCGGGCGCTGGAGGCGGGCGGCCCGGGCCCCACCGGCCCCCCATGGACGCCCCCGGTACGGGGCGCTGAGACCCCAGCGTTGTTGCCCAGCCCGGTCCAGCGCGCCACGCCGAGGTAAGGAGGAGGGAGCGAGGGGGCATTAATATGCAAATGTCTCGCGATTGATTATGCAAAGCCGCGGGTCTCTGTGGGCAGCTTGCAGGCGGGCTGGGGGCGCCCAGGGGGTACCCGCTGCCAGCTTCAGCCTTTCCAGGCGCCCCGGTGACCCTGTCACAGCCTGGGAGCTTGCAACTTACGCCCTGGGGAAGGGAGGTGCTGCTGGGAGGTCGGTGGGCCCCGGGGTTCGCCGAAGGAGATGGCGTCTGGGCCTCCCCCTCGAGGGCCCGCCCGGCCTCTGTCCGGCCGGTCTGCTGCGCATTCCCAGGCCGGGCCCCGCTGCCGGAGCTCCCCCGCCCGCCGCGCCGCGGTTTGTTTACGGTGCGCCGGAGGACTGCCCCCACCAGCCCCCACCCCTAGCCTCGGAGGCCGAGTGGCCTTTGCAAAAGCTGCCTCCAGCTGCGGAGGGCAGTGTGAGTGAGGTGGTGGTGGTGGTGGTGGGGAGGTTTGCGTGGATCGGAGGAGAGGGAAGTCCCCCTCCCCTCACCCGCCTCCCCAATTGAGCATGGCTTTCTGGTTGCAACATTACTAATTGCAAAAAAAACGAGGCTGGTGGGGTGGGGTGGGGGGAGCGTGTGCATGTAGTGGTGAGGATGTGCTTGATGGTCCCTAGATGTCTTAGGAGAGTTGCTGGCTGGCATGGCTGGGGCAGAGAGGAAGGAATAGAGCTGTGTTGTGTGCCCCCTCCTTGTTTCCCTCCCTTTGCAACGTGTCTCTGGTGCCCCTTCTCTGTCTAGGGCCCTCCCTTGTCCAATGTGAAAGGAAGGCCTGGAGGGATGACAAGCAATGGAAAGAGCCATCAATTCCAGGGATTGGAGGGGTGGGCACATAGAAGGAAAGCCAGTAAAATGGGAACCTGCCTCTCAATACTGGCTCCAGCCCCAGAAGTGGGGGAATAAAGGGGGTTGCAAGATGAAAAGGGGAGCAAAGGTGGCATGCAGACACAGATATGTCCACACAGACAACTACCCAGGGACACCCAGGCAGACTCAAGGACAGGAGCTGCTGGACACACCCACATGGGGACAAGGGAAGAGGCTGCCTGCTGATGCACTGTGGAGCTCAGGGTGGGACACACCCACGGGAGACCAAGAGCAGGGAGACCAATCCATGCATGTACCCACGCACAGGGTCACACAGAGATGCTGTCACACACAGGGGCAAGGAGGAGTCACTGTCACCCACACAGAAAAAGTCACTATCGCATGCATGCATGCACACAGAGCATTTGCACACAGCCCGCACAATTACAAAAGACCCTGTCACTCACAAGCACACACGTGCTCACATGTGCCCAGTCACCAAGTCATCATCGCCTGCCGTGGCAGTTGTTGTCACTCAAACACAAATGCAGCTACACATCAGTACCTGTGTACACAACTTAGCAACAAGTATTTTCTGGACTCTTACTGTGGAACACAGAGGTTCTATAGAAAGAAAAAAAAAAAAGAAACAACCATAAAATTTGAATGAAAAGACTTTCCTGCATAATGGTGCAAAGATTACATTCTCAATAACACATTCCAGTCACTATTGCTTGTCATACCACTGTTACTAGATGGCAAGCTCCTTGAGACCTGAAAGAATCATTGGAAAAGTTCTGGATCCCTCTCAGAACCTAGCCCAGGTTGTACTCTGTAAACACTTGTTAATTGATTGACTGTGGGAACTCCAGACACAGGTGCATTTATTTGCGCACAGTCGCACGGACTCAGGTGCAGGACGCATGCACAAGGCTCCAGTCCACACAGTCACAGGTTCACACCAGCAGTGTTCAGACAGCCCCGGGTGCACACATTGCAACAGGGCTGCCTGGCATACACCTAGATGCACAGGATTATAGACTTTTTCCTTCACCTTCTTTCTGTCTGCTTCCTTTAGACTCAGCACTGTTGGCAATGGGCTTTTTTTTTTTTTCCTTTTGGAGGGACAGAGAAACAAGAGCAAGTGGGCACAGGGGGGTTCCAGAGGGCCGAATCATGGACCCAAAACAGTGTCCAGTGACTTCTAGCAGCTGGGATTGTCCTGGTTGCTCTGGGAGGAGGGTGTCTTGGGAAGAACTGGTTCCTAAGGAGCAGATCTCTAAACCCTACCCTAAAAGCCAAAAGGGACCTAACTGCCCCTGCTAGGGGTTATTTGTCTGGGCCTTTCTTGGGGACCCTCTGTTGCCCCCAGCTGAGTGCCTGCCTCCCACGGAGAGTCCGCCCCTTTTCCCACCTCGGCTCTCCTGTCCAAACTTGGAAGCTTTCCTTAGGAGGCCCTAGGCTGGCGAGTGTCTGCGTGAGTGATGTGTATTTTTGACTTGGAATTTCTCTCTAATGCTGTCTCTCTGTTGCTCTGTCTTGGGGTGTCTGATTCTCCCTCTCTTGTTCTTCTGCCAGTCTGTAACTCTCTCTCACCCTGTCCTTGTTTCTGTTTCTGCCACAGCCTCTTTTCTCAAGCTGGGAACTGGCAGCGACTGTTCTTCATACTTTTCCAGTTGTTAATATTCAAACTGTGGCCCTCTGCCCCGCCCGCCCAGCCTCTGGGGTCAGCGGGAGGTTGTGGTGGGGGTGGGGGGCTGGGGGGCTCAGCTGGCTGCTCAGGACATCCTGCACTTCCTTAGTGCTGCAGCTGCAGCTGACCAGCAAGTTTTGGGGGCTGGGAAAGGGGGAAGGGGGGGTCAGCTACTGTCAAAGGGGTCAGCTACTGTCCATGCTGACCCCTTAGGTTGGCAGGTTCCAGCCAGGGGACACCAGTTCTGTGGACACCCTTGCTTTGCAGATTGCAGCTCCTAAACAAGCCAGTGAGGCCTCCTCACTGACCCAAGCCAGTGGATATTGGCTGGAGTTGGCAGGACTAGGTCAGCTGGGTCCACATCAGGACTTGCAATGGCCTTTCTCCACACCCCTGGCAGCTGAGACCCACCTCAGAGATGCCCAACAGCTGTGTCCTTCTTGCCTAGGCTCAAGCCTGGTTCTGAGGGTACAGCTGTTCAGAATCTGTGGGGCTCGTGAGGCCCTGTCACACACCAGCAGGTTCCAGCCCAGAGAGGGCAGAATGGGCAGGAGAATTTGAGCAGTGGGCACAAGGGCAGGAGACCCAAAGCCCAGGGAGGCACCAAACATTTCTGGCCATGCTTCCTTCTAGCCTTGGCCTACTTGGATGAGGAGGTACTGGTAATGATTCCATTGTGGAGACTCCTTGGGCTGCCACAGGAAGGAAAACTGAGGCTTGGTCACAGGAGACACTTAGCAAGATGAAAGAGCAAGGTATCCTTTCCCCAGTAGATCAGGGATTTTATTTATTTTTGTGGTGCTGGGGATTGAACCCAGGGTCTTGTGCATGCAAAGCAAGCACTCTGCCAACTGAGCTATATCCCCAGCCTGCAGAGATTTTTTTTTCTTTCTTTTTCTAGAGACTCCCTGGGTTTGAATCCCACCTCTGCCTCTTGCTGGTTTTGTGACCTTGCACAGAGTGATTAACTTCCCTCTTATCTATAAATTGGGGATGGTAATCTCTACCTCATTTAGCTTTTTGACCTTTAGAGAAGTTAAAATACATAAAATTATTTTAAAAGTGTCTGGGTCAGGCATGGTGGCGCACGCTTGCAGTTCCAGCAACTCTGGAGGCTGAGGCAGGAGGATCTCAAGTTCAAGGCTAGCTTGAGCAACTTAGCAAGACCCTGACCTCAAAATAAAAAAATAAAATTAATAAAAGGGCTGGATATTTAGCTTAGTAGTACAGTACCCCTGGGTTCAACCACCCCAGTACAAAAAAAGGGCGGGGGGAGTACCTTGGTACACTCATACCAAGCTATATGTGTAAGCTTTACAGTAGACGAAGAAACCTATGGGCCTGGGGTTCCCAAGATTTCTTAGAAAAGTGTGGTAGAAAATTGAGTCTCCTAGACACCACAGGAAAAGGAATGGAACTAGGGTGGGGGACATTGGGTCTCCAGTTTCTAGCTTCCTCAACCCTTCACATCAAATCTTTTTTTTTCCTATACATTTTTGCAACCATGAACAAGTGTACGGAGCCCAAGGCAGATTCCCTTGCCCACCCTCCTTGACTCTCTCCTTTTAGCTTAAAGGAAGTCCTTGGGAGGGGCTGGGGTTGTGGCTCAGCGGTAGAGCACTCATCTAGCATGTGTGAGGCCCTGGGTTCCATCCTCAGTATCACATAAAGCTAAATAAATAAATGTATTGTGCCCATCTACAACTAAAAAAGTATTAAAAGAAAGTCCTTGGGAGCAGGGGTTGTGGCTCAGTGGTGGAGTGGTAGAGTGCTTGCCTCATGTGCGTGGGGCACTGGGTTTGAACCTCAGCACCACATAAGTAAAATAAAGGCATTGTGTCCACGTACAAATAAAATTTAAAAAAAAAAAAAGTTAAAAAAAAAAAAAGAAGTCCTTGGCATCTCAGCCTGGGACACACCTCCTTAGCTAAGGGAACATGCATGAATCTTTGTACATAGCTACATCTCTCTTGGGACAAGTCTGAGTGAAGGGGCAGAGAGATAACAAAGAAAGTCTTCACTTCTCCTGTGTAGGTATAGCACAGAGCTCAGGGAGGAGGCAGCACCCTTCCTCTCAGGGACCCAGCACTGCAGCTACCAGGACCCAGTCCTGGCTGACAGATGCCAGATTCCACTTCCCTGCACAGAGCAGGCATTAATATGAAGGGTGGTGGCAGAGAGAAACTGAGACCCTGAGGAAGGACCAGCATGGTGGGCCTGGTACCTGGAGATCCCGGGTCTCTCCTGTGGTGTCTCTTTCCTATTTTGAGTCTGATGATCAGGATTCCCTCTTCCCCAATCCCCTTTTATTCAGCCTCTGCTCTTCAAGGTGAAGCAAGGACAATGGTGGATGCCCCATGGTGGGGTGACTGAGAGGCTGTGGAACGGGAACCCATTCAATTCCACTTCTCACAGCTGTAGAGATGCTTGGGGAATTTTGGTGCCTCTGGGGGGATGGGGGGAGGCAGGCCTGACTGTGGAAAGATCTCTGCCTGGGAGTTGGGAGGCTAGGTTTTTGCCATTCACCAATTGTGTGATTTGGGGCCTAGGTTTTTATTATTGAGAAACAATGATGTCCTTCCTACTCAGACTGAAGATAAAGGACATAAGGTAGTTCAGGCTGGTGTGTAGCTCAGTAGTAGAGCCATTGCTAGCATGTGCAAGGGCCGGGTTCCATCCCCAGCACTGCAAAACAAACAACCCTCCTTAAGATGGGAAGATACCTCCTTCAATCCATTGCTGGTTGGTATGGTAAGCAGTGCCTGGGGATCTTCCTCCCCTCTCAGAACTGGCACACAGTAGGCTGGGTATGCACATACCACTAGGAACTACTAAGACTGTTCTCAGTAGTGGGGACACATGTGTTTTCACCTTAGTGTCACCTGGCAGGCCAAAGTTAGGGTTCTAATGGCAACCTCCCTCCTGATTGGTATGAGGTAGTCCAGAGTGGGGGCTAGAAGTTCCCTAGGTAGACCAGGGGAGCCAGATGGATGTTATTGTGTCCAGGAAATGCTATCCTTGCTCCCTTGCTTTGGGAGTGGGCACTCAGTCTGGAGAGCAGGGACTGGGGTTAAAAGTTAGTGCCAAAGGCACAGCCACACCCCCTAGCAGTGGCAAAGAGCTGCGTGATTGGGCCAAGCCCCCAGTCACTGCTGTCTTCCTCCTCCTCCTCCTCCCCTCTGCCTCTGCCTCCTCTCCTCCTCCTCCTCAGAAGAGATGGGCTCTTGGCTGTCTGAGCACTAGCTGCCTGTTTCATTTTCTCTTTTTCCAGGCCTGGGGAGGAGGAGGGGACGGGCTTTGGTGGCTATCAGCATTTTCGTACACATCAGTGAGTGGGTGTGTTGTGCACGCATCCATGTGAGAGTGTTTTTGTGCATGTGTGGGCTGGGGAGGGCTCTGAATATCTCCTGGAACCGTGCTGGAGCCCTGCGGGTCTGCGCATGCGGGGTGAGTGTGTGTGTCTGCACGTGTCCGTGTGTGTGCTGGAGACTCAGCTGCATTTGCTTGTGCACTCTAGCTTTCTCTCTCTCTCACTCCTCTCTCCCTCTCTCTCTCACCCTCTCCCCCCTCCTTCCCTCCCTCCCTCTTCCCTCTCTCCCCCTCTCCCTCTCTCTCTGCCTCTTTCTCTCCTCTCACATATACATGCACGCGAACTTCTCAATCCCTCTCCGTTTTTCTCTCCCTCCCTCCTTCCTCCTCCCTCCCTATCTTCCCCTCTGTCTCTCCTTCTTTTCCTCTCCCTCCCTCTGCCTCTGCCAGTTCTCCCTGGGTGGGGGCTAGCTCCTGCCTCCTTAGGGCGCCTGGGAGAACATCCCTGCCTTTCTTTTCCCTTCCACCTTTCCCTCCCCTCCTAGGCCAGACTCTCAGGGCTGGCAGACAACTTCTGCCTTAGAAGAGTGCAGAGGGAGTACCCCAAGCCCTGTGCCCATGATGCCATCTGCAGCAAACGCCTTGGCCCTGTGACATTCATGCCTCCAGCATTCAGCTGCCCCAGCTCCCAGCTCCAATTACCCACTGGCTGCTGGGGGGAGGGTGGGGAGAGTATGCCATGCCCAACTTGGGGGTGCTCCTCATTCTGCCTTCTTGATCATTTAGATCTCCTGCTTCCTTTCCTGAGGGGAATTAGGACAGGGGGCCTGAAGTTCTGTGGGCTGGTAAGGAAGGTGCTGAACTCTCGAGCATGGCTATAAGCCCAGTCATCCATCAATAGGTAACCCCCTAGTCCTGGATGCCCACCTTAATACCTGACTGGAGCTGGCCTGGGCTGCAGGAGGGGGGGAAGGAGAAGCAGGTGGGTGAGGTTATGGGGGGAGTGGGAGGGGAAGCACTGTCTTTGATGTTAGTACTGGGCATCTGGCCCAAGACAGGGCTGCTGTTTATGTCTTTCTGTCTTTGACCTGCAGGGGGGAGTTTCCTGTTATATTCTTTGTGGGGGGGGGGCAGGGAGAATCCTTTGTTTAAGTAACCAGTCTCCCCCTTATGTACATCCCCCACCCCATCTCCCATTTTCTAGCCTCTAAGTCCCCATAATAGCTGGGAGATGAGATTCTGTTCTTAAGCTCCAGAATCCCATCTCCTAGGGGACCCAGGGAGCGCCCACCCAAGGGTGTTGTTGCCTCACTCCCTTCCTGCCCTCCATGCCTGTTAAGCTGTGCCCAAGTCTCTGTGTACTTCTGTGCCACATCACACCTGCCAAATTGTACCTGCCTTCCTGCCTTCACTCCCCTTTCCTGGCACTAGGATAACAGATTTGGGTGGGGCAGCCCTGTTCCCTCTATACCTGAGAATAGAAGAGAAGGGGGTCTGGGAAAGGAAACAGAGGTCGCAGCCCTAGAGAAGCATCTGACTCTTAATGTGGGGTGTGTGCTTCTGCTGCAGCGCTGCAGTGGCCACAGACTCCCACAGACAGTTGGGTTGGTGGCTGCCCGTGGGAGCCCACCTTGACACAGGGGCAGCGTCTGCACATGCATACCTGTCTGCCTGCGCGTGCCATGTGTGTTTGGGCTACAGTGGCTGCCCTGGTCCCTTAGTATTGCCCTTCTTGGCCCTGGTGGTGTGGAGTCAGGGCATCCATGCTGGATGATTGGGAGTGGGTGGTGGGGGAGGGATCTCCCCCCACCCTAGCAGCAAGCAGAGAGGAAGGGGAGAGGGAGGTGTGAACCCTACCCACAGCACTATTAATAGCCCACATGCCAGGCCACCAAGAACCAGCTGTCACCGTGGAAACCATTCCTACTCCCCCTTCCCCCAGCCTCCATGGGGAAGGACTTAGGCGGGGCACAAAGCACCCCCCACCCATCTTTCTTTGTTACCTTTCTCCCTTTGTCTCCCTTCCTTCATCTGTCTCTCCTCCCCTTAGCTGTCCTCTTTCCCACCTCACCCCTTCTCTCCCACCCTCTTCCCATCCTTCCCTTTTCTTCTTCCCCTTTACTACGTTGACATCCCTAGCTCTACCTTCCCATCCCTGCGCTGTCTCTTTGTTCTCTCCCCTTCCCATTTTTCTTCCCCTCTTTCCCTATCACCTCTTTTGCCCCCTCCTCCTCCTCTCTCTCCCCTTTTCTCAGCCACCCCCCTTTCCTGTATGTGTGTCTGTGTGCTTGTCAAGAAGGAGGGCAGGGCTGTCTTCAGAACATTAAGGGCAAAGTTCAGGGGGCCCCAGAAAGGTGGGGCCAAAGCCAAGCTCAGAGTAAGAGCCACCGGGTGGCAGCATGGTGTGCAGTGTTTGAAGCTAGATCCTAGGGGCAGACAGTTCCTGCTGTCAGCCCCAGAAGTCCCCTGGGGGTGTCCCTGAGATCCGCAGGATTGCGGAGTGGGACTGACAGCAGTGGGAACCTGGCATGGTGCCCATGGATGCCGCATTGGCTTCTCATCCCTGTACCCCCATCACAGAAGCACTTAAGCTTAATGAAATGCTTCCCCCTCTGCGGGCACCTTGCCCACGCTGCCACCAGGCAGCTCTTATCTGACAAAGAGGGAGTGGGCAGCCAGGCCAGCCGACAGGTGGGTCTTACTGTCCTGCTATCCAGCAGACAGCAGTCTCAGAGTCTGTAGCTCCACCCTCTCGGCTTCCTTGAGACTGAGCCTGTGCCTCTGCAAAGGATGTTCCAGGAAGGAGCTTAGGAATATTAAGCTGGACCCCTGGAGGAGGGGAAAGGGGCTGCCCTTCAGGGAGGGTATCCCTGTACCAGCCCCCTTCCCCGCTGACCTCTTTCTGCCCCAACTAAAAAGGCTCACATGGTTTGTGCCTCCTTACATTCTAGGCCTTCTTCATGGGCTCTGTGTTTCCTCAGAGGCCCAGATTTGTCACTGAAGAGATATCAAGGAGTCCCCATGAATCCTAGACTCCTAGTAGGTGCCAGGCAAGAGTGCCCTAGGCAATAAGGGCAGCACCTTGGTCTTCTGCCCACTGCCAGGGCCTAACTATAGTCTGAGCAGCACTGAGTGGCACCAGGGCACAGCTCTGCACAGAGGTGGGGCAGAAAAGGACCCTGCCCCTCCCCCAGTAGGCACGTGCAAGCCCTTGGCAGTGCCCAGACACATTTGGAGTTAAAGTTGGGCTGGGGAGGGGGAAGGGGAAATAAACAGGGTGGCTTAGGTTGGCATTGCCCCAGGTCGGCCCTGTAGCAACTGGTAGTGGTGGGGTGTGGGGGAGGGGGGTCCTCCAGAGCTAAAGCCTGGGGCAGGAGCTGCCTGTGCCCTGTGGCTGTTGCTGGGGTTCCCTGCCCAGTTTGACTGATAACTGCTAATGCCCATTCCTATATGGACCTCTTTGCCTGCCCTGAGGGCCTGCTCCCCAGGGCTGCCCCTCTCTTAGCTTGCCCACTCCTGGGCCTGCCTCCTCCCCTCCCTGGGGGCGCTTGGGCCTCCGGCTGGCGAGTGGATTTTTCCAGCTTCTGTAAACAAGTGGTGGCAGTGTGCCAGGCGGGCAGGAGACAGGCGGGGGCAGCACCGCAGCCAGGGTGTGCCAAGCACCGAGGCACAGCCTGGGGGGAGACAGGGAGACACCCAGAGAGAGAGAGAGAGACATTTAGAGGCAGACAGACAAAATGAAGCCTCTGGGCTCAGATAGAAGTGGGAATAGAATAGCCTCTATTGTCCAACCCAACCCCCACAGCTTTTCTAGCCCCCTACCCCTCTCTGTTCTGGCTGAGAGTAGCAGGCCTCAGTGCCCAGCCCCTGGGCATCCCCACCCACTCCTTCTCCTCCCCCCAACCTCCACCCCTAAGGGCTGGCTACGCCATTATAAATTTATAACAGGAATTTCTCCACAAGCCAAGAAAAACTTGACCTACTTTCTTGACGGCTCCCTGGGCTAAAGCTCCCTGCTTCCCCCCACCACCCCCCAGTCTCCTGTCCAGCCCCGACTGCCCAGTCCTGGCCTGAGGGGGGGATGTCAGAAGCAGAATGAGCCACTTTTCTGTACTCCTTCCACACTCCCCACCCCAGGGGCCGTCTGGGTGCAGAGGCCCTGCTCAATGCGTTGACTTATCTCTGCCCCCTCCTCTTACCCTGGCTCCTTATCAGTTCCGGGGGTGGGGCCAGGGGGCCCAGGGCAAGGTATCTGGTGCAGCAGCCATGTGATGGAGGTTGTACTTGGAGAGCTGTACCCTTTGTCCCCCTCCCTCCCATACGCCTGCACCTGCCACAGATCTGCAGCCCAGAGCCAGAGGTACAGTACAGAGGGATGGTGGGCCTGGAATGGCACTGCTGTGGCTCCAGGTATCAGACCAAGGCTAGCATTAGAGCCAGGCTGTGAGGCTATAATTCCTGAGCCACCTGCTTCCTCGCTATATGTACTCGAGTAAATAGTCAAGTTTTCTAAGACTCAGTTTCCTCATCTGTAAAGTTCTGAAGCCCACTTGAGAAGGCACATATTATCCACTCAGTCAACACATATTAGTGTCCTTTCCTATCCTTGTTGGTAGCAGCTCAACCAAACCAAGAAGTCTGGCCCTTTCTGGGTGCAGTGGCATATGCCTGTAATCCTGGCTATTTGGGAAGCTGAGGCAGGAGGATCACAAGTTCCAGGCCAGCCTCAGCAACTTAGCAAGCCCCTGTCTCTAAATAAAAAGGACTGGGGATGTAGTTCAGTGGTAAAGAGCCCCTGGGTTCAATTCCCAATTAAAAAAAAAATTAATAAATAAAGTCTGGTCCTCAAAATGGACAGTGGGATTTGGGACCTTGTTTGGTGGTCTGGAATCCTTGAGGGGCCAGAGTTATGGGGTTCTTTCTAGGTCAGCAGCAGGGGAGGTCAGCACCCAGTTTCTTTCAGTGTCTCTGTTTGTTAAGGGACTAAGGTGAGCATTCAGGATCCCTGCATGCTGCCCCCCAACCCCCGGCCTTTGTGGGCACCCTTATGCCTGTGCTGGAATTTGCTCATCTCTGGTCCCCTCTTACAACAAAGATACTGATGGATCTTAGGAAAACTTGGATGGGGGTGGTAATAATAACTAAAGTTTAATTAATAGAGAGTTATTAAGGACCTTTCATTTGTTTGAATGGGGCTGGGGACGCAGCTCAGTTGGTAGAGTGCTTGCCTCGCATGCACAAGGCCCTGGGTTCAATCCCCAGCACCACAAAAAAAAAAGATTTGTTATCTGCTACCCATGTAGGTAATCAAGATGAGCATGTAGGTAATCAAGATAAGCTCATTCTTTCCCTCCATACCTTCCCATGTCTGGGGCTTGGGATATGGTTCTCCAGTCTTCACAGCACCGAGGTCATTCTGGTCCTGTCCCTGCACCTGCCCTCCATGCCCACTGTCATCTTATTATGAGCCCCAGAAGCCCCAAATATTGCCACCAAAGGAAACCTACCCACCTCCTGCCAGTGGTGCCTTCTCACCCCTGCCTTTCTCTTCTCTCCACAGGGATCTCTGGACAGGACAAGACTCTGAAGCTACTCCCCCAGCCCCTAGCCCAGGATCCCCCATAAACCCTGCTTACCCCCCAGCTATCCTACCTGCCATTCCCTGGCCCCTCCCACCACCCGCCCCCCTTGGGGTGCAGGGCATGGTGTGAAAGGCCAAGTGCTGAGGCGGGTACCATGGGTGCTGTGCCCTAGGGCCTGGGTGGTAGTGGGTGGGTGGCCTGTGGGTGTGCCGGGGGGGCCATTGTGCCCACCCCAGTCTCTTGGCGTGCTGGAGGGCATCCTGGATGGAATTGAAGTGAATGGAACAGAAGCCAAGCAAGGTGGAGTGTGGGTCAGACCCAGAGGAGAACAGGTAATGGGTCCAACAACCTAGTAGTTCCCACTCCTAGGCAGCAGGGCCTAGTCAAAAGAAAACTGAGCTCCCTTTGAAGCACTACCTTTTAAGTACCTCAGGAGATGGGTGTGAGGCCAGCAACCCTGATGCCTACTACCTTTATCCAGGAGATGAGGGATGTTTAGATGCCACAGGGAATTAGACATTTGGATTAAGAGGTGCCCATTTTGAAGGGCGAAGTGATTTAGAACAGAATAATCATAGGCAGCAAGCATATGGCCCCTTCCTGGACTCTGCTGAACGGTCTCTAGCGTCCCCAGTGTTGCTGCCCTCATCTGGGCATGTGTGATCCAAAAGGCATTACCATTATCTTCCTCTCCTTATCAGCCCTTTCACCATCTGACCCCAAGCAATTATGTTGTCCATAAGCTATACTGCATATAACTTGACATTTCAGGGCACAGGCACCAATAACTATTGGTCATAACCCACGCTTGAATTTGGAATCTATTGGGAGCCCCACAAGCTTTTCCTTGTTCATGGTTAAGGGTGGGCACTGCTATGGAGGTCCTCCCAGGAATTGGAAGTGCAGGCCAACCATAAAGATTTTGTTTACAGGTGGGTGAGGAGTCAGCCCTGCCACACAACTAGGGATGGGTTACCTATGATATGCACTGCCCTTGAGCAGCCTAGAGGGTCTTTGCCCCTCCCATCAATTCCAAGTGGCACAGAGCTCTGTCCCAGTTGGCATGTTGTCCCAGGAGCTGGGTACAGCCTGTGCCTATGGCTAGGGAAAGAGTGGGGGTGGGGGTACTCTGGGGAGCAGTGTGGCTGGCTGTTGCCTAGGAGATCAGATCCTGAGCCAGAAGGCCAGAGGCCTGGCCAGGCAAAGCCCTAAGGCTCAAAACTGGTTCCCTGGAGAAGGAGAGGAAATGGATGGGGATTTGCAATTGTTTAGGCAGGGTGCTGGAGTAACCTCCCTCCCTGAAAGGCTGACTTCTGGCAAAAATATAAGAAGGAAAGTCTGTCTTGTCATTGTATATCTGTCATTTGTAGCTCCTGCCCAGACTTACATGGGTTTGGGAGAATCAGCCCTGAGAGGTTGTACAAAGGCAGGAATGCAGGTTCCCAGTTCCTCAGACTGTAGCCCCTCCCCCATGTTCCCGCGCCACCTTGTGACTGTCCCTGGGACAGCAATTATGAGTCTGGTAATTGCTGAAGCCAGTCACTCCACTGGGGCCTAGGTGGCCGAGTTCCTCTGCACTTACTCCTCTGGAAGGCGGGAGGAAGGTCTGACCCTCCAGCCCTGTAGGAACCAGACAGGGGTAATCCCCAGGGGGCGTGGAGCACTGGGCTGTCTGTGACTGTGACCCTGGCCAAGGTCACTGTGTCAGTGTGTTGGGAGCTGCATCCGGCTCCAGGAGGAGGGGCTGTGCAACGTGCCACATGCAGGGTGGGTGTGGAAGGTTATACAATCCTTGCATGCGTGTAGAGGGCTTATGTAACCTGCATGCACTGAGGTTATGTAACATGTATGTGGAGAACCCAGCCACATATATGTGAAATGACTGAGTTGCTAATAATACCTTGCATGAAGGGGCTCAGGGTCCTTGTCCTGGCTCTGACTTCATTGCACAGTGTCATCAGGCACAAGTGTCACCGTTTGCTGCTGTGTTAAATGGAGGCTAGGAACAGGGTGACTCTAGTATTTTCAATCATTATGGATTATGTAGCATGTGTGCATGACCTGGAAATCAAACAATGCATTCACACTGGGGGAGGGGGTAGTAATATTAGGTGGCTGTCCAGAAGCATATCCTAGAAGTCACATAACACACTTGAGAATGCCCTGAAAGTTGCACTGATATGTAGACCCTTATTTCCATCCTTGGGTTTATACTGAAGATTGTATTGTTATTCATATGCACAGGTGTCCTGTTGCATGTATGTGTTCAAAATGATACATAGCTTTAAGAATATTCTGATGATTCTTTTTTGCATATTTATCATCTGCTGAAGGCTTAAATATGTGGATATCCTGTGTATTGTGAGCGTTTAAAATCTTTATGTATGGGGGTATATGTATACATATATATATATATATAGAGAGAGAGAGAGAGAGAGAGAGAGAGAGTGTGTGTGTGTGTGTGTGTGTGTGTGTGTGTGTGTTGGGGTCCTAAAACATGCTTTTGCCCTAGTCAAGCCCCTTATCTTTCCCCTGCAGCTACCAGATAGCTGGATCCTTCTCTAAGTTTTGTCAGCTGATGTTGGGGGTGGGTAGGATGAGGACCTAAGATGGAGGAGTTGGGCCTATAAGATCGAATGAGGCTCTTGGATAAGAAAGGGCTATCCAAAGACTGCTCTGTGATTCTACTCACTTTGCCCCCGTCCAGTGCCAGGTCACCAGATGGAAAGCGAAAAAGAAAGAACGGCCAATGTTCCCTGAAAACCAGCATGTCAGGTGAGCCTGGCTGCATGTACCCCTTCTCTATACTCCTGACCCCATCAGACCATATGGGGCCCTCTCTGGGCCTAGGTTCCCTTCTAACACCTTCTATGTCCCCTGGAGAGCCTCCTACAGGGCTTGGGATGGATTTGCCTGGGGGTGAGAGTGGTGATATGGGACATGCTCCAGCCCTTGAGGAGGGATTAGGACAAGGAGGGCCTCTTCCTTTCTCCCATGATCTCCTCACATTACACCCCCCACCAGAATCAGAGCTTGAGATGGAGGATGGAAGGTCTGTATTCTCCTGAAATGAGCTGCTCCTGTTTGTGTTTCTCTCTCTCTGCCATCCTCTGTGCCTTAGATATAGCAAAATGTACCCATGGTGTGCACACCTGTAGTCCCAGCTACTTGGGAGGCTGAGGCAGGAGGATCACTTGAGCCCAGATCAGCCTGGGCAATGTAGTGAGACCTCATCTCAAAAAAAAAAAAAAAGGAAAGAAAGAAAAAAAAATGAAGGGGGGGAACCTTAAATGGGCAGTCAAAAGAACTGACATCTGGTATATTTGTAGAAAAAGGGATGGACAAAATTAGCTCCCATATTATCTCCAGGATTCTACCTTTCTACTTGGAGACAGAGATCCCTTCAACAAGGCCGGGCTAGGAGATGGGCCAGAAAGGAAAAGTTGGGGATGGGGAAAAGTATAGGAACCTCTCTGCTGGGCTCCTCGCCATGCCTGCTGCCTCCATCCTTTCCTCCCTCCCAGGGTATATCCCTAGTTACCTGGACAAAGACGAGCAGTGTGTCGTGTGTGGGGACAAGGCAACCGGTTATCATTACCGCTGTATCACTTGTGAGGGCTGCAAGGTATGGACCAGCCATCTCCTGCCCCTCCCCCACCACCTGAGCCCCCTTCTCATTCCCTTTGAGTCCCTCAGCACCTGGCATGACAGACAAGCTCTGTAAACATCTAACCTAAAGCCCACCTGTGATATCATCATTTTTCTTCTCTTAAACATTCATTTATTCACTCATTCATAATCCCTGTTCTACCACTCACAGGTTAATGGCCTAACCTTCCTGAGCCTCAGTTTCTTCATCTGTTCCATGGAGATAATCATACTCCCTGTTTCACAGAGATGTTGGTAGAATTAGATAATTCACATGAAGTGTGTAAAACAGTGCCAGGCACATAAGAAGCCCTGGATAAATGTCAGCTGTTACCCATCCATGCAGTTATAAGGAGTGAGGAGTGCAGACTATGCCCTGCCCTCCAGCTGCTCACAGCCTACAAGAGAGGAGCAGATCTGAAACAGACATTGGTGTTTTTCAAAATGTGGTTCATGGACCACCCGGAGTACTAGCTAAAATGCAGATTCCAAGGCTACATTGCCACCCCTACTTGGTCAGAACCTTTTTGTGCTGGAGCTCAGGGATTCCGACTTTAAACAGGCTTCCCAGGTGTTTCCAATGCACCTGAAATGGTGAGAACAAGTGCTGGGGGGTATGGTGGGTGCACACAGGAGATGAGAACAGCAAGTTCTCCCTAGGCAGAGGGGCAAGGTCATAGACTTGGGGAGGCTTAATTAGATTTCACTTTGGTTGTTTCGACCAGCATGGTTTTTCCAGGATCACCACCTTCTGCAAATGTCAGACTTTCCAAGAAACAGATCATTTAAAAATCTGTGAAAACTTGGGCTGGGGATATAGCTCAGTTGGTAGAGTGCTTGCCTTGCATGCACAGGCCCCAGCACCACACACACACACAAAAAAAAAAAAAAAAAAAAAAATCTGTGAAAACTTAAAGTTACTCACTTTCTTAGTGTCAACCAAATCTGGTGGTCCAGGGATTTAAGTTCCAAAGCAGTGCTCCTAGAAGCAGTGCTCGTAGTGTAGCATAGAGCAAGACATCTGGGTCCCAGGGAACATTCCCCCAAAGACAGAAATGTCTTGGCTCCTTTCCTAGAGAGTTTGATTTTGTAGGTGTGGAATGAGAACCAGGAATCTTGTGTTTTTTGTAATTGCACTAGATGATTTTAATGCACCCCAGAATCTAAGATCTCAGACCTTGATGTTCTCTATCCTTTACCTGGGGCTGAGTTCTGGCTCTGCTGTCTAGTTAGCCATATTACTTTGGGCAAATTGCTCAATCTCTCCAAGCCTCAGTTTCCTAGTGTGCAAAATGGAAACAATGACAATTTCTACCTTGTAGGATTGTCATCAGGGTTAAATGTAATAATGCAGAAAAAAAAAGGTATATCTTTACATAGTAAGCATTCAACTCAAGTCCTAGCTATTTTTATTGCCACCGCCTTGATTCTTGAGATTTTTCCTTTAAAGCAAAGACTAATCCTGATACATGTAATTTTTTTTTTTCAAGCTGCTAGAGTTCATACCCAATGTTTTTTCATGACTTTCACTTTCCTATTTCATGAGTTCCACCTGCATGGGCAACAAGCAACATACTGTATATGAGTCAGTGTCGGGTTAACAAGATGGAAAATAAGATATCAATTGGACTTCCAAAGCTGCTATTCCTTTAGGTTTCACAGCTTCTCACACCATCCCAGACCCAGTGCTCACCAATGCAGCCGTCATTCTTACCTCTGCCATTCCCAGATACTCCCCACTTCTCTTCGGCCTGGGGGCTGTATTTCTCAGGTCATTGTGCCTGCGGTGTCAGGAGGATGCCATGTTCCTTCACTGATCTTAACTCTCTCACCAACCCCCAGTGAGCTGAGTGGTTGGCCCAGGAAGGGGAAGTCATGATTGGAACCTGCTTAATCTCCCCCTATACCAGGGCTTCTTTCGCCGCACAATCCAGAAGAACCTTCATCCCACCTATTCCTGCAAATATGACAGCTGCTGTGTCATCGACAAGATCACCCGCAATCAGTGCCAGTTGTGCCGCTTCAAGAAGTGCATTGCCGTGGGCATGGCTATGGACTGTAAGGGGCACGGGCCGGGGGAGTTGAGCCACTCAGTTGGGCTAGGGGTGATTCAGGGATGGCATTTCCCTTCCATTGTACCCTTGGGGCAGAGTCACAGTTCAACCCAGGTCAGGTTGGTGGTGGACTCTTCTGAGTCTTGGTCCCTGATACCCTTATCATAAGGGGAAAGGGATCAGGATTCTCTATGGGTCTTACACATGGGCCCCAGTGCCCACCTGCCTTTCACTACTTATGGGACTTAGAGAGGGCATTGTTGGGTAAAATGAACTCCTGAGAACTCTCCTAGCACTGTGATCCTGACCCCCAGGAAAAACCTCCTTTCTGGGTAAGGGGGTATTTTTATTGGCTGGGGACTGGGAGGCAGGATCATCTAGAAACTGTTATCACCATAACCTATTGGGCCATAACATAATACTACCCTGGATCTTTCCAAATTGGAGTTGACATTGTCCCCCTTACTGTGCCACCCAACTCCTAGGTGATTTGGGTGATCATTTAACCTCTCTGACCCTTGGTTTTGCCCAACCTCTGCACTAGAAGAATAGCTTCTGAGAGGACTGTGGATAGGGGAGGGAGAGTGCCCTGCAAGGAGTCTCTTGTCTCTGTTAACAGTGGTTCTAGATGACTCGAAGCGAGTGGCCAAGCGCAAGCTGATTGAGCAGAATCGGGAGCGGCGACGAAAAGAAGAGATGATCCGATCTCTGCAGCAGCGACCAGAGCCCACTCCCGAAGAGTGGGATCTGATCCATGTTGCCACAGAAGCCCATCGCAGCACCAATGCCCAGGGCAGCCATTGGAAGCAGAGGCGGAAATTCCTGGTAAGGGGCACCAGGAGAGCAGCAACCGGTTGGCAGGAGAGGAGAATGGACTCTGAGGCTTGCCTCCTATGGAAAGCCTCCTCAGTGTAATCCAGCCCAGAGCTGATACTCTCCACACCTTGGTGGTCTGTGCAAAATCACTGCTCTCTGGTCCTACCTATTTCCTATGATGGGGTGCTCTATGAGGACAGGGCTTGTTTTACTCATCAAATTTTTAGTGCAGAGGTGACCTCTTCTCATTTTCCTGCCCACAGTGCCTGAGAGGGAACCATGAGGGCATAGTCATGTAACAAACAATATTTTTTAGCACCTGCTGGGCTTTAGGTGTTGTGTTAGGCCCTGGCAAAACTGAGTGACAAATGGATGATTGTTGTTTTCAGAAGATGGACAAGTGTCCTTATGTGGAGGGGGGAGACCAAAACCTGGATCCTGGTTCCTGATAGAATGTGCTATGGGGTGGAACAGTGCACTGTTAAAAGCATGTGCTCAGCCAGGCACAGTGGCCCACGCCTATAATCCCAGGGGCTCAGGAGGCTGAGGCAGGAGGATTGTAAGTTCAAAGCCAGCCTCAGCAATGGCGAGGCACTTAGCAACTCCATGAGACCCTATCTCTAAATAAAATACAAAAAAGGGCTGGGGGATGTGGCTCAGTGGTTGAGTGCCCCTGAGTTCAATCCCTAATATCCCCCCCACCCACAAAAAAAAAAAAAATTGTGCTCCAATACCAAGCAGATGTTTATCAAGATGTAGTCATATGACTTTGGCCCTAATACTTAACTACACTAGGCCTCAGTTTCCTGCTCTGTGAAATGGTGATAATTTTATCTTCATCAGAGTTGTGGCAAGGATTAAATAAGATATGTAGAACATGTAGTCTAACGCTTGTTCAGTCATTACAACTGGGATTATTATTACATTACTGCTGCTACCATTCTTACCATTGTTGTTATTAGCAGACTTGGAGTGCTCTCTAGGGTTTATCCTCTGCCCAAAACCTCGGAGATGGGACACAGCTAGTCCTATCTGGCCCCTCTTCCCCAGGCTGCCTTGGAGCTCCCCCTGGTGGGCAGGGAGCCTCAGTGAGAGGTTGAAAGGGGTCTGCAGCCTCAGATGACCCCTATCTCTTCCTCTAGCCGGATGACATTGGCCAGTCACCCATCGTCTCCATGCCTGATGGAGACAAGGTAGACCTAGAGGCCTTCAGCGAGTTTACCAAGATCATCACCCCGGCCATCACCCGTGTGGTGGACTTTGCCAAAAAACTGCCCATGTTCTCCGAGGTGAGTGGCAGATGGGAGGAGAGACATGGTGCCAGGTTGGAGGGAACCTGGGGCAGCTCCCCAGGGCACTGCATGCTCCTCTGAGGTTCTCTGGACAGGGAGTCCTATAACTAACATACAACCATTGCTAACTCCTTGTGCCTACCTCCCCAGCCCTTCTCCCCTCAAGTCTCCGTGGCCACCCACCTCCAAGCAGCCTAAGCATTCTCCTCATTGTGGGCAGGAAACAGACTGCTCTCCTAGCTGCTGGACTTTGGCCAAGTTACCTAAATCTCCTGTACCTCGGTTTTCTTATCTGTGGTGGGCTGGGGTGAATAACAGGACCTCCCTCAGAGGCCTAACTGTGAAGTTTAAGTAAAAATAGGATAGACATGGTTCCGCATCAGGTCAACTGTGGGAGAGACTGGAGCATGGGGAGGGCCATGCTGAGTGGTCCTGTGACCCTGCCGCCCCACAGCTGCCTTGTGAAGACCAGATCATCCTCCTGAAGGGGTGCTGCATGGAGATCATGTCCCTGCGGGCTGCTGTCCGCTATGACCCCGAGAGCGACACCCTGACGCTGAGCGGGGAGATGGCTGTCAAGCGGGAGCAGCTCAAGAATGGCGGCCTGGGAGTGGTCTCCGACGCCATCTTTGAACTGGGCAAGTCACTCTCTGCCTTTAACCTGGATGACACGGAAGTGGCTCTGCTGCAGGCTGTGCTGCTAATGTCAACAGGTACCTGCTGGTGGGCTGGGAGGGCTCAGGAATTGACAGGGACCCCAGAGCTAGGCTGAACCCTGGGCTTGTTGGCTCTCCTTTTTTCTTAATCTTTAAGACTCTATACCCAAATCTACCTCTCTGACCCATTCCCTCTTCTGCAGGCTACCTGTCTATCTCCCAGGCTGCCCTCTTTTTTTTTTAGTTGTAGATGGACATATATCTTTATTTTTACTTATTTTTGTGTGGTGCTGAGGATTGAACCCAGTGCCTCACACTTGTGAGACAAGCATTCTACCACTGAGCTACAACCCAAGCCCTGCGCTCTGTCTCTTATTCCCTGTTCTGTCACCTACCCCATCTTTGGTCCCCAGGCCTATCACTGTTCCCCAGTCCCTGTTCTGTTCCTTATCATGCCTTTGCCCTGTTCTTTCTCTCTGCCCCCCATCCTCTGTCTCTAATATATTCCTTTGTTCCTTACCTTCCACACTCTCTTCCCATCCACCTTCTGTCCACCATTCCTTCTATCTCTAAGTCCTACCTCTTATCCCCCAAACTCTTTTCTTCCCTCATTACCACCCCACCGCTCTGCCCACCAATGCTTTTCTGTCCCCTGGTCTTCCCCTCTCTCCAAACTTTCCTCTTGTCCCAGGCTCCCCTCCCCATTCCCCTGTCTTCCTTATGTATTGCTCTATGCCTCCTTCTGCCTGGTGGCTGGTCCTCATATCTCTTTCAGTGCAGTTTTCTTCTCTGATCTCTCCTAACCCCTCTGCCTCGTCTCCCTTCTTGTCATCTGCTCATATCCTCCCCCATGTTTCACCTATGTCTCTCTCAGACCCTCACCACTCACCTGTCATCCCCTTCCTTCTTTGCAGACCGCTCGGGCCTGCTGTGTGTGGACAAGATCGAGAAGAGTCAGGAGGCATACCTGCTGGCGTTCGAGCACTACGTCAACCACCGCAAACACAACATTCCGCACTTCTGGCCCAAGCTGCTGATGAAGGTGACTGACCTCCGCATGATCGGGGCCTGCCACGCCAGCCGCTTCCTCCACATGAAAGTCGAGTGCCCCACCGAACTCTTTCCCCCACTCTTCCTCGAGGTCTTTGAGGATCAGGAAGTCTAAAGCCTCAGGCGGCCAGAGGGTGTGCGGAGCTGGTGGGGAGGAGCCTGGAGAGAAGGGGCAGAGCTGGGGGCTGAGGGAGATCCCCCCCCACACCTCTTCTCTCCTTCCTCTCATCCTTGGATAGATGCAGCTCCCACACACCCCTGCACTGCCCAGGTCCCCCTCAGAACCTCCAGCCCTGAGACAGGGCAAACAAATGAACTTGCTATGAAAGGACAGTATGGGAGGCTGGGACCGTGTCCTGCAGTTCCCAGGGGCCCTGTCCCCTAAGAAAGTAGGGGAAGTGAACCAAGAGGGACAAGCCATCTTGACTGTAGGGATAAGAGGAATGTGGGATGGGGGAAGATGCCCTCACTCACACCCTACACATATAAGAGATTCCCCCACCCAGTTCCTTGGCCTAGGTTTCCCCTCCAGGCTAAGGGCCTCTACTTTCCCAGATGCCTGGGTGCAAAAAAACGGCTTGGCTTGGATCCTCCCCTGGAGGTTAAAAAATGATAGTCATCCTAACTGCACTTTGGAAACCAAGCAAGGGGAAAAGTTAAATGAAGAAAAACTAGACAGAGAGAAAAAGACAAAAAAAGAGAGAGAGCGATAGAGAGAGAGAGAGAGAGAGAGATATTAAGTTATTAACTAAGGCTGGCCAGAGGGGAAGGATCCCCCGCTTTCCCATCCCCATGCACTTTGAGAGCTGCCCTTCCTCCCCCCAGATCAGAGAGAACCCCCCCTAATTCTCCAGAGTAGGGCTGCCGATCAGAGCTGTGAGTTGACACAACAGGGTCCTGGCCACCCCCTTGCCTTGCCCCTCCCTCTGTGCCCCTTTGGCACCACCACCCCAGTACTTTCTCTGCTCTCTGCCACTCGTGCCCGCTGAGTTCCATCTACCTCTCACGCTGGATGCCAGCTGGCCCCTCACCAGCCTGCCCTACTGCCCACACAGCTCCCCTTTCAAGTGCCCAGCCCCAGGGGCCTCTCCCTATCCCCCCTCCTTCTGCACCTTGGCACCCACACAGGAAAAAACTGTGGCCCAGGCTCCTTCCCTCCTCATATCCTGCAGTATTAGCTAAATCCAGATGCTGCGTGGGGGGTGGGGGGGTTGTGTGTGAGCGTCTCCCAGAGCCTCCACCCCTGTAGGACTCTTTCCCTGTTTCCCCGTCTTCTGGGCTCTCTCTCTGATCTCTGCCCTCCTTCCCCACCCCCACTCAATGCACTGGGGCAGGCGAGCAGGCATATAATGGGGTTGTTTCCATTGATGGCACTTGGTTGGGGCCCCAGGGGAGGAGGCAATTGGTGCTCCTCCTATTTTCTTTGAAGCTCTTCAGGCTGGCCACCCCTTTGCCCCTGGGACCCCTTTCCCCTCTTCTTTTCTCTATTCAGGGACTTTGGCTTGAGCCATCTCCCACCCTCCTGGTGAGGAGTGCTCTGTTGGTCTGCACTTGGGTGAGCTGCCCTCCTCTTCCTCCTGCCTTTGGCAGTGCCCACTCCTCAGGGGAGTGGGGGGGAGGAGATGGCCCTCCCACAGGTGGGAAGGAGGAGATGAGGGAGACGGACAGAGCAGACCAGAGAGCCCTGGGTTCAAGGCTGCATGTCGGCAGGGATGGATGGGTGGACATAGATGCCCCCGGAAGCCATGGGGAATAGGGCAGGGGGCAGGGGAGGGGTGCCAGGGCTTCCTGCGCTTTGCACTATTGGGGCACAAATGTCTTAAGTAGTGGGGAACCTGCCACCCCACTCTGACCCTCAGCCTGCCACAGCCCCCTACACACACATACACACACACACATACACACACACACACACACACAAAGGCAGTGCTCCGCTGTCTGCCAGGGCAGTGTCCTTCCCCACTCTTCAGGTGTTTCCTCCAGGTAGACTGCCTGGAGGAGCACACTGTCACCTGTCTGAACGCCTGCCCCAATCCTCTGGGCCCCCATGCTGCCCATGCTGTCTTTGTTTCTATCCTCTCTCTCTCTCTCTCTCCTGGGGTACTGATTCCTGGATTCTTCCAGTCCCATGGGGAAGCCCTCTCATACCTTCCTCCCACACCTGGGGGCCTAGTGGAGTTCCTGACCTGTCTGCTGTCTCCCCACTTTCTCCAGCCCCACCCCTGTCTTTCTATCCCCTTTCTCAACCATGGACATGGTGGCCTCTTACATGCACATGGGAATCCCCCCACCCTTCTCAATCATGTGAGCTGTGATCCCCCACCCGCTGGCCCTTCCCCTTCCCCTCAGTGATGTGGAGTGTATGTGTGTGTGAATGTGTGAGTGAGTACACGTGATGGGGGAGGAGCCAGGGAGACTCAGGAGTGCCACGCACCTGCTCTAGAGAGGCAGCTGTCCCAGTCCCTGCTGAGGAAGTGGGGGACAGGGCCCTCTCCTGGGGGCCATTGGTGCTAATGAGGGGGAATGGCCTTGACGTGGGTGCTTAGCATGCCTCCTCCAGTGTTGGCCCGGGGCACTAGGGCAGGCTGGGTGGGGCAGCAGGTGCAGTATTGGTGGGAGGATGGGTTGCTGGGAATAGGTTGAGGGGGCCAGGCCAGGACAAGGGGGTGCCAGAGCCATGACCACTACCCCACCCCCACCACCCGCCTCTCCATCTCAGTATTCCCCTCCCATCACTTATAACACACATACCTCATCCAGCCTCCTCCCTGCTCAGACTTGGGGAGGGTGGGGGAGGAGGAGCCCCTACCCCTATCCCCAGTGGCAGGTCTGCAGGGCTGGGAGAGGGCAGGGCGTGTGACCTAGACACCGTCCAAAAGGGGACAGTACTTCCTGCCCTGGGAACTCCTGGGTGGGGGGAGGGGGACACTGCCCAGAGGCGCTACTGAATGTATGAGAAGCTGGTGCTGGGGTGGGGGGAGGGGGGTTGTGGCCAGAAACAGGGAAGGAGGTAGGTCCCTTTCCCAGGGAGGGGTGGGACCGGTAGGGGTGACTTGAGGGGCTCCTACTCCTGCCCCACGTTGACAATCAGTATGTCTGTTATGTGCGATTTTTCACCCCGTTGTGTTTTGGGTCAGGATTTTAAAGAAAGATATTTTTATGGTAATTGTTGCTCGTCTATTTTACTATATATTTATGTAATAAATATATGATGAAAATAACCCCCTTGGGCACCCCCCCTTAGACTTGTGTGCTGTTTCCCTATATCCTCCCATCTGCTGGCAGAGTACCCGCCCCACAAACTGACCAGATGGAGAGGTGTCCCCCCCCAAGCCTTGGCAATAGTCCCACCCCAGCCCCCAAACGAGCACACACCACAGAAGCCAGCTCAGCTGTGAACTATTGGATTTGAGACAGGAACAGAACAAATGGGGGGCCAGAGAAGGGTGGGAAAGTGAGAGTGGTTTAAATAGGGGAGGATGGGAAGCATGGTGATGGGGGAGGGAGCAGGTATTTACAAGAAGGCTCAGGGGGCCAGAGGCTCATCTTGGAATATTTTATAACAATATAAATAAGATTCTGGTTTGCTTTTCCTTTTCGTCTCGTAAAGGAGAGAGAAGTGCAGAGTTCGATTCTGTACAAGGGGGCAGCGGCAGAAGGCCGGCCGGGCGGGTCACTGGGCGTCCACCCGGAAGGACAGCAGCTTCTCGGAATGCATGTTGTTCAGGGTCCGCAGGTCCGGCAGCTTGAGCAGCAGCTTGGTGAAGCGGGAAGTCTCCGAGGGCCGGTTCTTCAGCACCAGAGCCCGAAGAGCCCGCAGCAGCGTCTCCTGGAGCTGCTCCACCGAAGCGGAATTCTCCATGCCCGAGCGGTCTGTGGGGAAGACGACAGCAGTGAGGCAGGCTCCCTGAGCTCCTCTGACGAGGAACCGGAGGTCTGCGAGGACCTGGCAGGCAAGGCAGCCTCTCCCTGAAGCCCCTCTGAGGGCCCGTGGGGAAGGAAAAGGAGCGGCACAACTCCTTCCAGGCCTCCGCCCAAGAGCAGGGGGTGCCTGAATGCTGGGAGCACGGCTGGCAGGCTGGCCACCTCCCGTCCTACAAGACCACTCTCCTCCCCTGAAAAGGCCATGTGTGGCCAGGCTCCCTTGCTTTTTGCTCTGTAGTTCCCTCTGCCTGGGATGCCCTTCCCCCTTTCTCTGCCTGGCAACATCTTACTTGTCCTTTGAGACCCCACTCAAGTGTCACTCCTTCCCCAGCTCCCCCAGGCAGAAATAGTTGTCTGTGCTTCCTTGATTCATGCTTTTACTGTGACACTTATCTCACTGTTTTATAATTAGTCGGGCATGAGTCTGTTTCCCAAGCTAGACTGTGTCTGAATCATGTCTGTATCCCCAGTGCCCTGTGCAGGGCCTGGCATAGAGTAGGTACTCCATAAAAGGTGTGTTGAATTGAACTGCGTCTGCCTCCTCCCGGGTTAGGCGAGAGCTTGACCTACCCGCAGAGACAAGCACCACCGCGGTAAAGAGGCCCAGCTCCTCCTCAGTAAGCGCCAAGGAGTTGAGCTTCTCGCTAAAGTCGAACATGGCATTGAGCAGGTCTCCCATGCCCATGGCACCAAGCTCCTGCAGGCTGTAGGTGGTACGGCTCAGGAACATCACTGTCTGGTCCTTCACGTTGAACAGTGATGCAAAGCGCACCATCAGCACCTGAAGGGAGGACAGTCATCCTGGGTTAGGTGGGAGAAGCAAGTGCAAAACACCCCAGAAGTTTGCCAAAGGGTTTAGTGGTACTGCCCTATGTTTCTCAGTGTGGGAGGGTTGTTTCTGAATGGGCAATGCGGTGGGAGGGGGCAGGTGGAGACACTGGGAGCATCCCACTGGCTTTGGAATAGGTACTTCACCAGTTAATTTGCTCACATCTAGAATGGGGGTAGCACTTTTCATGTAATGGGGTACAATTAGATGCCGGCTGGGATGAAAGAAGTTCCAGCCACCCAGAGGTGGGCATGGGAGGGGTTCTGCCCCTCTATCAGATACTGGGATTCCAGAGCCTTTCAGAGCCCCTGCTCACCCCAGATATCAAGCCATTCTGCTGGATCCTTCCCAAGCTTAAGAGCAGGGAGCACAAAACATCACTCACCTCAAAGGTGCCGGCCTTGAGCAGGGTGACCTGGTCATGCTGAGAAAGGTCACGGAAGCCAGGGATGTGCTTGGCAAACTCTACTACCTCCCGCACAGCGGGGGTGAAGCTCATGGAGAAATCTTCCCAGATCTCCTGCACAGTTCGGCCACTGCGTCCATGGGGATACATGTTCATGGGACATGCCTGAGGAAAGAAGGGTTGCGGGGAGGGTGATGTCAGCCAGGTTGGCTTAGATGGGTTTCCCAGTAGGGCCAGGCTGCAGATTTTGCCTGGGCTAGGGGCTGTGGCCCTGGAGAATGGATAATAGCAGTCAGGTGCCAAGTGGAGATCAGGGATTCCCAGGCAGAGCCCAGACTGCAGGGCAGGACACCCTCACCTGGGAAGAGAATATCACCACACTTAGCCTCCAGGAATACCCAGCTGTCCTATATTTAGTCTGTTCTTCCAGGCCCCCAGCCCTCTCCACCCCTTCCCATGTCCTCACCAGCAGAACATTCTTGGAGTTGCCTTGCCGCGGACTGTTGGCAGGTGCCTCGCCTTCTGGGGCTGCGTACATGTGGGTGGGGCACAGACGGTGCCCATTGCTATTGGGCTGGTGGCAGTTGTGGTGAGGAGGGCCGGGGGGCCAGGCAGGAGGATAGGAGGAGGGGCCCTGGCGTAGACCATTCAGGGCCTCATTATGCCGCTGCGCAGCCAAGGCGTTGTCATTGGGGGCAGGTGGGCAGCCCTGACTCTCCCAGCGATGTGGGATGGTGGCTGAAGGGCTACTCGATGTATGGTTAGCATTGAAGTTGCCAGGTGAAGTGCCCAGCTTGTCGTGGGCATAGGTGAAGATCTCTCGATGTGCCCGGGCCACCTGAGATATCACATCCTCCACGGTGGGCTCAGGGCTTGGGGATCTGGGTGGTGTCAGCTGTTGTGGGAATTGAGAGAATCCCACCAGGGGTGAGGGGGTCGGAGCAGGAGGTGGCGAGGGTCCCATGGGGCCTGAGGTGGGATGCTGGGTGGGTGAGGTCTCCAGTGGGCACTGGCTGCTCAACTGGTTGTTGGCCAGGTTCATGGCACTCTGCATCTCAGCAAGCATCCGCTGCTTCTCTCTTTTGGGGATGCGCCCAAAACGCACAGCTGTGACAGGATGAGAGCAGTGTCAGGAAGTTCTCAACACACTCACATGCATCTCTTCCTTCCTCAGACCTTAAAGGCCTGAGGAAAACCAAACCCAGAAAGGCCACACCCATCAAGGTGATCTTTCCAAGTACAGAGGGATTGATGGGAAAGAAGTATGTGTTTACCCAAGAGGATAACATAGGGGCATCCTCCATGCAAATGAGATTCACAGTACCATGTGTCTCAGTTTAGGACTGTTTTTCTTAAGGGAGGGATTAGGTCAGAAGGTTTGGGTGGAAGGAAAGGGGAGGATATGAGAATGCTGCCTCACCATCTCGAGACATGCCCACGGAGAGACATTTCTTGAAGCGACATTGTTGGCAGCGGTTGCGATTGATGCGGACAATGGAGCAGTTCTCATTTTTCAGACACCGTTTGTACTGGATGTTCTGCTGGATGCTTCGACGGAAAAAGCCCTGGAGGGCAGGGGCAGTTAGTGAGCATCTCCATCCAAGCTGGGCCTATGTGTTCTGGGAGAGGTTGTCACCTGCCCCTGCCCTCACCCCCAACCTGCCTCACCTTGCAGCCCTCGCAGGCGTGCACGCCATAGTGGAAGCCTGAGGCCACGTCCCCACACACTTTACACAGTAACACCATGCCATTCAGCTCTGTGGGAAGAGATGGGCAGTGGATAAGCAGAGGCCCTTCCGTCTGAGTGGCTTGAAATGTGGAGGTTTTCTAGGGTTGAGATTTTGCAGGGGAAGAGTTAAGGAAGCACTCCAGTGTTTAAGGGCCCCTCAGATGACCAGACTGGGCTGGACAAGGGCAGGCTGAGGCCAAAGTATGCCCTGAGAGTATCTGTTTCATGAAAATGAACTCCCAACCTAGCCTTGGCTCACTTCCCTTCCCTCAAATCATCTGGACATCAACTCACTGGTGATACTGCTGGTGCTCTTGCTGGGGGACACTCGGCTGCTGTCCTCCATGGCCACTTGTAGACTCCCTGGGGGGCTCCCATTATAGAAGGAGGATGACGATGAGGAGGAAGAGGAGGAAGGGGAGCTGTCATCACTTAGGCTGGGTGGAATGCTCCCAAAGGAGCGAGCTGGGTCCTGGGTAAGGGAGCCAGTGGGCGATGGTGGGAAGTAGGTAGGGCAGCCTTGGGTCAGGGACTGGAAGCTGCCATTGGAGTTGTCACTGTATAGAGACTCCGGACTGGTGCGGCTTGGGGAGGAGCCACTGGAGCCAATGTAGGTGATGACGCCACCTGGCAGGAGAACACAAGAGAAGGGGATGTCAGCCCTGCCATATTTTTGATCCTAGGGCATCACCAATTTCATCCCAAATCACTGTTCCTCTTATAAGTTAGCCATGTGGAATCCCTAAGCTTGGAGTTCATTAGTAACTCCCAACACAGACATGACATCGCTAATCTTGTCATAATAAGTAACTCCCCAATACATGCTAGGCATAGCATGGCCAAACAAGTGCACTGTCCTTTCTTCGCAGGATACAATCAATTTCTGCTTTGAGTGTGAATCATGATGCCTGTAGTCAACTCATACCTCCTGCCCTAGATACTCAGCTAGGAAATGTCAACTGTAGGCAATGACTTAATTGTCAGTGTCAAAACTAGGGATGGGACAAGTAGCAGAGAGCCATTCATAGTGCTGAGTCTTCAAAAACAAAAACCAGCTCCCAATTCTAACTTCTTGCACAAAGACCATTCCAGGGATAGAGATCATAGACCAAGAAGGGTGGCTAGCTAACAGTAAAGAGAACAGAGGTCTGTCAAAATAAAATGGTCATGCCCCCCCACCCCCAAAAAACAGGGAGACAAATTCTTGTAGGTATTGCAGGGAAGAAACCAGCTCAGCCTTGCTTCCCCTGCCTCCAAGAGATGAGTCACAATGGACTCTATCTCTGAGTCCAGGAAGGGCTTAGCGGTGAGCTGCAGGAGGTGGAAGTGAAGTACAAATTGTCCAGCCTGGGGCTCTGGAATTCCCCCTTCCAGATCTTAGACTGGTGACATATTCGGCGCTCTGGCCACTCAGGAACTTTGGCACTCTAATTACAATCAGCTGGCTCTGCTCTTATGGTTTCAGGAGAAAATGGTGACCTGCCTGCCACACCTCTGCCAAGCACCTAGCAGGGCCTGCCATGGGTAGGGTGGGAGAAGGGAGGATCCCAGGACACGTGTAAACTGACACATGCCATGCCACCGTGTCTACAGAGGCACATGTCTTGCTCACCCACTGACACACACTAAACTGGGCAGGGCAGCCTTAAAATAGCTCAAGGTTGGTCAGGGTGAACCCAGCTCCCTGTAAAGTAGTTGCACAACAGATCAGCTCCTACAGTTTCAGGGCTGAGGTGGGGGATGGGGTATTTATTTGGTAGTAAATGAACTTGACCCAGTTTATCCATCTCCAAAGGGGGAGCAAGACCTTTATTCAAAGAGCCTTGCAACTTTGAAATGAGGGGCCCACCAAAAGAGTCTAATTCTAGATCTAGATCTTTCACCAACCAACTTTGGTTGGGACCTGGAGGAAATCATCCCTCTGCCCCCTGCCCAGTTTTTCCTTCTATGAGGAAAAAAAAAAAAAAAAAAGGAAAGAGAAGAAAAGCAATATCCTTTCAGCTAGGGTTCTGGGTTATAGTTATTTGGGGGCAGTCCTTAGAGGCCAGCTGCTGTTTAATCTGTGGACTGCTTCTTGATGGGTGGAGGTGGAGGAAGATCATGCTTAGCGGGAGGAAAGAGATGCTTGGGGAACTGTAAGAACTGGGAATGTGGATAAGGAAGTTGGGTCCAAACGCAGTACAGTGAAGTACAAGCAAACAGAATTGAGGGGGAAAAGAGAGCAGAAGGATAATCAGATGTGAGGTGCCTTTGGGGAGCATAAACTCGAGGCCAGGAGAGGTCAGGGGTGGCTCCATCTTACTCTGCCTCTGTGATGGGGGAGGGGGGCCGGCAGGCGGGCGAGAAAAGGAGGCAGGCGGGGGCGGTGAGTCAGCCCAGCTTCACCCAGATCTCGGCTGGGCGGGGCGGGAGCCCAGCCCTCAGCCGGCCTCACGTCCCAGCTCCACGTGTGCCCATCGCACGTGGCTCCCCAACGAGGAACCCCGGAACTCAAGGCCCCGCCCTCTCCGCTTCCCGTCTGTCGCGAGCAGCAGCCCCGCCCTCCCTCCGCCCTTCCCTGCAGTCCTGGGTCGTGGGCTGGGCCCAGAACACTTGCTGGGCCAGGACAACCAAGGGGAGGAGAGAAGGGGACACGCGTTGCCGGGGCAACGGGGGCGGAGCTCATTATGTAACGGGGCCGGGAGGCAACAACCAATGGGGTGGCGTCCACGGCCTCTGCTGAATGAAAACAAATGCAGCACGTGGGCCCGGCTCTGCGGCCATGTGAGCCCTCCCGGAGCCCGGGCACTGTGGGTGCCCTCCCTGGGGCCGAGCACCACGCTCCGGACTCCTCAAGTGCCGCTCCCTACTGTCACTGAGGATTCCCCTTTGAGATTCGACCCATTCATTTCCCCCGCCGCTCCTGCCCCCATCGCCCCACGGCTTCTGATTCCCTGGAGCGTGCGGGGAACTACTGGAAAGAGAAAAGAGAGGAGAATTCCTCCTTCCGAGGCCAGGCATACCACAGCTGCAGGGGATGACGGATGGGGACGTTTCAGGACACTGCTCCAAAGTTCCCAGTCTCCCTAAGCTCTTCAGCTCACTATTCCGTACCCGCTCTCCGCTTCCTCTTGCCAGGGATATGAGTCCTTCTGGCTCAAGGGAGCTTTGGGACTGATGGGTGGCGGTGGTGGTGAGCTTCAGGGTGCATTCCCAGAACGAACAACCCGCTGTGGAAATCCCACCCTATGACCCCTCAGCATGCTAGCAAATGTCTGAGCAGAGGGATTCCCCAGTCTCTTACAAAGTTCCTCTTGTGATAGGCGTAAGATGGAAGTTGGAGACAGACAGAGGCAGGATGATAGCAGTAAAGCAATCTCTGTACCTGTATTGTTATTGGAGTCCAGGGTCGTCATGTCTTCACCGGTCGAAAGCGGTCATTCAAACTGGACCTTGACACAGACTGGAGGTTGCGGTTGCTGCTCTTTCCCCCGGGGCACTGGCTGAGGACGGGGAGTGGACCCCGCTGCTCAGGTTCAGGATCCGAGGCACCCTGCAGCAAGCTCTTAGGGTGGCCGGACTGCAGCCCTGCTGAAGGGTAGGACGCTGAGGCAACGGAGGTCTGCTTTGCATGGGAAAAGCGAGATAATGTGTGTGGGGAGATCGGCCTGCAGTAGTTCTGGCTAGAAGGTACCAAGGAGGGTCGGGTCTCTGCAGTGCACCGGGTGCCACTGCCTGACGGCTCCGCAGCGCTGCAGGGTAGCGAATCTGGAGCTCCCGGTGCAAAAGTCCCAGAGGGAGAGAGGTTGCAACCAGGAAGTAAGTAGGTGATGGGAGAAACGGGGCACCCAGGCGCAAAGAAGAGAGACGTGTGCCCTGCTACGTTCCCTCGGCAGCAATATTTCACTCTGCCAATCTCAGCCGCCTTTTGCCCGAGCCTTTCCCTGGGACAGAGGGCTCTGCGCAGGCGCCAGCAGCCCAGGGTTCCCGGGCCGCACGCGGCACTGGAGCAGGTACCATGTGATCCCAGGGAGCGCCTCGTGCCCCAGTGACACACTTTTCCAACAGCCGGCACGTTGAACTCCGGGCGCCTGCGCACGCTAAGACTATCGGGATTTGTAGTCCACTGACAAAGTGGGCGGACTGCGTGTGTTTCCCCTTTCTGCTTTGCAAAAGTGCTTGCTGGCAGCGGGGAGGAGCTGAAAGTGGAGAGGGGTGGGGTGCGCTGAAGAGTCAGGGTGGCGTGTTTGGAAAGCCTGTATGGCAAGGGCATGTGAATTCCTGGGGAGGGACTGGCAAGTTTGTCTGCTCCCTGGGAGATCAAAGCTTAAAAGGCCCTTTCTGCAAACTTTGCAAACGTGAGAGCTTCACGTGATTGCAGGGCTGACCTCGCCCTGAGGTTACTGGTGACACGAGGAGAGAGACAAACAGGGGAGGGAGATTTCCCTGGAGTCAAGAGCTTAAGCTGCTTTTGCTGCTGGGCTAAGGCCTGAGATGGAAAGGCAATGTGACCCCTTTTCCCTTCTACTCCACTTAGGGAGAACACCCCAAGGGAAAAGAGTGTCAAGGAGGTGGGGATATCCCTAGGGACTCCCTGTTTGCTTGTATGACACCACCCCACCCACTCGAGGTGACTTCTGGGTGAGTCATTTCCCTTTATCTGGGAAATAAAAAGGACAACCAAGGGGAACTTCATGGTGAAAGTGCTTTGAGGTCCTTAAATAATGGGGCAAAGGTGAAGCTGAGCCCTGGAGGAGGAATGACAGCCCCTACCCTTCCTCCACAGTGCTTGAGGGTGGCCCATGGATTCCACAGAAGATAACAGAGGAGAATATGAAGATCGTCTTAATCTTCCCTTCTTTTACTGAAGAGGAAAATGAAGCTTAGAAATTAACTAAGGGGGGTCTGGGGATATAGCTCAGTTGGTAAAGTGCTTGCCTTGCATACACAAGGCCCTGGGTTCAATCCCCAGTACCATAAAAAAAAAAAAAAAAAGAAAGAAAGAAAGAAAAAGAAATTAACTCAGGGTCACTTATCCATTGCTAGTTTCATCTGCCCACCCTGAACATCAGAGAGATGGGTAGATGTGCAACTTCCAGTATACTCCCTTCAGAGTAGCACCTACCATGGTAGTGAAAAAAGTCTCCAGGGACTGGGGATATAGCTCAGTGGTAGAGCGCTTGCCCAGCATGTACAAAACCTTGTGTTCTATCCCCACCACTACCGAAGGAGAAGGAGAAGGAGAAGGAGAAGGAGAGCTCCTGTTCTCAAGCTGAGGTCAGTCCTCTCAAAAGGCTTGGATAAGGGAGAATGGGAGCTTTCTCTGGCAACCAGGTGAACCTGAGCCCCTGGCTGCTCCTGCCAAGTCCTCAGGTCTAGTACATCTAGGAAGGATTTTCTTCATGCAGGAAGCCCTTCTCCTCTACAAGCAGCTCCTTGGGCAGCCATGATGGATACCTGGGAAACATGATAGCCGCCAAAGAGGCAGAGAAAAGAGTAAGGGCTGGGTGTGGTCGTATACACCTGTAGTCCCAGCTATTCAGAAGGCTGAGGCAATAGGATCACTTCAGCCAATGAGTTAAAGACCAACCTGGGCAACATATAGAGATCCCATCTCAATTAAAAAAAAAAAAAAAGAAAGAAAGAAAAGAGAAAAAAGTGGGGCAGCGGGGTCACCAAGGAAAGAGCTGGCTATTAAGGCCAGTGAGGTTGGCAGCTAGCCAGCTGACCAATGACCCCTCTAACTCCCAGCAGAAGAGTGGCTCCCTAGAATAGCCTAGGCTTTAGCTTTGTTCCCCTGCCCTCAACTAGAGAGAGAGAGAGAGAGAGAGAAAGAGAGAGAGAGAGGTGGGGGGGGGGGGGCAGTGGGCTTTTCTCTGGCCTGGAACCTGGCTCTAGGGCCCAGAGCCTGGAAGCTGCTGCAGAGCGTGGGAGGAATTGGGAGGGACTAGGAGAAACAAGGAAAGAGACTTTTCAGGAAAACTGGGTTCTGAGTTCAGCCTCCACCCCGCCCTCCCTCCTCCCAGGGGACTGTGGAGGGAAAGCTGGGAGGTAAGCCACCATGTCTGGTGCTGTCCACTTTCTGCAACCCTCCTGACTCTCCCCCACAGCCAGGGCCAGAACCCCAACTCAGGTATCTGTGAGGGGTGGACTTCAAATCAGGACCCCTGTGGTGATGTCTAGCTCCCCACTGGCCCCAATCCTGCCACTGGCAAACCTTCCCTTTAATTGCCCTGGCTCCGCCCCCAAGACCCCCTGATGTTTGTGGCTGTGGTGGTCCTGCCCACTCCCTGGCTAGTTGCTGAGTGTTTCTCTCTAGAGGAGAAGGGCCAGGGGTCAAGATTCCCTCCCTGAGTTTTCAGCCAGTGAGAAGGAGGAGGCTGAGGCAGCAAGAGCTGAAATTCAGTTGGCCTAACTCTACTCTTGGCAAGAAGCTGGGTTGTTTTTGCAGTCTGTGTGAGATATGAAGGCAGAGGCTGGGAGGGAGGAAACCAAAGAGAGAGGTTACCTCTGCCCTCTCCTTCCTCTGCACTTCATATAGGGCAAAAAACATAAGTTTTGGCTGGACATGGTGGTCCATGCTTGTAATCCCAGCTACTTGGAAGGCTGAGACAAGAGGATGGCAAGTTAGAGAACAGCCTGAGGGACTTAGTGAGACCCTGTCTCAAAATAAAAAATAAAGGCTGGGATGTAGCTCAAGTGGTAGCGCACTCGCCTAGCATGCGTGAGGCACTGGGTTCGATTCTCAGCATCAAATAAAAATAAAATAAAGATATCGTGTCCCCCTAAAAAACTAAAAATAAATATTTAAAAAAATTAAAAGGCCTGGGGCACCCCTGGGTTCAATCCCTAATCCCCCTAAAAAAAAAAAAGTAACTTTGGGGTCTTTCTCCTTCCTCTTCCTTCTTTTCTTTCTTTCTTTTTTTTTTTTTGTACTGGGGATTGAACTCAGGGGTGCTCAACCACTGAGCCACACCCCCAGCCCTATTTTATATTTTATTTAGAGACAGGGTCTCACTGAGTTGTACCTTGCAATTGCAGAGGCTGGCTTTGAACCCCATTCTCCTCTCTCAGCCTCCCAAGCCGCTGGGATTACAGGTGTGTACCACTGTGCCCAGCCCTCCCCAGCCCTTTTTATTTTTTATTTTGAGACAGGGTCTCACTAAATTAGTGAGGCTTCCTTTAAAATTGTGATCCTGGGCTGGGGATGTGGCTCAAGTGGTAGCGCGCTCGCCTGGCATGCGTGCGGCCCAGGTTGATCCTCAGCACCACATACAAACAAAGATGTTGTGTCCCCGAAAACGAAAAAATAAATATTAAAATTCTCTCTCTCTCTCTCTCTCCCTCTCCCCCTTTAAAAAAAAAAAATTGTGATCCTCCTGATTCACTTTCCCAAGTCGCTGGGATTACAGGTGTGCACTACTATGTCTGACTGAGTCTTCCTTCTGCAATGTGTGAGGGGGATACACAATGAAAGGCAGGGCTAACCCTTGTCTCTAGAAGCTTCTAGTCTATCCATCAGTCTACTTTTTATACTAGATGCTACTGGCAGGGCAGAGAGTAGGAGACCCAGAACTAATAAACTGGGGTTGGGAAGACTGGGTTGTCTGGCCGTTGGGAACGTGGAATAGATTCATAATCGTTCTTTGACCTCACCTTGGCTTTAGATAACAGGTGTATCTCAATACAATCTTCCTCTCCCTCCCACCAGCTGGACATTCCAGTGCACTTCTACACACACACACGCCATGCACACATGCACAAACACATCATTCCTCCTATAGCCCAATTTGGCCCAAGAAGGGACCACACTCAATGAACATGCTCAGCAAGACACAGTCCTGGATCCATATTATATACACTTCCACTCTGATTCCTCAGAATCCGGGATTGTAGAGACCAGCCCACCATTTAGGGGCTGCGTTGGATCCTTCATGTGTGTGTGTTTCCAAATACGTCTCTCATTTAAGATTCTAGAAAAGACAAGGGAGATAAAGGAAGGAAAGGGATCAGGATCTTTATATTCTGGTGAGTGTGTCTGCATGTGATTCTATGATTGTAAGTGTGAAACTGTACCTTTGAATGTGAGTATGAATGCTGTGAGTGTATGTGGGTGTGTATTTGATCCAAGATCCCGTCTCTTTGCCAGTAGGTTGTTCTGGGTAACAGGGCAACGCCCTGTGCAACTCTTGGGTGGCCTAAATCTTGGACTGACTGCTTGACTGACTGACTGACTGACTGAGGGTGCGTCCATGCTGAAAACAGGTCAGACTTCAGTAAGTAGCTTCCCATCCCCTTCCTTTCTCACCAAGGAACCATTGCCCAGGATAAAACCTGTCTGCCCAGGTGATGCAAACCTGGAACAGAAACCCTGGGGATGCCCCCAAATCCCGGAACCAGCTGTGTACCTGGAAGAGTCTCATTCCCTGCCCTGCTATATCCTTTTCCTGGTCTCTAAAAGGCCAGCTTTCTTTCTTTACCCCACCCAAGTCTTCAGTGTCTGGGGAGAACTTCAAGACATGCTAGAAGAGTAATAAAATCTGAGCTACCTTGTTCTTTGGGAGATGGGGAAAGAGAAGGTGAGGTATGAATTGGCAGTGGGTTTTATGAATGTATTTCACCTCAGATTCTATCTTTTTAAAAAATATTTTGTTAGTTGTTGATGGACTTTTATTTATTTATATGTGGTGCTGAGAATCGAACCCAGTGCCTCACACATGCTAGGCAAGCACTCTACCACTGAACTACAACCCTAGATTCTTTTTTCTTATTTTCTTAGTTATCAATGGACCTTTATTTTATTTATTTATATGTGGTGCTGAGAATCGAACCCCATACCTCAAACATGCTAGGCAAGTGCTCTACCACTGAGCCACAACCCAGCCCCCAGATTCTATCTTTTTTAAAAATATATTATTATTATTATTATTTTAGGTGTAGATGGACACAACACAATGCCTTTATTTTTATGTGGTGCTGAGGATCGAACCCAGTGCCTCACACATTTGAGGCAAGCGTTCTGCCATTGAGCCACAATCCCAGCCCCCAGATTCTATCTTTAAAAAAAAAAAATAATAATAATTTTTTTGTAGTTGTCGGCATGGACAGCATGCCTCTATTTATTTTTGTATGCAGTGCTAAGGATCGAACCCCATGCCTCACACATGGTAGACAAGCAGCTCTACCACTGAGCCACAGCCCTAGTACCTCATATTCTATCTTTATCTAACTACTATTCTTTCCAAGGAAAGGAAATAATAAACATGTATTAAGTACCAGTTTATTAAGTGCCAACTATGACAGACACTGCTCAATACGCATATTATTTCACTTAGTATTCACAACAACCCTATGCTGTAGGTGGCATTCTTATTTTAGAGATGGGAAAACTGAGACTTACACATGTTTACTAACTTGTGCAGGGTGCCAGAGAGGCTAAGTGGTTTGTCTTAAAGGCATATTTGCATAGTACTTAAAACTGAGATGTCATATGGAAGAATGACTGAGCCGATGGAGATTATTCAAAGGGCTAAAACTCCCAGCTCCCGCCCACCTTTGGTACTAGGGATTGAAACCAGGGTTGCTTTACCACTGAGCCACATCCCCAGCCCTTTTTTTAAATTTTATTTACAGAAAGGATCTCACTGAGTTGCTTAGGGCCTCATTAAATTGCTGAAGCTGGCTTTGAACTTGACATCCTCCTTCTTCAGCCTCCTGACCCACTGGGATTATAGGTGTGCACCACCGCACCTGAATACTCCCCAACCCTTCTTGAATTACTACTGTCCACATCATGATGAGTATGGCAGTGCTAGGATTCAACACCAGGCCCCAAGTCCAAACTCTTTCCACTGGCAACACTGTCCCTCCCAGAGAGACTGGTTGCTCCAGGGGGCACTTCTGAGCAGCAAACATCCCAGTGTTTCCCAAGGATTGATGGTGCTTGGAAGTGAAATGAACAGAAGAAACCTGTTCAGCATCCCTTGTTCCTCCCCCCACAAGAATCTCAGCTTCCTAGAACCTCTCTTTTATTTATTTTTGTGACACTGGGAATCGAAGCCAGGGCCTCAGTCATGCTAGGCTTTACCACTGAGCTACACCTAGCCCCTCCCTCCCCCTTTTGAAACAGGTTCTCACTGAATTGCCCAGGCTGGTCTTCAACTTGTGATCGATCCTCCTGCCTGAGCCTCCAGAGTAGCTGGGATGACAGGCATGTGCCACACACCTGGCTTAGAACTTCTCTCTCTCTCTCTCTTTTTTTTTTTTTTTCTTTTGGTACAGGGGATTTAACCCAGCGACATTTAATTTCTGAGTCACATCCCAACCCTTTTTATTTTTTATTTTTAGGCAGGGTCTAAGTCGTTGAGGGCTCCCTAAATTGCTGAGGCTGGCATTGAACTTCCAATCCTTTTGCCTTAGCTTTCTGAGCCACTGGGATCACCGTGCCCAGCTTAGAACCTCTCTTTTAACTTCAACACATCTTCTTCCCTAAACCTTTCCCTTTTTCCATCCTACATTCATCTTTTCTGGTTGTAAAGTTGGGAAGAAACCACAGTAGGGTGCAAAAACCAAAACAACCAGGTAGCAACAAAATCTCCCACATAGACTGCTTTAGAGGTAACCAAGCAGGCATCTGAACTCTTTTCCTTACTCCAACCCCAGACTTTGGGGTTTGTACCTGATGGGGGGATAAAGGGAAAGGTAGGTCCGGGCCCATTAGAGTTCCATGGTGCTATCTTCTAGGGGCTATATTAAGAACTGATTGAAAGTGTGGAAGGTCACCAGGGTCAGAAATTGGGTACAAAACCCTAAGGAAGGAACTTCTGACTTCCCATTTACCTGCTTGAGCAAAGTGCATCTCTACAGCTGCCATCCTGAACAGATGCTTCTCCAGTAGATTCTTTGGGGGAACCCAAAGGACCAAAGGACGATCCCCCTCTCAGAGTAGAGGATCCCACAGACATCATAGGATCCCAAAGGTGGCATGGACTGTCTTTGGTATTGGAAGACTAAGCCCCAGGTGACCCATTTTCTGTCGTGGAACTCCTCTTCCTAGTTAGAGGGTAATGGCATCCAGCACATGCAATGCCAAAGTCTTCTTCCTGTCCACTCTGCTGTTCTGCTGTTGGAATCCACTGGTGGTATCATCTTCCAGGCCCCTGTGTCTGACCACTGACTGTCCCTTGAGCTTCTGTGGACTGAGATACAGGGGAGTATGGGCATTTGTATGTGCATGTGTGTTGTGTATACATGTTTGTGATGGTAAACCTATATGTCTGCCTCTGTCTCTGCCCCTTACCCCAAGATGCATTTCAAACCCTCTGCTTATCCAGCATCTCCCTGTTTTTTGGGCTTATGCAGATCTCTATGCAGCTTCCTGTGGAGACCAGAGGTTCATGATAGTCCTTGTGATCAGGATGGACCTCAGAGGAACTGAAGCTGGCGCAGGCATTAGGGGCCATGTGTAGCTTCTGGGAGGCTTACATAAACACTGGCTGGGATGAGGAGGGGAAGAGGGGGTGTGCAATGGGCCCAGGAAAAAAAAAAAGCAAACCCCACCCCACCAGCCAGCTCAGCCTGCTTGGAAACATGGAACAAGGCTCACTTTCCTTCCTCCTGCCCTTCTCCCCTGATCTGCAGCTGTTAGTTGGGCTGGAAGGACTGCAGAATCTTGGGGGAGGGAGGCAGGGGAAGGAGAGGGAGAGGATGCAACTTCATAAATTTGGGATCTTTCTCTCTCTTCTAAATTAGGGGGGAGGGAGGAAGAAGCAATTTGTCACAGAGATTTTCAATGCCGCAGGAAGGAGCTTTGGCTCATTAGAATGCACAGTTTGCACCCTGGAAAAAAAAAATCTGTGCTGGTTGCAAAAATGCAGACGTGTGTAGGGGCCCAGCGGAGATTTAAAAAAAAAAAAAAAAAAAAAGCGCTAGCTCTGCAATGCAGGATCTCCGAAGTTTTGGTGCGATGAGGAAATGTGGGTCGTGCTCATTTCATTTGCTTGTTCCTGCTAACCTACTGTCCGCCTGACTCCAGCACAATCTCCCATCCCAGCAAAAGCACTGCTGCTCAGAATGAGGGTCACAGGCCGCGGGTGGGAACAGAGGACTAAAGTGGGGGTCTGGGATTAAAGTGAGGGGAGGAGACACTTTAGTGATGGGTGGAAGTTGAAGTTATCTTTTGCACACTTACTTGTTCTCCAGCTTGGGACAAGAATCTATGCAAAAGTCCTTCCAGTTCTCCCCCACTTACCCATGACCCACCTTTGGGTCCTCCTCACCCCCTTCCTGTCCTCTGACAGACCACTGCTGCAGAAAGGAACTTTGCTCCAAGTCCCTTATCCCACAAATCCCTAAATTCTTCTTGTTCTAATCCGAGAGCGGGCACTAGCTGCATGCACATGTGGCATCTTTCTTCCTAGAAAGAGGGGACAGAATAGCCTGATTTGAGGAGCCCAGGCTGCAAGCAAAGCAAGTCTTGGCTCTGGGCTTTCATCAGCACATCAACAGGAGGGGCTGGGGAGGGAGATTCTGTGCTCTCAGTTGGGGGAGGCCCTTTATTCTTTTGGGGGTTAGGTCTTTGGGCGGTGTAAAATGCCAAGGGACTGCCTGGAGGAGAATATGCCTGGAGAAATCATGTTTCCTTGCTGGTGTTTGTTCCCTGGTGGCTCAGGAGAGACAAAAGGGCAGAAGCAGGATATAGGGCCAGGAGACAAGGGAGCCCAGTGCCCTTTCACTCTTGCCTCCCGTTCCTCCGGCCGCTGGAGGACAGGACCAAGTGTGTTTGTGCCGGCTGGAGGCTCACGCGGGCTGCCCGGGTCACATGGCCCGGGCATGTGCAGCCTGCTCCATTTCTACCACAACAACTCGCTCATAAACAGCCCGGCTGCTGCGGTGGTGGCGGCGGAGACATGTGCAAGCGAGGGGGTGGGGCACGTGGCCCTGCCCGAGCCAAGGGAAGGCAGTCGATCGCTCAGCATTGCCTCCACCCCTCCCGGTACTGGCGCTGCCTCGCCACAGGAAATTCCTAATGCTCCGTTGCTGCTGCAAAACATGTTTTTGGGAAGTGACTTTCAGTAAGGATGGAGTCAATAGACTATTTGAAAAAAGATATCACAGATAATCAGTACAACACCAACTTATTCTTGCCCTCACTCTATGTTTCTTAGCACCCTGAGGTGGAGGGCTAAGCAGGAGTCACATGCTCATTATTCTCACCAATTCTTTCCTCCTGAATTATATAAAATTGGGACTCTCTTGGGTGAACATTGAAGTGAGGGGCTGGAATTCTCTAAGACCATTGTTCTCAGCATCAGCAGCAGGGCCAGCATCACCTTGGAACTTGTAAGAGATGCAAATTCTCAGCGAGTTGTGGTTGTGCACACCTGTAATCCCGGTGGCTCAGGAGGCTGAGACAAGAGGAACTCAAGTTCAAAGCCAGCCTCAGCAATTTATCAAGGCTCTAAGCAGCTCAATGAGACCCTGTCTCTAAATAAAATAGAAAATAATGCTGAGGATGTAGCTCAGTGATCGAGTACCCCTAAGTTAAATCCCCAGTATTAAAAAAAAAATGCAAATTCTCAGCCCCATCTCAGGCCTACTGAATCAGAAATTCCGGGGGACAGAGACCAGCAATCTGTTTTAGTAAGCACTCCCGGTAATTATGATGCATGCTGAGGTCTGGGAACCATGAATCTAGGTGTAGTTTCCTCAGAAGAATGTAGACCAGGACCTGGGAATGTTTCTACCTTTCCTGTTTGTGTGGCTTCATTTCAAAGTTCAGCCAGAAAGCATAATCAGATTTAGTTTGACTCAGCATAAAAATCATTTATTGAGGAGCTGGGGTTGTGGCTCAGTGGTAGAACGCTTGCCTCGCATATGTGAGGCACTGGGTTCAATTCTCAGCACTGCATATCCTTTAGAACAACCAAATGTGGTTTAAATAGCTTTGAGGCTCAAGGTATAAATTGTTTTCTTGTCTATTTTTGCTGGCCATAGGTATGCTAAGATATTTATGTCCATAGACTCTTGACACCCCATGTGTAACTAAAAGGATGAGGACCATGCACATATGAATACACGAACTCATACTCCTTGGGATCTCAGAGGCAATATTAGGGAGAATCAAGAAAAGGAATGAGGTCCCAGAGGGGTGGAAGTTCCCTGGGCAAAATGTGTTTAACAGATAATAAGCAGGAAAAGTCTTTCAATAGAAGAGGGTGGGGACAACTCTGGCCTACTCCAGCTTCCTGAGACCCAGAAACTGTGACCAGAGGAAGCAGAGAGTCTCTGAGGCAAATCACAAAACTCCTGAGAATAAAACCTGAGCCTGGAAAGTGACAGGAGAATAGGGAACAGACATCAGATCAAAGGGTTCCCTTATCCAGGCAAAACAGAGCAGGGGAGAAGGGAGCAAAAGCCAGGGATGGGGGCATGCCCAGCCCCTCTCCCCTGGCCTTCTCCCCGTCACAGACAATGCTCAGGAGCAGAGCTTCTGCTACTGTCTCAGCTCTGACCCGTTGACTCCTGGTTTCTCCCTCTTTCATTTTCTGAGGAATTTCTTTCCCTCTGATTCTCATAGAGCTCTTTTTGCTTCTTTTCAAGGCTTCCTCTCTGTGCCTGACAGGCTCTGGGCTCAAGGAGCAGACAGCCCTGCAGGCTCAGCTTCAGTGACCTACATTGGTTCTCCCCTAGGCCCTGGGTGTGGGGGCTGAGGTTTCAAGATAGGAACTTGGGAATCTGGCACAGGTCTACAGATGATGACGTCAGGCAGATAGGCTGCAAAAGTGGCAGTGAGGGACTGTGAGGCAGAGGGCGCCACAGGACTGATTTCTCACTTTGTTATCTAAGGGCCTTTGTAGATAACATCATAAGAGTCTCCTCCCCCAAATGCAAAAACATTTCTGAGCAGTGACCCTTTAGATAGGAGCCAGAGGTCCCTTTAGGCTTTGTCTCTGTTCATAAGATCTGAGAGTTGTTTCTGTCTGCTCCCCATTCTTGCTAAACCCACTCATTTGCTTCAACAGAAAGTTCGTCAGTCTTGATGTGGACAAATGGGTTGAGATCTCAGTTGATTTAATTAAGGGAAATGGAAGCCAAGAGGAGGTTAGATATGCACAAATTCGCTCACTTTTGGGCTTACCTGTATAGAGACCATGGTACTTTTTTAGACTCAAAGCTTCTGAAAGGGATCCAGAAGGAGCTTTAGGGATGAATCATCATTTATAACCCAGGGCTCTGGCAACTGAATCTCTCTTTCTACCTACAAGCCTCTGGGGAAGGCAGATTTTCAAATAGGTGCCTTCCCTCCAGCTCACTATAAGCCACAATGTTCAGGATGCCCACCACCTCCAGGTTGTGGATGTTTTGTCCTGGCAAGGATATCCTATGGTGGTGAAGGGGAAGTAGGTGGTGCTGGTGATGACAGAGTATGACAGATGAGCCTTTTGCTTGGGGCAGTGGGGTGTGTGTGTGTGTGTAGGACAGGGTGACTCTCCTGTCCAAAGGGCTTTCCCTTGGCCAAACCACTCCCCAAAGCCCAGAAAGTACACAGCTTGGCACCCAGCCTGGGAGAGCATTCCTCAGGACTACGACAGGCTGGGGGATGGTTCCCACCATAAGAATGGGGGACGGAAGGAAACTAGCAGGGAAGGAAATGACCACAAAGCTTGAGAAGTGGGCAGTTAGTTCCTAGTGACATGCGTATTTTTTGTTTTAGAGAGGAGGGCTGAGACTGGATGCCTTCCAAGGACCATGCAAAGGGTCTGTAGTCTTAGAACAGGTGACCCCTGGGTCACCTTTCCGCTCAGGGTCATCCCTGACGTCCCAAGTTGTCCTCTAGAGGCTCCATAGCTTGCTTACTTTCTCATTCCCTTATTCTGGGGCTGTGGTTGAGCTCGGGAGCCCCCGAGTGGCTAAAAACTGGTACTGCAGTTGGGCTGGGGGAGGAGCCCATCTAATCTCCAGCTGCCCCTCCACCTCGCCCCTCCCTTTTCTTCCCACTAAGCTCAGAACTCTGGAAATAGCACCTGGTAATGGGAGCGCTGACAGATGCTGAGTTATAGAAGAGCAAGTGTCCCGGTCAGAGTCCTCAGTCTTCTATCTTGATCGTTTGGGGGCTGTCTCCATTGAAAGTCGGTGCCTTGGGAATCCTCCCATTCCTTTCCATGCATTGCTCCTTAACATGCCCTTAGTTAATGTGCTGTTTGTCTACCATGAGTTCTCCCTCTGTGGGCTCCAAGGCTTGTAGCTCTTGGGCCATCTGCTATTCATGACCCCTGTGATGTTGGAGGACAAATGGCCCCATGATAATTCCGAGTTTAAATTTATCCTTCCCTCCCCACACGACTTAGCCCTACTTTTTCCCCCCCTCTGAGCATCACAATTCCTTTCCGCATGTTCCATAACCCCCAACTCCCTATACAACTCTTTAACTCCACATCTCATGTAGGGTGAAAATGGACAAAGTCTATGTCAAAATTTTTCCTAAGGAAACTCATTCCCTCTTTTTGGCTTCATTTGACCTATTTTCCAGCTTTTCCTGGTTAGCTCCCTTGTTCTATACACTCCCACTGGATTAATTTTTGCTGCCTAGTCCACTCCTTCTTCCTCTAACACTATCTCCTGCCTGCTCTTTCCTTCCAGGGCAAATGTTCCCCAATACTGGAAGAGGGAGAGACACTGTTTTAGAAGTAATCTGTCATCTACACGGAGAGAACTTCTTAGGGAAGCGGGTGGTGATGGAGGCCAGGACCAGCTCACCCACCCCAGGAAAGGCCCTGTATCACTCAGCCCATAATTAGGGAACTCTTGGCTCTTGTCTGATATGGGAGGATCTGAGCTCTCTGCCAACATCATGAAGAACTCTAGGGGAAATGGAGTTAGAGTAGAAGTAACCAACTTACAGTTAGGGAATTAAAAACTTTACCCAACTCCATTCCAGTCTTGTTTTCTTTGCTATCCCTTCTCTCAAACCTGTATCTTTTTCTGGAGGTTGGGGGTGGGGAGGAGGAATGCTGGGGATTGAACCCAGTGCTTCAGCAGCATGCTGTCTACCTCTGAGAGCCACCCATGGTCTGTCCCATCTTTTAGTTGTGTAATTCTTTGATTGGCCAGGAAACTGTGAGGATATGAAATCTTTAAGCCCAGGCAGCTGCATTCCCCTATTGTACTCGATCCCTCAGCAACCCCACAGGATGCTGCCCCACAATCATCCTGAAGGGGGCACTTCTGTTCGGTTGTTAAGGTGGTGCCAGCTAAAAGGAGGCCCCAGGCAGGAAACATAACAATTGATCACGTGTTGGGGGTGGGGGTTCTCGCAGGGGCTGCTGGGACAGGGAAGGGAGGTCCACGTGGAGTGGGCGGAACGCGCTGAAAGTTTTGGCGGGGCCTCCGGACGGAGAAAAATAGCCAAATTTGAGTTGTGATTTTATTTAAAAAAAAGCGGGGGTGCGGGGTGGGCAACAGGGAGTTGTGCCTTCCCCTCGGAGAGGCCCTCACAGAGGGGATAAGGGGAGAAACACACGAGCATCCTGATCGCGGAGGCCTGCTGGAACGTAGGGCAGAGTTTCTGCCAGAAAGAGCTCTGAGCCCGGCCAGGCTTTGGAGCCGGAAGCCGGTATGGCTCCATACTGGTTTTCCATACCCCACCCTCCCAGAGAAGGGAAAGGTGGCCTCTCAGGCTGTGGTCTCTTTCGTTCGTGGCTGGCATTAGCCCAGCCCCTCAACTCCAGTCTTTATTTACCTTTCCGAGAGCCTCAGGAAGCCGCCCAGATGAATTCTCTCTCCCTGGGATGGAGCCAAAACAAGTCTCTGCTTTTTAAGACCTAGTTCTGCCCTGTTAGCAGGAAAATGCAGCTTTATAGTCATAAAGCTGGAAGAGACTTTAAAGATGATCTATTTATATTTTCTTTTGAGTCTGGGAAAACCAAGTTCAGGCAGGTAAGAGGGCTCTCTACATGCTCTTTCCACACCACAGCCATTCCTTTCAAAGAATGGAGTTCATGGAATTCTGTCATTCTTAAGCCTCGGAAGGGTGGTTAAAGTTGCTTTAACTCTCTCCACACCATTGGCCAGAGGGCAAAAGGAGTGGTTATTATCCCATTACCGATAAAGTAGAAGACTATTTAGGGACTTGATTTACGAGTCCTAAACCATTTTCTTAGGCTTCCTAACAGCAACTCCACATTCTCCCTCTTGGCCTTACTCTTTGAAACCTGGTTTCCTCACATAGCTTAGTTCAGACATAACCAGTTTGAGATCTATTTGGAAGAATTTCCTACTCAGAAGACTTCCCTTCAGGTTTTCAGTTTTGGGGGATGGTTTATCCAGGTTATCTTAAGAATTGAGATGAAGATAGGGCCTCCAACTCAAAAGTTCCAGTTTTAGTTTTGGGGGAGAAAAAGTAGGGTTGCTTAGTTTGGAGCAGTGAAACCTAGACTTTGTATTTCAGAGATCTTACCTTCACCATTCACCAGGGTACAGGGATGGAAGGGAGTTGAGGACTGATGTTGGATTGCCAGCTTTTTACTTTGCCAATAGGGGCTTTTTTCTTTTTCTTTTCTTCTTCTTCTTCGTTTTTTAAACGTTTTACTTATTTATATATGGTGCTGAGAATTGAACCCAGTGGCTTACACGTGGCTAGGCAAGTTCTCTAACACTGAGCCACAAAACCAGCCCTGCCAATAAGGATATATAAAAACTACCATGCCTGTAATCCCAGGTACTTGGGAGGCTAAGGCAGGAGAGGATCACACGTTTGAAGCCAGCCTGGGCAACTTAGACACTGTATCAAAATAAAAATATAAAAGGGCTGGGGATATAGCTTAGTTGGTAGAGTGCCTGCCTTGCATGGGTTCAATCCCCAGCACCACAAAAAAAAAAAAAAAAAAAAAAGAAAAACAAAAATTAAAAGAGGGGAGTTAGGGATGTAGCTCAGTGGGAAAGTGCTTGCCCAGCATGCATGAGGCCCTGGGTTCAACCCCCAGTACCACAAAAGTAAATAAATAAATAAATAGATAGATAGATAAAAATACAATAAGAGCGGCATGAGGGTAATCCCAGCAATTTAGAATTCTGAGGCAGGAGGATAGTGAGTTCAAGACCAGCCTCAGCAATTTAGCAAGGCCCTAAGCAATTCAGTGAGAACCTGTTTCTAAATAAAATCTAAAAAGGGGCTGAGGATGTGGCTTGTGCTCCTGGGTTCAATCTCCAGTACAAACACAGAACAATTCCCCCCCTCAAAAAAAAAAAAAAAAAGCAAGTAAATAAATAAATAAACAAATAAATAAATAAAAAGAGCAGGGGTGTAGCTCAGTGGTATAGGGCCACTGAGTTCAATCCCAGTACTGCAAAAAACAAACTAACAAAAAATCTACCACCATCAATTGCTGTTTATTATTATCCTTTCATACAAGGAAGTACGTTTTAACATAAACAAAATAGAAAGTTTATCATTTCAATATCAGGTCATTCATTCAACATTGATCCATAATGGGTACTAAATAATGCTACTCCCCCATTTTGCCTTAGACTGGCTCCAGTTTAGTTTCTCCATCTCTAAATCAAGTGGGGGCAGCCTGAAGACCAAGTCCAGACCAATGTCTTTTTTTGTCCCACAAGTTAAGAATTTTTCTGTGAAAAATTTGTTGGTACTAGGGATTGAACCCAGGCTCTTGCAGTGCTAGGCAAATGCTCTACCACTGGGCTACATTCACAGCCCTTGTTATTTTATTGTGAGTCAGGGTCTCTTTGGCTAAATTGCCCAGGATGGCCTTGAACATGTGATCCTCCTGCTTCAGCTTCCTGAGTAGCTGAGACTATGATGTGTCATCAGGCTCAGTTTAAGATTTTTTTTTTTTTTTTGTACCAGGGATTGAATTCAGGGGCACTCAACCACTGAGCCACATCCCCAGCCCTATTTTGTATTTTATTTAGAGGCAGGGTCTCATTGAGTTGCTCAGTGCTTCACCTTTGCTGAGGCTGGCTTTGAACTGGAAATCCTGCCTCAGCCTCCTGAGCCACTGGGATTACAGGTATGCACCACTGTACCTGGCTACAAGGATTTTTAAGTATTTGCAAAATTTAAAATAATTCATGACATGAAAATTACATAAAATTCAAGTTTCATTATAGTAAAGTTTCATTGTAACATGGCCATACTCAGATTATTTTGAGGCTGTTTTTGCACTACGGTGGCAAAGTTGAGGAATGAAAAAAAGACCCTCTGGCAGTGAAAGCCTAAAACAGGCTTTTCCTTCAAGAATAAGTAGGTAGGAAGCCACATGCCTGTAATCCCAGTGACTTGAGAGTCTGAGGCAGGATTGCAAATTCAATGCCAGCCTCAGCAACTCAAAATTTTAAAAAAGGTCTGGGGATGTGCTTCGGTGGTTAAGCACTCCTAGGTTCAATCCCTGGTACCAAAAAATAAATAAATAAACAAACAAACGGTAGGAGCAGGGTGCAATGGCACATACCTATAATGCCAATAATTTAGGAGGTTGAGGCATGAGGATCACAAGGCAGAGGCGGGCCTGGGCAATGTAGCAAAACCCTAAAATAAAATAGAATAGGGCTGGGGATATGGCTCAAGAGGTAGCGCGCTCGCGTGGCATGCGTGAGGCCCAGGTTCCATCCTCAGCACCATATACAAAGATGTTGTGTCCGCCGAAAACTAAAAAATAAATACTAAAAATTCTCTCTCTCTTCCAAATAAATACATAAAAATAAAATAGAATAGACCTGGGTGTGGTGACACATGCTTATAATCCTAGTGACTCAGGAGGCTAAGGCTAGAGAATTGCAAGTTCAAGGCCAGCCTCAGCAATTTAGAAAGACTGTCTCCAAAATAAACTTTGTGGTAAAGCATTCTCAGTATTAAAAGATAAAATAAATAAAAAAGTGCTGGGGATATAGCTCAGAAGAGAAACTTCCTGGATTTAATCCCCAGTACCAGATAAACCAAACAAACCACTATGATTGTTTCATTTCATTAATTTTCAAAGTAACCATCTAAGGTAAAGTACTATATTATAGTCATTTTACAGATAGGGAAATTAAGGTAGAGAGTTGGATAACACCCTGCCAATAAACGTTGGAACTGTGATTGATTCTTACAATTTCACGTCTTTTCTCTTAACTGCTTAGTTTCCTACCTGCCATTCTATTGCCACTATCTATTTATTGACATTGGCACCTTAATCACTTATCATCTCACATCTGGACTAATGGCCCTCAAGTTGGTCTCTGCTTTTCCTGAAGAGACACAGATATTGTAGTTAGCTTTCAGATCTAATCATTCTATACTTTGCTGAAAGGAAATCCTTCTATGGTTCACCATGGCTGGCAAATTATACATTTCTTTCTTTTTTGGTACTGGTGCTTAACCACTGAGTCACATCCCAGCTTTTTTTTTTTTTTTTTTTTAGCACTGGGGATTGAACTCAGGGCTCCTCAGTCACTGACCACATCCCCAGCCCTATTTTGTATTTAGACACAGGGTCTCACTAAGTTGTTTAGCACCTTGCCATTGCTAAGTCTGGCTTTGAATTTGAAATCCTCCTGCCTCAGCCTCCTGAGCTGCTAGAATTACAGGTATGCACCACTGCTCCCAGCTAGCCCTATTTTTAATTTTAATTTTATTTTTTAGTTGTAGGTAGACACAATACCCTCACTTTATTTACTTACATGTGGTGCCAAGGGCCTCACACAAGCTAGGCAAGTGCTCCATCACTAAGCCACAACCACAGCCCTCAGCTAGCCCTGTTTTTTTTTTAATACCTTTATTTATTTATTTATATTTATGTGGTGCTGAGAATGGAACCCAGTGCCCCACATGTTCGAGGAGTGCTTTACTGCTGAGCCACAACCCCAGCCCCTAGCTAGTCCTTTTTAATATTCCATTTAGAGACATGGTCTCACTAAGTTGCTGAGGCTAGCTTTGAACTGGTGATCCTCCTGCTCCAGCCACTTGTCAGTCACTGGGATTACAGGCATGCATCACCATGCCCAGCCCAAAACACAATTAATGTTATATGACTGCCACTCTCAACCATGGTAAAGGTCAAGGGCAGATATCTTCTCTTAATGTATATATCTAAAGAGCTTACCCATTCAATGAATATTTATTACATGCCTACTTTGTGCCAGGTATGATTCTAGGTGTTGAAGACACAGCAGTGAACAATACATGCAGTTTATATTTTAATGGGGGAGGACAATGAACAGGATAAATTACATATTAGATGGTAATAAGCACTTTGAAGAAAAATAAAACAGAAAATGAGGCAAATGTGGAGAGGGTTGAGTTTATAGTGTGGCCAGAGAAGGTGCCACTGAAAACATTTAATTAAGAGCTGAAGAAAGGGAGGAAGTCATGTGAATATCTAAGAATGATCTATGCAGAGGGAACAGCAGGTATAAGAACCTAAGCAGATACATGCTGGGTGTTTGAGGGACAGCAAGGTGGTGTGGCAGGAGGGACATAAATAAGGGGGAGAGCAAGAGTTGAAGTCAGAGAGTAGTACTAAGGTGTCAGACCCTACAGGGCATTATGATGATTTTGCTTTTATTCCAAGTGAGATGGAATGCTATGAAAATTTTGAGTAGAGTAGAACATGATCTAAATAATATCTTTTCAGGATCATTATGGCTGCTGAGAGCATACCTAATTGGGGGAAGGCAAAGAGAGACCAATTATAAAGTTACTACAATAGAAGGGGGAAGAGATAGAGAAGTGGGGAGGGCATGACTTAGACCAAGGTGGAAGTTGTGGATGTGCTGAGAAGGTGTAGGACTTTGGATATATGTCCTGAATGGCAAGACGATTGACTGACTTATCAAATATGGGGTGGCAGAGAAAGACAGGAAGAGTGTAAGAGAATCAGAAGCTTGATTTTAGATGTAAATTTAGAATGCCTATTAGATATACCTAACAGGGGTCTGGGGGTATACAGTTCAGTGGTAGAACATTTGCCTAGCATGCACTAGGCCCTGCGTTTGAGCCCCAGCAACACACACACACACACACACACACACACACGCGCACTAGGCCCTGGGTTTGAGCCCCAGCAACACACACACACACACACACACACACACACGTGCGCACGCGAGTCTGCTGGACATAAAACATGATTTTGTAGTAAGGAAATGAGTTCAGGAAGAAATAAATTTGAGAGTTGTCAGTGTAGAGATGTTATGGAATGTCCTGACACTGAAAGAGATCGTGTTCTGCAAGCAGCCCACCCTCCAGACCCTCCAATCCTTGGTATCCTTAAGGACAATACTTCCCTTGCACATTTGAGGCCGTTCTGTCTGTTGGAAGAGGACTGAGGCTCTCTTGGCTTCTTAACACATTCATACCTATTTGTTTAAAATTTCCAGTGCTTGATGCCTTGGGTCCTCAAGGCAAAAACAGTTTTAATTAGAGGCTTTCACAATTAGACCAGAGAATGTTTGTCTTCTCCATCTCCTTACAGATTTTAAAAAGCACACCTTGGACAGAAACGAAAATCAACTGGTTAAAACTATTTAAATATTTCCGCAAGGAAACTCTTATGAGGACGTGTTGGCATTAGTTATTTGGAAATGAAGACGCACACACATACAAAATCGATCTGGATAGGAAGAAGTGCTCACACAGGAAGACCCTAAAGCACCCCTATTCCCCATACAGGTACAAATCCCTTCAGAGATTTCCTTCCTGAGCCTCCTCTACCAGATGTTAGGAGTGGCTTAAGAAGGCCGGGAGATGGCCGCTGGGAAACAACTGTTGGTAGTTGGCAGTGCTTCATCCCAAAGAGGTTATGGCAACAACTCCCTCGGGCAGCAGACAACATGGATTTTCCTGCCTCTGGGACCCAGTGGTTCCTTCGTTTCTGGTCTGCATCCCTTAGAGACAAAGAACTTCATTCTCTCCCATGCCAGTGTGGGACTGCTGGGGAGCGTACGAAGTAGAGGGTTTAGAATTCTACCCCATGAAAGACCCACAGGTTGCAAGAGGGGCCTGGATCCTGACCGGTCCAGGAGGGGCGCGGGGTCGCTCCGGCGTGGGCCAGGAGCGTTGCCAAGGTGCGCGGGGAAGGGCCACCCAGCGCCAGCCGGCTCCGCGGAGCGCTCGGTACGCTGCCACGAAGGGCGGGCGATCTGCCTCCCGAACCTCCTTCCTTCCTCTCAACTCATTTTCCCGGGGAGCCTCGGCATTGCTCAGCTACCCGAGGCAGCGCTCGCCCTTTTTTCCTCCTCCTGACCCTCCCCCGGCCCGCCCCTCCCTCGACAGCCCACCTTCGCCCGCTCCTCCGCACGCTCCTGGGTCCTCGCCCCTCATCCCCGGCCTCCCCTCGCCGGGGGCACCCTCCCCACCCCCCTCGAGGCGACGGCGGTCCCTTTCACAATAGCGCTGCCAGCCTCCCTCCTCTGGGCTCCCGGTTCGCTCCCGCCCGCTGCCCTCCCCGCGCATGCGCCCTCCGGTCGGCGGCGGCTGCGGCTGCGGCGGCTACGAGCGGCTCCGTTTTTTTAAAGGGAAACGTTGAGGCGCCGGGGGTGACTGTGGGGGAGGGGGACTCGGAGCTGCGGAGACCCCCGGGGGAGGCAGCAGACCCCCTCCAGGAGTAGGAGGGCTTTGGGCGGACCCATCCCTCCCACCCCCTCCTGAGGAGGAGGGGGGGGGAAATGGAGGCTCGGGGCGGCTGAGGCGAGCTCCGGGGCGGGGGGCCGGGGCGGGGAAGGGGGGTGTGGGGTGGGGAGACGAGGCGGGCCCGGCCGGGCCAGGGGGGGCCGAAGCGAGCTCCGGGGATGAGCTCGGGGGCGGCTGGGTGCGAGCTCCTGCCTCTGAGGCGAAGGCGGCGGCGGCAGCAGAGGCGGCGGCAAGGCCCCTATGGGCCGGCGGCGGGCCTCAGCTGCGGCCTCCACTTCTCCGCACGCCGGCGGGATGGCGCCCGGGCCTCGGCGGAGCCGCGCTAGCAGGGGCCTGCTGCCGCGCTGCTGAGGCGAGCCCGCCAAACTCCCCTCCCCCTCCTCCGTCCTCGACCCCCCGCACCTCGCCCCTTCCCCACCCCCTCCTCCGTCTTGGTCCCCGGCGCTGCTCCGGACCACTATGACCATGAGATCCGCAGTGTTCAAGGCGGCCGCGGCCCCTGCCGGCGGCAACCCTGAGCAGCGACTGGACTACGAGCGGGCTGCGGCGCTGGGCGGGCCGGAGGACGAGCCCGGGGCGGCCGAAGCCCACTTCCTCCCCCGGCACCGTAAGCTCAAGGAGCCGGGACCCCCGCTGGCCTCCTCCCAGGGCGGGAGCCCCGCGCCTTCCCCGGCCGGCTGCGGCGGCAAGGGCCGGGGCTTGTTACTCCCGGCCGGGGCGGCCCCCGGGCAGCAGGAAGAGAGCTGGGGCGGTTCGGTGCCCTTGCCCTGTCCGCCCCCGGCCACCAAACAAGCCGGCACCGGGGGGGAGCCAGCCGCAGCCGGCGCTGGCTGCAGCCCCCGGCCCAAGTATCAGGCGGTGCTGCCCATTCAGACGGGCTCTCTCGTGGCGGCGGCCAAAGAGCCTACGCCCTGGGCTGGGGACAAGGGTGGGGCGGCTCCTCCAGCTGCCACCGCTTCGGACCCGGCGGGACCCCCACCACTACCTCTGCCCGGGCCGCCACCCCTCGCGCCCACCGCCACCGCCGGGACCCTGGCGGCCAGCGAGGGCAGATGGAAGAGTATGAGGAAGAGCCCTCTCGGGGGTGGCGGCGGCTCGGGAGCCTCCAGTCAGGCCGCCTGCCTCAAACAGATCCTTCTGCTGCAATTGGACCTCATCGAACAGCAGCAGCAGCAGCTGCAGGCCAAGGAAAAGGAGATCGAGGAGCTGAAGTCAGAGAGAGACACGGTACGGGAGGGGTTAACCTGCGTTCGGGACGAGGAGCAAGTTATGCGCATGCTCAGGGGAAGGGGTGCTGTAGAAGACTAAGGTCCCCTGGGTTAGGGGGTAGAGGAGGTTGGCCACCAGCAAGGGAGTATCTTAGGTGCCGGGTCCTTGGGAGCCAGGCTCACAGACACGTTGGGTCAGAGAGAAGGGTTAAAGGGCAACCTCCCAGGGGGAGGGGGAGGGAAGGATTTGGGTGTCAAAGGGTTAATTTAAAATGACAACCCCAAACTTGTGGGAAAGGCATTTAGAGTGGGAAAACACCTGAATTGTGAGGGGTTAAAAATGAAAGGGTGGGGTGCAAATGTGATGTCTGTATGGAAGGGGTTAAATTAAAGAGCTATTGCGTTAGAAATTGTGGAGGAGAGGGACTTAGCAGCTGTTGCTCTAACCACTGCTGCAGCATCTTTAGACAGGAGGGGCAATGGCCTTTTAGCAAGCAGAGGGATAGAGGTGATTTACCTGGAATCTTATTTTAGCATTCTTAAATGATGTTATGAGAATCCCTGCCCTTGATTTCAGACAGTTTTTTTTTTTATATTTATTTTTTTAGTTGTAGGTGGACACAATATCTTTATTTCACTTTTTTTTAATGTGGTGCTGAGGATCGAACCCAGTGCCTCAGGTGTGCTAGGCGAGCGTTCTACCACTGAGCCACAACCCCAGCCCCCAGACAGTTTTTAATAGGAATCTGAGTTATAAAACATGACCCATTGACCAGATCCCTTGTATAAGCATGGTGTTTGAAGCTGGAAGATTTTAAGACATCAGGGGAAAGTAAGCTTGTTCAGTATATTAAGTAGACACCCCCTTTGTGCATAAAATCCCTGTTTTAGAATCTTAACGTAGTTGGAAGTCGTTTATTATTTCTTTGTGCTTCTAAGGAGTGTGACTCCATAGGCTTGTTTTTTACTGCTGCAGTTAGTTAAGGACACCTAGGCAATAAACATATTCCTTCAGATATCAGGGGAGCTTGGGTGATGGGGTATTACTGTGTTAACATACCTTTAGCTGTCTAAAAATAAACATGGTTTCTACAATTGTGTTCAGGCTGCAGCAGTTTTCTCTCTCCTCTCTCTCTGTGGCGTTGTGTGCGCCAAGGGCTGAGCACGGGAGGAAAGGGCTATTCATTTTGTTTGCTTTTCAAATGAATCGCATCAGGCAGCTGTTTTATTGGAGAATGCATTCTGCAAGGTAGAATGAGAGCTGGGGCAGGTCTCATTAAAATATCTCATGATGTTGATTTGTGGAAGTTACTCAACATGGAGGTGGCAATGCTCAGCTACTGTACTGCAGTCCAGGGGTGTGATGGTACTGTAATTACAACACATCATATCCTTACATGGGGAGGGGGTGGAAAGAGAAGGGCCAGTGAAGAAGAAATCAAGGAAATGTCACCCACAGACTGTGGTTAAGTAATGCTAAGGCTGTGAATCAAAACAGATATAAGGAGAAGAAATGAGAGTGTGGCTGACAAGGGGTCTCTCTGCTGATTGTTGGGGTTTCTGCTCAGTTCCTGAGGTAATAGCTCCTTTGGAGGCTTTCCTAAGCCGGGAAAGTGGGGTGAGTTAAGGATAGTGTCAGTTTGAACTTGGCATTGGAGGTTTCTGTTGTGTATTGCAGTCTGAGCATTGTTTAAGCTTTTTTTCTCTTATTTTAGTTGTTTGGCCTCTGTTGAAATCTATGTAACTGATGTAATGAAGGCAGCATTAATATCACTGTTTAACCCAGACACAATTCTTGTAATAGGGTGTAAGTAGCACAATGGGCACCTTTCTTAAAACTGAGTTTATGTGAAGTTTTGGATGACAATAGACTTCCATTTTCTGTGTATGTGATCCTTCCTTTTACTTAGAATTAAAGGGCTCTGATTTTAATAAGTATTTAGATAAGTAGGTATAATCTGTTTTCTGTTACTTAAAATGCAAAGCAATATGTATATGTTGTGTTTGAATTATTGAATGGAGTGTTCATAATTTTAGAAGTATCCCCCCAATGCATAAATACACCACTTACAAATAGCACTGCCATCCCTAGTGTCACTGTGGGAGCTCTTAATTCCTTCTCAATGCACTATTTGGACATCACCATTGTGTACAGAGTTCTGGAGTGGAAGTAGAGAGAATAGGGTTTAGACATCTTGGGACCTCTTAAAAGAACATAGGGCTGAGGGTGTAGATTAGTGGTAGAGTACTTACTTAATGTGTGCAAGACCATGAATTCAGTCCCCAGCACCATAGGGGGAAAAGGTAGAGAACATATATAAAGGGGCTGGGGATGTGGCTCAAGCGGTAGCGCGCTTGCCAGGCATGCGTGTGGCCGGGGTTCGATCCTCAGCACCACATACAAAGATGTTGTGTCTGCCGAAAACTAAAAAAAAAAAAAATAATAATAATAATAAATATTAAAATTATCTCCCTCTCTCCATGTTTAAAAAAAAAAAAAAGAGAACATATATAAAGTAATTCTGGAAACTCTAAAACCGACTAGGAGCCACAAGGATAGCAGTACAAAGACTGTGCCATTAAAAGTCCTGCTGTGGCCCCTCCCAATGGAGAGGATCTTCTTTCAGACTTCCCCATACTTCTTCCCATCTAGATAAACCCCTAAAATTAAACAGTATAACTTGTCTTTTTTACTGCGTTTAAGGAAAACTATTCGGATTAATGTCTGCCAATTAAAAATAAGTTGAATAGGACTGGGATGTAGCTTAGTAGTAGAGTACTTGCCTAGTATGCCCAAGGCCTGGGTTCTATCCCCAGCATTGCCAAAAAAAGACCTGGTTGAATCCATAGGGTCCAGAGAAAGGCAGAAGACTATGCTGATTCCTAAATGGGCCAAAGTGCCTGTGTTATTTTTTGTGTGTGTGCTAAATCTCCATTTTGCCACTCTCTTTTAGCTCCTTGCTCGGATTGAACGTATGGAAAGGCGGATGCAGCTGGTAAAGAAGGATAACGAGAAAGAAAGGCACAAGCTGTTTCAGGGCTATGAAACTGAAGAGAGAGAGGAAACAGAGCTATCTGAGAAAATTAAACTGGAGTGCCAGCCGGAGCTTTCCGAGACATCCCAGACTCTGCCTCCCAAGCCTTTCTCATGTGGGCGGAGTGGAAAGGGACACAAAAGGTGTGCTGATAACTTTTTTCTACTGTTTGGACCTGATGAGAACACTTGTTACCAGTGACTGAGAGTAGGGGATTGGGATTTATGAATTGGTTTTATAGGAGCCATAGCCTGAATTATGAAGTCTTCTATACTGAGAAATTGTCTTGAAACTTTTTTATGTAGGCTATAAAAGTCTGTTAGGAACACTTTGGTCACAGTAGTAATTACAGAATGCAGAGTACATCATAAAGAGAATGTGCAACAAATATGACAGCTGAGTTTCTTAAAGAAAACTGTAGTAGTTCAAGTTAAGAAGTATTAATACTTCTATTGTGTTAGGTGCTAGTAGACACAAAATATAGTGCATAGCAGGGTAGGTACAGTGGCGCATGCCTGTAATCCCAGTGGCCCAGGAGGCTGAGGCAGGAGGATCGCGAGTTCAAAGCCAGCCTCAGCAACAGCGAGGCACTAAGCAACTCAGTGAGACCCTGTCTCTAAAAAAAGCACAAAATAAGGCTGGAGATATGGCTCAGTGATTGAGTGCCCCTGAGTTTAATCCCCAACACCAAAAAAACAAAAACACACGTAATTGTCTTTGGACTTAAATTAATCAGACTATAAGGATAGGCAAAAAAATTTTGAAAACTCAGAATTCAAATTTGTTAAAATATGCAGATTTACAAAACTGATACAAACTAATTTTTTTAAGATTCAGGAATATTAAAGATTATTCTTAGTTAGAATTCTGAAACTTCGTAAAGAGCAGATGGATCTTAAAAAAGAAGTAAGGAATTTAGATTGGCAAAGAGGAAAAAGAGATGGCGTTCTGGAGATGTTCAGGGAGGGAGAGAGAGGTAGGAGAAAGAGAGCCAGCAGACAGCAAAGAAAAAATAAGAGATTGTAATCAACATGGTATATGATTGGGGGATAAAGTAATTATTTTATTTTTTGTACAGGGATTGAACCCAGGAGCACTTTACTACTGAATTACATCCCTAATTCTCTTTATTTATTTATTTCTCATGTAGCTGTCCAGACTGGCCTCAGACTTGCCATCCTGCCTTAAAGGCCTCCTGAATTACTGGGATTATAGGCATGTGCCACCATATCCAGCTGGGGGTTAAAATAGAGATTATATTAATCTGTAGTTGGAAGTAATGAAATAGTTGGCACAGAGTAATGGCACCAAACTTTGGCTATAGAACTTTGAATAAAATAAAAATGTTTTTTAATATAGTAAGCAATTCCAGGTGCAGTGATACTTGCCTGTAATCCCAGCAACTTGGGGGTTGAGACAGGAGGATCACAAAGTAGCCTAAGCAACTTAGTAAGTCCCTGTCTCAAAATAAAAAAAGGAAAGGGTTGAGGATGTAGCTAAGTAGTAGAGTATCCCTGTGTTTAATTCCCTAGTTCCTAAGGGTGAAAATTAGCAGAAAATAGGTACTATTAGATTCTTAAGTATGGAAACTAACTTGTTCAACAAGCACTTATTAAGGGCCTATTCAACATACTGTTTAGGTATGAGGCCATTTCTGCTCATGACTTCCAAATGAGCACCAGATATTTAGGTACATGATGGTACTCATTCTGGGTCAAGAGAAGAAACTCGTTGTCTTGTTCCAAAATGTAAATTAGGTCAGATTTTATTCAAGAGTCAATAAATTTTATCACATTTTCTTCCCTATCTATTAGGAAAACCCCATTTGGAAGTACAGAAAGAAAGACTCCTGTTAAAAAGCTGGCTCCTGAATTTTCAAAAGTCAAAACAAAAACTCCTAAGCACTCTCCCATTAAAGAGGAACCCTGTGGTTCCCTATCTGAAACTGTTTGTAAACGTGAATTGAGGAGCCAAGAAACCCCAGAAAAGCCCCGGTCTTCAGTGGACACCCCACCAAGACTCTCCACTCCCCAAAAGGGATCCAGCGCTCACCCTAAGGAGAAAGCCTTCTCAAGTGAGATAGAAGATTTGCCGTACCTTTCTACCACAGAAATGTATTTGTGTCGTTGGCACCAGCCTCCCCCATCACCGTTACCATTACGGGAATCCTCTCCAAAGAAGGAGGAGACTGTAGCAAGTAAGGCATAGAGAACACTTGCTCTTATACCCTAGTGGTGGCGGTCAAGCTAACAAGTGTGAAAATGCCTTTGGCATTTTTTAAAAAGTGCAATCAATAAAGCAGAGTTCTGTCAAGAATGAGTAAGTTAACAGCCAGAGACAGACACTGTGCAGGCATTGCAAATAGATGGAATTACAGCAAAATGTGCTCAATGTATTTGCCTGCTTACAACACTGGGAGATGTGTTTGCCAGTAAGTTGCTCATCACAAGAGCACCAGACTTGGGGGTGTAATCTCCGGCAACTTGCATGCCCTCTGAAAGAAGGGTTTTCTGTGCTGTGAAATGCATAGAACTTATACTTTGCCATGCACGACTGTTCCTGCAATTGATATTGTGTGAAACCTGGGAGGGTGGTCTTTGGGTGTTCTCAGGGGCCAATGGTAATTTATGGTTGGGGAGCCAGCTTGGGGTGGGGAATTTCACCTGGGCCTCCGCTCTAACTATATAAGCATTTATCTGTATCTCTATGTCCCGGTCTGGGGGGCAGGAGGAATCTGCCAAAGACCAACAGTCTTACTTTATCTTACTATACTTCACAAAGGTTCTAAAATGTGAAGAGTTTACTTGGATTGCAGTAGCCCATTGGTTGTTCATATATTTAAATAAAATGGTCTACAAACTATTTTTCAAACAATAAGGACTATCTTGGGATATCTGAGCTGCTTGGGGAGGGTGTGGGGTGTGGGACTTTGGTCTTCATTCCCCTTTTTTTGTTTTCTTTATGGCTTCCACACAGAGATGCTCCCCTATCTCCTACATCAACCAGTAACTGAAATGTGTCTTCAATCATGTGACATTAGTCTATGACAGTCGCTGTGGGTGCTCTGGGGTAATGGTGGGGAAAGCCTTCTTGGATAGAGCCTCAGCCCTGAGTTTCTACCACTGTGCCTTTCCCTAGCAGAGATGGGGATGGGAATCCATTCCAATAAGTTGAGAGCATTCTCCAGGCTTTGTTTGGCTGCTCTGGTGACAAAATTAAGTGGGGAAGGTAGATTAATTACCTAATATTCATTAGGTCTCACACTTGAGTACATGAGATAGAGTAGGATCCTGATCTAGATTCAGATTTTTTTTTTGTTGGTTCAGTCAGTTGAACAGGTTTATCCTTAATGCTAACCTTTTTGCTGCCATGGCAATGCTGTGTAACAACTTAAGAGAAACCATGAAGCAACTTCCCATCCGGAATTGGGAAATGGCTTGGTCCAGAGCTATTCTGTGTGGCTGGCTGTTTTTGAAAACTTTGTCTGCCCTAGTACAGCAATTTCCAAACACCTCTGAGATTGTGGGCATTAACAATATGAAGGAGTATGATTGGAGAGATCCCAGTTCCTTGAGGAGCCTGAGTTATGAGTAAATGTGTGAATCTTTACTCTTGATGCCCCTATCTCAAGAGGAAGTCTCAATGGCTTGTTCTAAGGAAGCTAAAGTCTTTGTACATGTTGTTGAGGCTGGACCAGCAAGGTAGTTTGTTTGGAGGGAGGAGGGAGCTGTTGAAGAAGACTACATATGTAAGTTTTGAGAACACTGATCTTTTATTTGAAAAATAGGGTCAACTTTTACTCACCTGCCATGTTCTGAGTTTAAGGTTTGATATCCTTGGCCATCAACTGTTGCAGGGAAACCACCCTAAATAATGAAGAAAAGAAGTCGTCTCAGTGTAAAAAAAAAAGTGGTGGGCTTATTTTCTTTTCTTTTGTCTGTTGTTCCCTCTTCCCCTCCCCCAGAGAGAAATTCTCAAAAGAGCAACTCAAAAAACAAAATGGCTTCCTAGTGAGAACTTCAGTGATGATCCTTTCCTCCATTTTGGGTATGGGCTTTTTTTCTTTTTACACTGAGATGATTCTTCTTTCCTGCATTATTTAGGGTGTCTGATGCCATCAAGTGTTGCAGGAGAAACTTCAGTCTTGGCTGGTGAGTAGAATAGGAATTGTGATGGCTGGGCCTGGGGTGGGGGTTGGTGGGATGGTGGATGGTTGGGAGCTGCATTCCCCATCATTTGGATGTGGGAGAGTGAGATTCCTTGGTGTTTGATTGATTCGCTACCATAGACTTCAAAATGACAACAAATTTCAGTTGTTTTTCAGGAACTGCAATAGCATCCATTATATGAATTGTCAGGTATTGGCTTAGGGTTTTTTGTGATCCTGAGTTTGGCAGACTGCAATGGCATTTTAGGTTCTTTTATACCATAGCGAGGACACTGAATATGGCTTCAGGTGAGGCCATAGAATGGATTCCTATCACTTGGTAACCTTGTCTTATCTGGGGAGAGACCTCTTGTCCTAGTGAATAGTTGGAGGGTTGTATGACTCTGGATTTAAGGGTGGTTCCACCCCTCCTCTCTTTCTTTTTCTTTTTCTTTTTTTTTTCAGTTCCTTCTTGGAGGGACCATTCTGTAGAGCCTCTAAGGGACCCAAATCCTTCAGACCTTCTAGAGGTAAGTACCTACCTAACAGTGATCAATGGGAGGGAGTAAGAAACTCAAGAGAATATAGGAATATTTAGCTGGGCATGGTAGCATGTAACTGTCATCCCAGCTACTCTTGAAACTGAGGCAGGAGGATTGCTTGAATCCCAGAGTTTGAGGCTCGCATGGGCAACATAGGAAGACCCTGTCTTTAAAAAAAAAAAAAAAAAGCTGGGCAGCTCATAGCATGCCTGTAATCCCAGTGACTCAGAGGCTGAGGCTGGAGGATCACAAGTTCAAGGCTCACCACAGCAAGTTAACAAGACCCTATCTCAAAATAAAAAATAAAAAGAGGTAGAAATGTAGGTCAGTGGTAGAGTAGTACTGTGTTAAATTTGCAGGTGGCTCCCTACACACACACACACACACACACACACACACAGGAAGTGTAACTTGAATATGTCATAGTACTATGGAATAGATTTAATAGAACTTTAAGGCCAGAAAGTCTAATTTCTTCGTTTTATACATGAGAAAACTGAAATCCAGAGTAGTTAAGTGATTATTAAAAAATAAGTAGCTAGGGGCTGGGGTTGTAGCTCAGTGGGAGAATGCTTGCCTAGCATGTGTGAGGCTCTGGGTTCTATTCTCGGCACCACATAGGAATAAATAAAAATAAAGTCCTATCAACAACTATATAAGTAGCTAGGTAGTGTCCAAAACAAAGTTAGATTTCATGCTAAAGAGGAAAGTGAGCATATTCAATTTAGCAACAAACTTATATATTCTGACTGGGCATGGTGGACACCTGTAATCCCAGCAGTTTGGGAAGCTGAGGTAGGAGGATCGTGAGTTCAAAGCAAGCTTCAATAAAAGCAAGACACTAAGCAACTCAGTGAGACCCTGTCTCTAAATAAAATACAAAATAAGGCTGGGGATGTGGCTCAGTGGTCTGAGTGTCCTTGAGTTCAATCCCTGATAACCAAAAAATAATAATAATAATAATAAAAATTAAAAAAATATATATATATCATACACACACACATGTATGTTAATTACAAGCTCATTTGACTCTTAAAATTTTAGTATTTTAAACTTAGACTCTTATAAAGAATGGTGGAGGGAGAGTTTATGGCAATATCAGGGGTGTTTCAGTTTGACCTAACTTTTACCTTGGAAAATTATGGGAATGATCTTGAAGTTCAGAGATTCTGAAAAGGTGAGGGTAGGGAGAGGAGTACATGTTTAATTGATCTGTTACCAAGAGATTCACATGATATCCCTAGAACTCACAGACTCAGGTAAAATATTTTACATTCCTGGAAGCTGGATGTTACTTAGTTAGTATATAAGGGTGACATGGTGATAAATAGTTTATCACTGTTGTTTCTTACACAGAATCTGGATGACAGTGTGTTTTCTAAGCGGCATGCAAAACTGGAGCTGGATGAAAAGAGAAGGAAAAGGTAAGGCCAGAAACACGCATTCTGTGAACAGTTCCACTCTAGGACACTGACCTTCCACTTCCATGCTGTGGAGAGTCCTGGAGCTCTTAACCCTATTACATTACTAGCTTCCCAGATGGTTGAGTATTTTAGTTGGAAGTGGTAGTTGTAGGGTAAACAAGTTTGGCTTCTTTTTCTTCATTTATGCCCTTATTCTGTTCTGCTTTGTGTGGAACACCAACACGTGGCCTAGACTCCTAAACCTAAACAGCTCTTCCCTAAACAGGCAGTCAGTTCTCTTTACCTCACCTAAAGGAGTCAGCAAGGATCTTCCTAGCATCTGGATTGTGTGAGTTGCTTTTTTAGAGAAAATTTTGGGTAAGTAGTAATATTGGGTTTGTTTGTTTCTTTTGTTTGTCTGGTTTTCTACAGATGGGATATTCAGAGGATCAGGGAACAAAGAATTTTACAGCGACTGCAGCTCAGAATGTATAAAAAGAAAGGAATTCAGGAATCTGAGCCTGAGGTTACCTCATTTTTCCCTGAACCAGATGATGGTAAGTAAGTTCTGCCTATCTAAAAAAGTAGGTTTTTCAAAGGAGAAAAAAAAGGGTGCAAGGCTCCACATTGTCATGTTCTGTACTATATTTTGGAGCTGAGTATAGTTGCTAGACACTTGGCATCTTTGTCACTAATGAGGTCCCATTTGACTTTTTTCCATAGTTGAAAGTTTGATGATTACCCCCTTCTTGCCTGTTGTAGCATTTGGACGACCATTACCAAAATTAACTCCACAGTAAGTATGAAGATCTTTTCTCCCTCCCCTCTTAGGTGGCCTGTATCTCCTTTTCAGATGCATGGAAGCCTAGATAGAAGGTAGAACCAGGTGGCTTAGGGATAGCCATGATTCTTTGATAGAAATAAGGCTACTTGGACAAATAGCTTTTGCAGGGATAAAATTCCCAAGCCAGGAATAGGAGGATTGCTTTTTGAGTTAGAAATAGATTATTCTGTCTTTGTGTGTGTGTGTGTGTGTGTGTGTGTGTGTGTGTGATGCTGGGGATTGAACCCAGGGCCTTGTGCATGTGAGGCAAGCACTCTACCAACTGAGCTATATCCCCAGCCCTATTCTGTCACTTTAATGGTATACTGACTGTTGCTGTGGCTTTGAGGCAAGAAAGACACTCCAGACTTGGGACTCAGAATTCAGGGCTAAAAGTCTTGAGAGACATGATGTTTTGGAATTAATATGGTGTCCACACTGAATCCTTTCTGGTCTTGCAAGTTGTTCCTTATCCCTTTTTGCCAGGAATTTTGAGCTGCCCTGGTTGGATGAGCGTAGCCGATGCAGGTTGGAGATCCAGAAGAAGCAAACGCCTCACCGGACGTGTAGGAAATAGCTGTGCTGACAAGAACCCTCTGTCTTCAGATAGTTGTAGCATGCCATTCCCAGAGAGTGGCAGAGACCTGTATATGTGACCTATGTCCTCATGTATGTTATCATCATTCTTTGATAATACCCTTCCATACTCCCTCAATTTTAGTTTTGTTTTCATCACTCTGATTTCCTAAAAACTCTCTTTCATTGGGCTAATTGTCAATTATGGAGGGTGATTGGGATTTTCTTTCCCTTTTTGGGGAAATGAGTTCTCAAGCTAAACCTATAGGATGGGTCTGCTTCTACACATTTGCCTATGTTAAAGGGGTACAAGGGCTCTCTTCATTAGACATGTGTTAAGATGAAGCAATCCCTGCCTTTAGGAGCTGTCTGCCTGGCACTCTTCTTGCCCTCGCATACTCTCTGTATAGCTTGGGTGTAGTGGTTTTTACCCTAAAATAAAACAAAAAACCTCACCATGAGCATTAGGACCAGATGAGGAATAACAAGTGAAGTGATGAAGCAAGTCATCTTTACAGAGTAGGAAAAAGATTGGAGATTTGGTAGATGAATATCTGGAAAAGATAGTTGTTCTCTTAAAACTATTCTGTGATATAGCCATGTGGGAAGGGATATGTGACTGATTATTTTCTTAATTAATGGGTAACTAAAGTTCTTCCCCCACCCCTCAAAAAATAAAATCTTTGGAAAAGTGAATGGGAATGTTAGTTTCAGACAAGTTGCGGTGCTAAAAAGAAGCATTTGTCATTTGGGGATGGCATGCCAGAACCTGTATAGATGTCCTTGTGTCACATCACTTCTCAAGTATTCCTTAGTTGGGCTTTATCCTTTTAGCTGAGCTCTTGATGGTGGGGTAGAGATTTAGGGAGGGTGGGGGGAGGGGGTGGAAATGTGTGCTTCCTTTGGCTGGCAAATGTCTAAATCTTGAAACAAACAGATGTACCTAATGAGCTTCTCCATTCACTTTGTAAAAATGCATTTGTATGTGTACCATCTTGGTCCCTTCCCCTGCCTCCGTTTTGTTAGAAAAATTTCAGGACAGCACTCCCAGGCCACTTTGGTCTCAGTGTACGATCCCTGTTAACTATCTGGAAGAAAAATAGAGACAAGACTTCTGGTCTTAAATATATAGGAATTGCCTTTCCTTAGTCTTCAGGACTATTGTGTGAAAACAAGTAGGGGTCTAATCTCCTAGAAGGTAGGGGCTTTTATCCATGAAGAGAATATGTCCCCAGATTATTAGCACTTTTAGAGGAGAAGCCAAGGTATGTAGGGTGTGTGGCCGGCCCATCAGTGGAGCATGAGAGAGAACGGGACACCATTGTGGGAAGAGAAGAAAAGTTCCTCAGGGGCCTCCCACTGCTAAAGCTTTTTGTGAAATGTTGATCTGTGCTCCCTGGGTTTGACTTTGAAAGAATTATTCCGGCAGCACAGGTAGTATTCTTGGATGATCTTGCTGCTCTTATTTCTCTGTGTGTGTGTGTGTATGTGTGTGTGTGTGTGTGTGTGTGTGTGTGTCTATGGGTTTTCATTTGTAACTCCATCTGCTTAGGAGAGTGGGCTCTCTATACGGGAACCTGCTGCAAACTTCATTGCAGTAAGGATGTAGAGAGAAATAGGACTTACTCCACTAGGGGCTCTCATCTCACATCACACCTTAAGGAAAAGGAGATTTCTAGAAAAATTGGGCCAGATTTTCTTTGTTCTCCATTATTTTAATGTGGCAAGCTGTTTAGTAGTCCTTTTCTGACCTGTTATGTTCCTTTATAATGTGCCCCAAAGGAAAAAATACCCCAATCAGTGTCTCTTTACTTTGTTCCCTGATCCCTCTCAGTTTCTTCTTGATTTCAGCACTTGTCAGATTCCTAATTTTAGGGGTGAGTTAGGAAATTTAACCTTAATATTTCTGCCCTACACAGGGGACTCCTCAGATATTGAACTTTTGCTTGACTGAGAGGAATCCATGAGGTGCTATCTGGCCAGACTTAAGTGGATTCTATTTCCTTGGTTCTCCCTTTCTCTGAGGGCCTCTTATTTTATTGTCCCCTCTTCTAGATAATTCTCCTTTGATTTGAGTACTTTGAGGTTCCTTGACAAGGAGGTTGGAGCAAAGTTCCAAGGGTGAAATTACAGTGTGTTAAGAGTGAGGGGAAAATTTGTCTTATTTTTCCCTACATGGGATACAACACTGTGAAATTCAATCTTCAACTGAAGGCCCTGCAATTCTCCTAAAACATAGTTTTTTGTTTCCTTCTTTAACGAGGTTTAAGCTAGCGTTAATAAATTAAAAAGAGAAATTGCTTGTCTGTCCACTTCAGCTTTGTTTTATGCCCATTTCATATTGTTGTCTGTGTTGTAATTCATACTTTTGATACCATTTCTGATGTGTAAAATTGGTTGTCTTGTAAATATCTTATAAAGAGTTCAATTGTAAATAAACTATTGTGGCTGTTAATTTTTGAACTTCTGCTTCAATTTATTAGGTTTGTTGAAAAATTCTGCTTGTATATTTAAAAGATGGGAAAAAGAATCCATTTCCACAACAAAATAGAATAACATAATTTTCCCTTTTATATAATGTACTCCTTTCCATTTGTGTAGAGTGCAATGTTTGTTTCATCCCTCTGTTGAGTGCTTCCTTATACATAACTGGCAATTTTAAAAACGAGATTGTAGGATACTTGATGCCCAATGTCTACAATAATAAAATCTCATAACTGGAAATATTTTATAGGTCATCTAGTCTGACCCTTAATACATGATTTCTCTTGGACAACATTCCATACAAATGAATCCAGCTCTGCTTCAACCCAATATCTTTCCTAGGCAACCCCTATTGGGTCCTCTCTATTCCTGCAGGAATTCTCTTCTCACTTGAGAAAATCCTACTGTAATTTGCTGAAAACAAAAATAACACCTAACTTCCTGTTGCTTGAACCCACTGGTTCTTGCTTTGCCTTTGAGGGTGATGAAAAAAAGTTAATCCCTTCTTTTCCTTAGAGTCCATCTAATAGTTAAGATGGCTATGGCTATCCTAAGTCTTCTCTTCATGGTAAACATTTAGAAATCTTACAATTGTTCCTCAAAAGAAAGAAATTCAGAATTTTCAGTTCCCTCTGGATGAGTGAACAGTTTAGCCATGTCCATTTTTTGAAATTTATTTTTTAGTTTTAGGTAGACACAATATCTTTTTTATTTTTAGGTGGTGCTGAGGATAGAACCCAGTGTCTCATGCAAGCTAGGCGAGCACTGTACCACTGAGCCACAACCCCAGCACCCTGCCATGCCCATTTGAAAACTGAATTTGGACCAAATAACTGAAAGGACAAAATGACAGACTTCCCTTTCCTTATTAGACATTAAAGTTCATATCCTTATTTGCATTAATTTAGCTTATGATCAATAAATTCTCCAGGTCTTTTTCTGTAACTTATTAAATCGTACATCCTCCATTTTGAACTCAGGCAGTTGGATTTTTGGAGCTGGATTTACAAATTGTTACATTTGGCCACCTATACAGATGGTTTTTGGCCACCAGTTAAGATTGTTTGGATCCTAATTCTGTTTCAGAAGTCCTTCGTGGCGGGGGCGGGGGCGCATGCCTGTAATCCCAGCAGCTCCGGAGGCTGAGACCTGAGGATCCCAGGTTCAAAGCCAGCCTCAGCAACAGCGAGGTGCTAAGCAACTCAGTGAGACCCTATCTCTAAATAAAATACAAAACAGGGCTGGGGGTGTGGCTTAGTGGTGGAGTACCCCTGAATTCAATTTCTAATATCCCCCATCCCCCCAAAAAAGAAGGCATTCGTAATTCCTTCTAGTTTCATACTGTCTATAAATTTGATACGCATAAGGATCCTTAACTATGATTTACAAAAATATTAGCAAAGAATTTGTGCTATATCAGTGACTTTATTTGTTCGTTATATAATCTTAATGTCAACTCCCCTAGGTACAATAAATAACTTGGCTCCTGCACCTTGTATATCCTTATTATGGTCTAAGAAAATATAATTTTTTTCATTGCTGACAAACGCCTTGCTAAAATCAAAGCATTCCCGTTTGGTAACCCTGAACTAGAAGGAAATCAGATCAGGATTTTGAACCAATACTAGTTTCTATTTATCTGTTTAAATCGGGCCTAAAATCTTGATGAAACTAGCATCACTTTGGGAGAGGTGGCAGCTGGGGTGTGAAGTCGCATGAAAAGGAGAGGAAAGGAGGACAACAGAACACACTGCAACATTAAGTTCTCTGACTCCACTGCAGATAATTAGTTTCTCCTTCACCCCTTAGCTTAAATTTGATGTGGCAAATATGACCCAGTACTTCAGCTTTAAAGATTTACCTTGATTTGATTCGTGATTTGACCAAACGAATGCAGTAAAATGCTCTGCCTCAAACGTAGGCAAAACGAAAAATGGAGACAGAAAACCATGAAACAGTCCAAATGCTGCAATGGAGCCATGACAGATCTATCTACGCCTTCTACTAGGAAAGCCCAAGATGGCCGGGTGCGGGACCCGAGTGACAGCCAAAGTCCAGCTCCCGGCACCCTGCGCCTGCCTAAGGGAAGCCAAGGACAGTATCACTCTCCCTTACGTCACCGAATACGTAATCCCGTTTGCCCGAAAACGTGCCGCAGGGCGCAGGCTCCGCCCCCCGAAGAGCGGGGCGATCAAGCGCAGGACGTGAAGCATGCCGGGATTAGCTCTGGAGCTTCCCAGTAGCCTCTGCGGCGGGCGTGGTGCGTAAGGAGCTGGCCGGCGGTGGCCGTTCTCCGTAAGATGGCGGACCGGCGGCGGCAGCGCGCTTCGCAGGATACGGAAGACGAAGAATCTGGTGCTTCGGGCTCCGACAGTGGCGGCTCTCTAGCGCGGGGCGGCGGGAGCTGCAGCGGGAGCGCTGGAGGCGGCGGCAGCGGCTCTCTGCCTTCCCAGCGCGGTGGCCGCGGCGGGGCCCTCCATCTGCGGCGGGTGGACAGCGGGGGCGCCAAGAGCGCTGAGGAGTCCGAGTGTGTGAGTGCGCGCGGGCGGGGCGGCGAGCTGGCTGGGGGCGGGGTGTAGGTGAGGCGAGATGCTGGGAGCAGATTTTGTTAGAGAAGAGGAGAGTTATCCCGGGGCGAGTTTGCAGCCATCCGGAATCCCAAGGGAAGGAGAGGTTGGGGGATTCTGGGGAGCGGGGAAGAGACGCTGCAGATGAAAAGCGGATGTTTATTCAGAAATTGGGACTGGAGATGAAGAGGCAGGCCTCCCTCAGATATTACTTGTTAAAGATTTACCTTTCTCCATGTCTGTTCAACCATTTTGTGTTGAGTCTTCAACAGTCCACCTACATTTCTTCATTGGGCTTCTCACTTCTGGAAATCACAGAGCTAACCCTGTTTTCTCCTTCCCCTCAGGAGAGTGAAGATGGCATGGAAGGTGATGGTGAGCACTGTTTTTTACCTCATCACAAAGAGTATTTGTGTACATAAACTCAGGTCACCTATTTCCAACAATAGACATCCTCTCAGACTGTTACGGATTTGAGGGACGGTGCTGCAGAGTGGCTTTTTGGAACATAGTGGTTAAGAGCATAGTTTTTGGCTAGGCACAGTGGTGCATGGGGATCAATCCTCAGCACCCCCACTCCCCAAAAAAGAAGAGGTTCTGGGAGTGTGGTCTTTGGGGCAAATCAGTCTCAGTCAATTTCCCCTACTTTTATCTCTTTGGTAGGTTGATGTAAGAATTGAGAATTTTAGCCTGACCCACAATAAAAAGTCAGGAATGCAATTATAATTTCTGTTGCTTTTTCTTCACAAATTTCTGTTTTCTTTTAGCTGTTCTCTCCGACTATGAAAGTGCAGAAGACTCAGAAGTGAGTGTAATAGATTTTTTCCTGTGGTGTAAGTCATAAAATGCATTTTGAAAATATCTGCAAAAATACCATGACCCTACTTGTTTCTCTTCTGTATTCTTCATTTATGCTTCTTCAAAACTTAATGGAAGTATTGTTTAGTTAGTGGTAGAAACTTGGGGCAAGCCTCTTGAAGCTACAAGTGTTGGTTGAACTGTTAGTAGTTGGCTTCTCTATATTTGAAAAAAGTAATGTTTTTGTTTTTTGTACCAGGGATTGAACTCAGGGGCACTCGACCACTGAACCACATCCCTAGCCTATTTTGTATTTTATTTAGAGACAGGGTCTCACTGAGTTATTTAGCACCTTGCTGTTGCTGAGACTGGCTTTGAACCAGATCCTCCTATCTCAGCCTCCCAAGCCGCTGGGATTACAAGCGTTTGCCACTGCGCCCAGCCTTTTTTTGTTTTTTATTTTTATTTTTTGAGATGGGGTTTCCATGTGTTGACTGGACTTCTTTCTACCTTAGCCTCGTGAGGAGCTGGGACTATAGATGCCTGAACCAACATGCCCAGTTTGAAAATAAGAGAACTTTCAAGTCCTTCAAAAGGTGTTTGACAGTTTTATGCTGTCTGGGTTGAGAAGCTAGACAGTTGGATTATTACTTTTTTTTTTTCATATGTACCTGGAGACTTTGAAAGGATAGGATATTGAAAGATTCAAAAGCATCTTTCATATTTATTTATTTATTTTTTTTTTGAGAGAGAATTTTAATATTTATTTTTTAGTTTTCGGTGGGCACAACATCTTTGTTTGTATGTGGTGCTGAGGATCAACCCGGGCCGCACGCATGCCAGGCGAGCGCGCTACCGCTTGAGCCACATCCCCAGCCCAAGCATCTTTCATGTTGTAGATAAGACTTTCTGACTCTAGGGAAAAGTTTCCCAGAGTAAAGCTTATTTGTTTTGATTGACTAAGTAATTATAGATGCTCCCAGAATGGCTGTCTTAGAGTTGTTGAATAATCCTGAGTTCTGGATTTAATGATGTGAGTATATGCAGGAAGAATTGACTTGAAGATTAAAGGTTCTGTAAATTTTATGAAACTGTTATTACATCTTGAATTCTGTTAAACCTCTGGAGATGCAGCAGTGAACACCTAACATAACTACTATCTTTCGGATCTTACAAAGGAAGATCTTAAGGAAGTCCACAAACATTTAGGCAGTCTTACCTAAATGAAAGAGTTGTCACTTTATGACAGCTCTTGGGATAGGGTTAAGAAAAGTGTTGTTATAACTGAACACTGAATCCATTGCAGGCATTCAAGAAAGAATATTATAATTAGCAAAACAAAACTTGTACTAGGCACAGGGGGAAACAGGCAGGAAAGCCCAGAGACAGGAGAGAAGGTGGAGCATTTGGAGACTTGAAATAGTTTGATATGGTTAGAGCATTGTTGGACAGGATGGGTAACAGAAAGAAAGGTAAGTTGATGAGCAGGGGCTGGATCATGAAGGGGATTACTTGTTCTTTTTCTTTACTAAGTACCTGCTTTATGCTAGGACTGTATTAGGCACTATGTAAAAGACAGACGTAGTTCTTCCCTTGTGGAGTTTTACTTTCTGGATCAAAGAGGGGAAAGAGACATTTAAGCAAGAATTATTATAATGTTTGATAAATGCCATGATATTGGAAGCATAAGATGTGTTGGGAGCACATTGCAGGGGCAACTGATTGTTTTTAGGGTATTTGGAAACAGAATGGGATGTTTAAATAGGAGTTAGCCAGGCAGAGAGGTTTTTGTGTTTTTTTTGGCACTGGGGATTGAATCCAAGGGTGCTTTACCACTGAACTACATCACCAGCCCTTTTTATTTATTTTTTTTATTTTGAGACAGGGTCTTGTTCAGTAGCTTAGGGTCTTACTAAATTGTTGAGGCTAACCTTGAACTTTCGATTGTCCTGTCTGGGATTTGCTGGGATTACATACCTGTGCCACTGTCCCTGGCTTAGGCAGAGTTTTCTAAATAGCAGGAACATTGAAAAGAAGACCTATAAGGTTGGATTGCATGATGAATTGTATAATATGAAATGTTTAGTATAACTAAGACATAGGAAGGCAAGGGCTGGATATGGTGGCAAATGCCTCTAATCCTAGCAACTCAAGATGTTGAGGCAGGAGTCTCAGCAATTTAGGAAGGTCCTGTCTCAAAAATAAAAATGATGGGGCACACAGTATGCATGCCTGTAACCCCAGCAAATGAGGAGGCTGAAGCAGGCGGATTAAATTCAAAACTGGCCTCAGCAAGACCCTGTCTCTAAATAAAATATAAAAAAGGACTGGGGATGTGGCTCAATGGTTAAGTGTCCCTAGGTTCAATCCCTGGTACCAAAATAAAAATAAAAAAGTATTTGGGTTCTATTCTAAGGAAGTGAAAAAATTTTAAAGTGTTTTAAAATAAAAGTCCCATATGGTTAGATTTAAATTTTAAAGCAGTGTTTGCCAGATACAGAGAATATTTCCTTGAGAAAATCCAGTTGGCCAGTACCTACTGAAACAAAATCTTGGAAGGGCTTGGGAAACTTAGATGTTTATGTTTGTAAGATCCCAGGTTGATGCTAATGCACAGTAAAATTTGAGAAGTAATTATAACAGTTCTTTTATCTGTAGCAGGGAGAATTGATCGATAAGATTGGACAGAGAGGAGCTAGTTAAGGAAGCTATTAGGGAAATATAGGCCAGCAGTGAGTGTGGCATTAGAATAGTGGCAGTGAAAATAGAAGTGGACAGAATTGAAAGTTGTGAGAGGCTTGGGATGAGGAATATTTTGCAGTAGCCATTACAGACTGGAAGCATTGGAAAGATTGCTTGGCACTTGGAATGTTTAGTGAGGTTTGGTGATTCTGAATTTATAATGGCTCACCATTCTATATATAAAGGAGTTTGGATGTTGTCTGATGGCAAGGGAAAAAATGGAACTGAGGATTTACATGTAGATCATGAATCAACAGCAGGGCAAGAGAACTGTTAGTTTGTTAGGATAGTCCAAGAAACATGATAGTGGTGCTCTAAAGAAGGGTAAAACACCAGTGTGACTGGTAAGACATGGATAGATTTAAGAGATTTTGGTGGTACTACTCTTACCTTTCAGTAAATGAATTAAGGAGTCAAAGGAATGTCCCAAGTTGATGAATAGTGCTAATTAATTACTAAAAAAAGGGACTATAGGATGAAGAGATTTTACAAGGACCATGGTGGGTTAGGGTTTTTGTTGTTTTGGTACTGGGGATTGATACAATGTTTCATTAAGTTGCTGAGGTTCTCACTAAGTTGCTGATGGCTTTGAATTTGCCATCCTCTTGCCTCAGCCTCCAGAGTTGCTGGGACAACAGGTGTGGGCTACCACTGCCTAGCCATAGGTTAGGTTTTAGATGTTTTCTTTTGTTTGTTTTGCAGTGGTATGAATTGAACCCATGGCTTTGTATGTGCTAGATAAGTGTTCTGCCACTGAGTTACACTCACTGAGCCAGGTATTGGATGTTTTGGGATTGAGAATTTGTAGGACTTTGAACTTGGCCTCATGCATATTAAGCAAGTGCTCTACCATTGAGCTATATCCCTGGCCTTTTTTATTTTTAATTTTGAGACAGGGTCTCACTAAGTTGTCAAGGTTGGTCTTGAACTAGCAATCCTCCTGCCTCAGCCTTCCAAATGGCTGGAATTATAGGTTTGCACTATCATCCTAGCTAATACGTGAGTGCAGTTCTTTTTTTCCCCTCATCTGAATAAATTCTATATCTAGATAACATTGACAATATCAGTTTCTACTGTTTCCAACCCAGAAGCCTGACTAATAGACTTTACTATTAAAGTAATTTTTTAAATATATAAAAGGAATATATCTTACTTTTCCTAGGACTGCTATAACAAATCACTATAAAGCATATTGCTTAAAACAACAGAAATTTATCTCAGAATTCTGGAAGCTGAAAGTTTAAAACCAAGGTGTTGGCCAGACTGTCTCTGGAGGCTCTAAGAAAGTCTTTTCTCTGGCTTTCTCCTAACTTCTTGTGTTTACTGGCAATCCTTTCCATTCCTTGGTTTGTATATACATCATCCAATCAATATCTGCTTTTATTTTCACACAGTGCTCTTCCTGTGACTATTCAAATCCCCCCCACACTTTTTTTATTGATGCATTATACTTACGATGGTGGGATTTGTTGTTACATATTCATATATGCATACAACATAACATCAAATATGTGATTTTTAACTGATTGATCATACCTTCCTAATCCTGAGTTTTTATTATTTAGTCTGTCTGTCTTTATTTTATTTTAATTTATTTTATTTTATTTTGGTACTGGATATTGAATTCAGGGGCACTTTATGATGGGGCCACTTCCCTAGCCCTTATTTTTTTTTTTTTTTATTTTGAGGCAGGGTCTTGCTAAGTTGTTGAAGTTGGTATTGAACGTGGCGATTCTCCTGCCTCAGCCTTTTTTTTTTTCTTTTTCTTTTTTTTCTTCCGGTACCAGGGATTGAACTCATGGTCTTACTGAGTTGCTTAGCGCCTCCCTTTTGCTGAGGCTGTCTTTGCACTCTTTTTTTTAACTTTTTAAAAACTTTTATTTATATTTTAGTTGTAGATGGACACAATATCTTTATTTATTTATTTATATGCAGTGCTGAGAATCAAACCCAGTGCCTCACACATGCTAGGCAAGTGCTCTACCACTGAGCCACTACCTCAGCCCCATGCACTTATGTTTTTGAGTATAGGGGATACCTTATAACCTAATTTTATTGTAAATGGTCCAAAGGGTTTCAGTTTTGCTATCCAGAGGCTCTTTCATTCCATGTGGAGATTTGAAGAGAGATCAAACTATGTTGTTTCCATTTTCCCAAAATCTTTGAGAAAACTTTTAAAGAAATTCGTCTCTGAAGGATAACCTAGAGAGATGATAACTGGAGAGAGCTCTTTGATGCCAAAAGGTGGTTTGATGGTGGTTTTTAAAGTTGGAAGGGTCTTAAGTTTGGTCAAAGATCGAAAGAACAAGTTCAGAAGGAAAGAAAAGAAAGGGAGTGGATAATATGTGTGCTGGTGTCCTTGCCTGAATATGTGAGAGGTAGGAACCAGAAAAGAGAACTTGTAATTATAGAGAGGTGAAAGGTATCTGTGGAGGAAACTGGTGTTCCTTTGTTTTTTCTTTGTGAAACAGAAAGAAAGACATCTATTTCAAGAAGTGAGGTTGAGCCTGATATGGTGTCACTGGCCTGTAATCCCTACTACTACAAAGACTGAGGCAGAAGGATCACAAATTCAAGGCCAGCCTGGGCAACTTAGAGAACCCTGTCTCAACTTAAAAGTTGAGGGGCTGAGGTGATGGCTCAGTGGTAGAGCGCCTGCCTAGCATGTGTAAGGCACTGAGTTCAATTCTCAGCACCACATATAAATAAATAAAATAAAGGTCCGGTGACAACTAAAAAATAAGTAGAAAGTTGAGAGTGTAGAGTATAGCTCAGTGGTAGAACACTTGTCTACCATGTGCCAAGTCCTGTGTTCAATTCCCAGCACTACCAAGAGGAAAAAAAAGATGTTGAGTTTGGTGGTAGGGCATGGTAGGAATTGTGAGACTGAAAGAGGTTTGAGAGTTGAAGTTGGAGGTGACATTCTGTGTGTATATGTGTAACCTCCTTCATTGATGGGGTAGTTTATTGTAGAGCTAGAGAAAGCAAAAAATTGAGTTGATATAGTCCCAGGCATTGGGGACTGGCAAGGGAATAGAGGGTGTTCCTAGTAGTGATAGAAATGAATGAGCATGGATTCTAGAGCCAAGAAAAATAAATGTGAGACTGGGGTCATGGCTTAGTGGTAGAGCGCTTGCCCAGCATGTGTGAGGCACTGGGTTCGATCCCTAACACCACATAAAAACTAAACAAAATAAAGGTATTATGGAAAAAAAAAGAGTAAATGTGAAAAAGGATTGATAGAAAGTTGAAGATCAGGGCTGGGGTTGTGGTTCAGTGGTAGAGTGCTTGCCTCACTTGTGTGAGGCACTGGGAAAGGTCCATAAACAACTAAAAAATATATATTAAAAAAAATCAAGGAAGTAGCTGTCTTTAAGAATTTGGAGATGAGAGAGTAAAGGAATAATTAATAATAAAAAGCAGCCCATTCCTTCCTCATACTGGGGGGATAGAACCCAGGGCCTCACACATCCTAGGCAGTTGATCCAGCACTGACGTATATCCCTAGCCTTTTTTTTATTTTGAAACAGGGTCTTGCTAAGTTGCCCAGGCTGGCCTTGAACTTGCTGTTCTTGTCTTAGCTTTCCAAGTAGTTGGTATTAGAGGCATGTGCCCAAAAAAAGTAGTTTAAAAACAAATAGTGTTATTGATAGTTTGCTTAGTGTAAATTTATATATATATAAAACTTACTGTAAATTATTTTATTGTGATACTGAGAATCAAACCCAGTACTGCACACGTGGGAGGCAATGGGAGGCAAGCACTCTACCACGGAGTCCCAGCCTGCTTACTGTAAATTTTATTAATTTAAAGGGTACAGTTTAATTTTGAAAGGTACAACCACTACTGTGTCAGTTTCAGATGTTTCTCACTTCAAAAAGAAACATGTAACCTTTAGCTATGAATCCCTCTTCCCCCTCTCCTCTTCCCTCAGGTCTAAGTAAACACAAATGTACTTTCTGTAGATTTTCCTTTTCTGGCCTTTTATATAATTGGAATCATGTAATATGTAGGCTTTTGTGATTGGCTTCTTTTATTTAAAATAATGTTTTCAAAACATTTTCAAAGTTTAGCAAATATCAGTACTTCATTACATTTTATGACTGAATAATAATCGGGTTGGGTTGTAGCATGTGTGAGGCACTGGGTTTGGTTCTCAGTACCACATATAAAATAAAGGTCCATCCAATAACTTAAAAAAATTTTAAAAAATAATCAGTTATATAGAAATATAGTTTTTTAATTCATTCATCCATTGATGAAAATTTGGATTGTTTCTGTTTTTCCTCCAGCTTTATTGTGGTATATTTGATGAATAAAAATTGTATTATATGAAAGGTCTATAATGTATTTTTTTTTTAAACCCCCCTGCAACCAGGGGAAACATTGTGATGTTTCAATATATATCACCTCATGTAGTTAATTTATTTTGTGGTATGTAGTTAATTTTATGATGAAAAAGCTTAAAATCTGCCTTAGCAAATTTCACATATGTAAAACATTGTTATTATTATTATTTATTTTTTTTTAAATTTTTATTTATTTTTTAGTTCTCAGTGGACACAACATCTTTGTATGTGGTGCTGAGGATCGAACCCGGGCCACACGCATGCCAGATGAGCGCCCTACGGCTTGAGCCACATCCCCAGCCCCACATTGTTATTATTAACAGTAATTACCATTTTAGCCAGGTGTGGTGGTTCATATGCCCTGTAATCCCTGTGACCTGGGAGACTGAGGCAGGAGGAATTGCAGGTTCAAAGCCAACCTCAGCAACTTAGCCAGATTGTGTCTCCAATTAAAAAAAAAAACAAAAAACAAACAGGGCTGGGGTTGTGGCTCAGTGATTAAGCATTGCTGGGTTCATTTCCCAGTATAAAAAGAAAGGAAAAAAGTTACCATAACTGAAGGTTTATATCATTTGGCTCAAATAACCCCCATTTCCCCTACCTTCCAGTTCCTGGCAACCAACTTTCTACAAATTCCACTTAAAAGTGAGATCATTGCCATGTTTTGTGTCTGGTTTATGTCAGTTAGCATAATGTCTTCTGGGTTTATCCATGTTGTCTCAAAATGGCAAGATTCCCTCTTTTATTTTTTTTAAGGCATGAACAATACTTTATTTAATGTGTATGTACCACATTTTCTTTATCCTTTTGTCCATCAGTTGGCACTTGGGCTCTTGGGTTGTTTCCTTTTTTCTTTTTTTTTCCCTCCTCTTCCTTTATGATTCTGGGGACTGACCCAGGTACCTTGCACATATTTTTATTTATTTTTCACCCTCTGTCCTTTTTTAAGTTTTATTTTGAGACAGGGTCTCCCTAAGTTGCCCAGGATGACCCTCAAACTTGATTTTTCTGCTTCAGTCCCCCAAGTTGTTAGAATTACAGGCAAATGTCACAATGCCTAACTATTTCTGTAGCTTCTTTCATCTTTTTGGTTATTTTGAATAATGGTGCTGTAAACATTAGTGTACAAGTTTTTTTTTTTTTTTTGTGGTGCTGGGGATTGAACTGGGGCCTTGTGCATGATAGGCAAGCACTCTATCAGCTGAGCTATATCCCCAGCCCCTAGTATATACATTTTTGTGTGAATATATATATATATTCCTTCCTCCATATTTGTTATTGGTACATTATGATTATAATTATGCAGAATGGTGTTTCACTTTTCTTGAGTTTGTACCTAGGAATGAAATTGCTGAGTCATGATAACTGTGTTTAATTTTTTGAGGAACTGCCAGATTGTTTTCCAAAGTGTTTGCACCATTTTACATTTCTAGTAGCAATGTATATGTTTCAGTTTCAGTTTCTCTACTCCCTTGACAGCACTTGTTATTGTCTGCTTTTTTTTGTATTAATTCTATCCATCCTAGTAGTGTGAAACCTGTTTGATTTGCATTTTCCTGATGACTCTTCATATATTTTGCCCATCTTTTAGTTGGGTTATTTGTCTTTGAATTATTGAGGGTTTTTTTTTGTTTGTTTGTTTTTTAGTATTTTTTTAGTTGTTGGTGGACCTTTGTTTTATTTATATATGGTGCTGAGAATCAAACCCAGTGCCTCGCACATGCCAGGTAAGCTCTCTACCACTGAGTCACAGCCCCAGCCCCATAATTATTGAGTTATTTTGTAAGTCCTTTATTGTATGTGATTTGCAAGTTTTTTACTCCTCATTCTGCGGATATTTTTTCCTTTCTTTAATGGTGTTCTTTTAAGCGCAAAGATTTTATTTATTTATTTCTATACTGGGGATTTATTTATTTATTTCTATACTGGTCAGTGGGTGCTAAGCTATATTTGTAGCCTTTTAAAAATTCTTTTTTAAATTTTGAGACAGGGTCTCACTAAGTTGCCCAGACTGCCCTTGAAGTTTTCCATCTTCCTGCCTCAGCCTCTGGAATAACTGGGATTACAGGTGTGCACCCCTGTGCCAGTCTCAAAGGTTCTAATTTTTTTTCCTCTTTATGGTGGTGCTGAGGGTCGAACCCAGGGCTTCACACATGCAAGGCAAATGCTCTACCACTGAGCCACAACCCCAGCCCCTCTAATTTTGACTAGGACTAATTTATCGTTTTTTTTCTTTTGTTGTTTATGTTTTGGTGCTATATTTAAGAATCCTTGTCAATCCCAAAGCCCTAAGGATTTATTCCTGTGTTTTCCTTTAAGACTTTATCGTTTTAGCCTACTTTGTGTAAGTCTTTGATCCATTTGAGTTAGTTTTTGTATGTAGGGAAAGGGTTTAAGTTTGTTCTTTTTCATATGACAGCACTAGGGTATTTAGATTTAACATTGTAATAGTTGAGCAGGTTTACTATTTTAAAAAAGTGTGTAGGGGGCTGGGGATGCAGCTCAAGCAGTAGTGCACTCTCCTGGCATGCCTGCGGCCCGGGTTCAGTCCTCAGCACCACATACAAACAAAGATGTTGTATCCGCCGAAAACTAAAAAATAAATATTAACAATTCTCTCTCTCTTAAAAAAAAAAAAAAAGTGTGTAGCAGTTGCAGGTAAGACTAGTTTGGAGTATAGGCATGAAAATGAGTGACTAGAGTGGAGAGAAAGATTGACCTCTGAGCTAGTCTTTTAAGTAAATGGCAGGGTGGGCCCAGGCAGAAGCATAAGTGATAGAAGCCTCAAGCAGGGATTTAAATTGAGGATGAGAAGCTGGCCATGTATAGTCAATAGCTACACATAAGACTGAGGTAGGAGGATCACTTGAGCCTAAGCAACATAGCAACACTTTGTCTCTAAAATGTGAGGTATATAGATATATATATATTATATACATATTTTTATCTATTTATACACACATACACATAAATAAAAAGAGAAAAAGGAGTTGAATCTGGAAGAGATGTTGGGAATGGGGAGGACACCAACCCTACCTCTTAAATCTGAAAGATGTGGGGTAGTGGGTGGAACAAAAAGCTCAAGTCCCTGCATAGTAATTTTTTACTGGAAGCAGTTGCTTCAGGATTGGTGAGAGTTGGAAAGAGGTCAGTGCAGAATGTAGAGGAGTTTGTCTCTTCCAGCAAAGACCTTTTTTTTTTTTTTAGTTATAGGTGGACACAATGTCTTTATTTTACTTTTTATGTGGTGCTGAGAATCGAACCCAGGGTCTCACGCATGCTAGGTGAGTGATCTACCTCTGAGCCACAACCCCAGCCTAGCAAAGGACTTTTTAATTTTTTTTTCTTTTTTTAGTTGTAGATGGACACAACACTTTTATTATTTTTATGTGGTACTGAGGACCAGACCCAGTGCCTCATATGTGCTAGGCAAGTGCTTCACCACTGAGCTATAACCCCAGCCCTAGCAAATGATTTCGAAGACATCCCTATAGGGTAGTACCTTGGCTTGAGTTAGACCAGACTTTGACTCTGTTTTGGAGTCTCAGCAATGTGTTTATCTTGCCATTCTTCCTTGGAATCAAAATTAACTTCTCATTTGGAATAAAAGAATTGCCTCATTTAACATTGTCATACAGATTAGAGGGGGCAGAGCATAAAGAGTTCCTTAATTGATCATGCTTGATACTATTTTAAGGTCATATAAAGTCATTTATGGGGCTGGGGTTGTGGCTCAGTGGTAGAGTGCTTGCCTAGCATGTGTGAAGCACAGGGCTCTGTCCTCAGCACTGCATACAAATAAATGAATAAAATAAAGGTCCATCAACACACACACAAAAATTTCTTAAATAAAATAAAGTCATATATGCACATCAAGCAAGTTATTGAAATTTTCACTCCAAAACCTGTGGGGAAATAATTATCAAGGAAAGAATTGAATGATTACCACCACCTGCCCCCATATAAACAGGAGAGAAGATTTCAAATAATTGAAGAAAATGAGAAGAATCAAGGGTGATGGGTTGGAATGCTGTAGATAAAGGCTTGATTCTCATAGTAAAGGTATAGTCAAGTTGGGCGCAGTGACAAGTGCCTATGATCCCAGCAATTTAGAAGGCTGAGGCAGGAGAATCACAAGTTCAAAGCCAGCCTCAGCAACTTGATGAGTTCCTAAGCAACTTAGACCCCATCTCAGAATTTTTTTAAAAAGAGCTGGGCGTGGTGGCGCATGCCTGTAATCCCAGTGACTCGGGAGGCTGAGACAGGACAATCACAAGTTCAAAGCTAGCCTTAGCAAAAGCGAGGTGCAAGCAACTCAGTGAGACCCTGTCTCTAAATAAAATACAAAATAGGGGGGCTGGGGATGTGGCTCAAGTGGTAGCGCGCATGCCTGGCATGCGCGGGGCGCTGGGTTCGATCCTCAACACCACATAAAAATAAAATAAAGATGTTGTGTCCACCGAAAACTAAAAAATAAATATTAAAAAAAAAAAATACAAAATAGGGCTGAGGATGTGACTCAGTGGTAAAGTGCCCCTGAGTTCAATCTCTGGTACCAAAAAAAAAAAAAGGGTGGGGGGTGTGGTGATATGGCTCAGGGGTTATATGCTCCTTGGTTCAGTTCAATTCCTGGTACGAAATATATATCTAAATATAGTCAGGCAATGTCCCTTAGTTCTTTGTCACTTTTCTGGGAATCAACTTAAGACACTTGGAGGCCAAAATACCCAGATGTTGAGCAGTGAACAATGAGGAAGAGGGATTAATTAGCTTGTCTGGGCCAATCAGACAGACCTAACTCTATTTGGAGAAAGTGGATAGAATGTATATCTTGAGAGCTTCTCACTTAAAAAGGACTCTTGGTTGAGTTTCTTTGACCAGATTGTGGGGGTCAACCTGGCTTAGAGAGAAAATTGTGGTTCAGGTCAAATGTCAGTCCCTGTAGAACAGAAATCCCATGTACACATATTTGCCAGATGGTAGAGCTAAACCACCAATGGGTACTAGACCACTTTTCCATTAACGCATTTCTTTGGGGTGTTGTAGCCATTTAAGTCTACTTCCCTAACCTATGGTTCTACCTCCTTAGGTAAAATCCAAGGAGGACAAGGAGAAAAGAGTAACCTTGTTCTAAAGCCATTCCCCTGCTCATGAGTCTTAGCTGCTGTTGTTTTTCCTATCTAGGGCTAGCTATACCTACCTCCATTTTCTGACCTATTCTAGTGCCCCCTATTTAGAGAGATGGCCTAATGACTCTCTTTGTGTGAAGAGACTCAACACTTTTTCTTAGGAGCAGAATTATCCAGTCTTGATGTGGTAAGAGGGGAAAAGTGGATAGGAAAGAGATCACAAGTTTGTTCGTGTGTTGTTGCCATGTCACCTCCCCACTTCCGCCCAATATCTAAAACAAGATGTTCTGAGATTTTTCCAGGTCAAAATTTTATAATGTGATTCTGGACAGAGTTCTTGGCTCTAGAGATCTCATGCTGCAGAAAACTTAGAAACCTTCTTCCCCCCCCCCCCCAAAAAAAAAGAAAGATAAACTTGGCACCGATATTATAGACAGGAAGAATGTTAAGTCATGGGGCTGAGGGTGTAGCTCAATGGTAAAGTGCATCCATGTGGGGTCCTGGGTTCATTCTCCAGCATCAAAAAAAGAAAAAAATAATCACTATTTCCCAATTTGGAGGTAACAATGCCTTGAGAAGTGTTTGGGGATTTAGTTCAGTGAAGAGTGCTTGCCTAGTCCATGAAAGGTCCTGGGTTCTATCCTTTTGTGGGAGTGGGGTGGGAAGATGAAAATAGTAACTTGAGAAATCGTAGAATCATTACAAGAAGTTTGCAAATTCACTAAGTAATCTGTTGCTATGAATTAAATATATATCCTACATATATATATATATATATATATATATATATATTTTTTTTTTTTTTTTTTTTTTTTTTTTTTTTAATTGTTGACAGACCTTTATTTTATTTGTATGTGGTGCTGAGAATTGAACCCAGTGCCTCATGCATGCTAGGCAAGCATGCTACCACTGAACCACAACCCTAGCTCCTACCTTTATATATTAATTATTGTAATTCCTAGTATTTTGGTACTAGGAATTGAACCCAGAGGCACTTAACCACTGAGTCCTATTCCCAGCCCCTTTTTTTTTTTTTTTTTGAGACAGGGTCTTGCTAGGTTGCTCAGGGCCTCACTAAGTTGCTAAGGCTGGCCTTGAACTTGCTATCCTCCTGTCTCAGCTTCCTGAGCTGCTGGGATTTTAGGTGTCTACCACTATATCTGGCTGTACTATTATTTTTGAAGATATATAAATTAATAAAATGTGAGTTTTTTAAAAGTGTTGAATGTGTAGCAGTTATTTATAACATATATATATATTTTAGTCTAGATATATCCTGAAATTTTTAGATCATAAACTAGACAGGGGTCTGCATAATAAAAGATTAGAAATTTCTGCTCTAAGTCATTTGAGATGGGTTAAATGAGAGTGTAGTTATGCACTGTGTGTTTAAAGAGACAATTTATGGAAAGGGAATGAAGTTGTCAACAAAGATATAGCTCCTTCAGTATATAAGGTAGTTTAGTCTATCTTCTATTTATTTATATTTATTTTTTAGTTGTAGTTGGACACAGTACTTTTATTTTATTTATTTATTTTTATGTGGTTTTGAGGATTGAACCCAGGGCCTTGCACATGCTAGGCAAGTACTCTACTGCTGAGCCACAACCCCAGGCTTCTACCTTCCATTTATAGCCCCTGGATCCCTTCTTCATGCTGCCACTGCTAACAGTTCCTTGCATATATTCCATGTACAGGCGTGCATGCATGCAGATACATGTTTCTATATATTCATATTTTATATTTATTTTAATTAGGTATATATGACAGCAGAATGCATTTTGATTCATTGTACACAATTGCAGCACAACTTTTCATTTCTCTGGTTGTACACAATGTAGCATCACACCATATGTGAAGTCATAACTGTACCTAGGGTAATGGTGTCTATCTCATTCCACCATCTCTATATATTAATATTTTGTACTGAGTGCTCTTACCATTTGGAAATTTGGGTAACAATGTTGATATGCTTGCTCTTTCTGTATGTGATGCTAGAGATTGAATCCGGGGTCTTATCTCACCAGACAAACACTCTACCAATTGAGCTTTATCCCCAACTCCTATTAGCTTGCTTTTAATTGTTTTGTATTGGGGAGTGGTACTGGAGATTGAACTCTTGGGTGCCTTACCACTAAGCCATATCCCTGGCCCTTTTTATTTTTTGAGACAGGGCCTCACTAAGTTGCTTAGGGCTTCATAAGTTGCCGAGGCTAGCCTCAAACTTGAAATCCTCTTGCCTCAGCCTCCGAGTTGCTGGAATTACAGGTGTGCACCACTGTGCCTGGCTTAATTCTTATGCTCTAGTAAATGTTTCTTAGAAAATATTTTTCTAAAGTATGGAGAATATTGTTATATCGTGCATTGTGTTTATACACAAATATGTAACAACAAATCCCATTAATATACACAATTATAATGCACCAGTAAAATAATATAGGAAAGGCTGGGCGCAGTGGCACATGTCTGTAATCCCAGTGGCTCAGTAGGCTGTGGCAGGAGGATCATGAGTTTAGAGCCAGCCTCAGCAACTTAATGAGGCTCTAAGCAGCTCGGTGAGACCCTGTCTGTAAATAAAATTTAAAAAAGGGGTGGGATGTGGCTCAGTGATTAAGCATCTCTGGGTTTAATCCCCAGTATCAAAAAAAGGGGGAAAAAAGTGGTATCATTCAGATCCTGTCTCCCAGCTGACAGGGAAACATTTTTTCAGGCTGAAGAAGGGGAATACAGCGAAGAAGAAAACTCCAAAGTGGAACTGAAATCAGAAGGTAATGATGCTGCAAATTCTTCAGCAAAAGAAGAGAAGGGAGAAGAAAAGCCTGACACCAAAGGCACCGTGACTGGAGAGAGGCAAAGTGGGGATGGACAGGTCAGTACACAGCATAGTCCTCTTTGGGAGCTTGAATAAGGAATTGCAATCTTGGAAGAGTAAGGAGCCCTTTATCTTTCTTTTAGGAGAGCACAGAACCTGTGGAGAACAAAGTGGGTAAAAAGGGCCCTAAGCATTTGGATGATGATGAAGATCGGAAGAATCCAGCATACATACCCCGGAAAGGGCTCTTTTTTGAGCACGATCTTCGAGGGCAAACTCAGGAGGAGGAAATCAGGTAATGGCTACTTGGTGCTGCTGCATTCTAGCATGTATTTTGAGCTTACTGTATGTCAAGACACTTTATCAAGTGCTTTACCTGTATTATCTTGTTTACTATTCAAAATTTAAGGTAAGAATCACAATTACTATGCTCTTATACAGATGAGGAAAATAAAGCATAGAATGTTTGGTAATTTTTGGTAGGGAAGCTAAGACCCAGACCCAGTCAGTCTCCAAAACCCATCACATTTCTGCCTCCCTTAATAGGAGGCCTCTGAGCTATGAAGTACTTGCATAGGATAAGAGATGTTTCAAAGTACCAAGTGGATCAAGACACTTTTCCTTGATTTTGTCTAGACCCAAGGGGCGTCAGCGAAAGCTATGGAAGGATGAGGGTCGTTGGGAGCATGACAAGTTCCGCGAAGATGAACAGGCTCCAAAGTCCCGACAGGAACTTATTGCTCTTTATGGCTATGATATTCGCTCAGCTCACAATCCTGATGACATCAAACCCCGAAGAATCCGGAAACCTCGGTGAGGAAATTTTGGATTGTTGATATTTAAAAAAAAAAAAAAACTCCTCTGCTTTTCTGAATGCCTTTCTAGCTAATAAGTGAGTGGATAAGGAAATGGAATGTGTCCCTGAATCACTTTATATCTATCATGGTCCCTTAAACAGTTTCTCCGTTTCCCTTTTTTAGATTTGGGAGTCCTCCCCAAAGAGATCCAAACTGGATTGGTGAGCGTCCAAACAAGCCCCATCGCCATCAGGGTCCTGGGGGTACCCTACCACCAAGGACATTTATTAACAGGAATGCAGCAGGTACTGGCCGCATGTCTGCACCCAGGAATTACTCTCGATCTGGGGGCTTCAAGGAAGGTCGTACTAGTTTTAGGCCTGTGGAGGCTGGTGGGCAGCATGGTGGCCGGTCCGGTGAGACTGTTAAGCATGAGACTAATTACCGGTCACGGCGCCTGGAGCAGACTTCTGTGAGGGATCCATCCCCAGAAGCAGATGCTCCAGTGCTTGGCAGTCCTGAGAAAGAAGAGGCAGTCACAGAGACATCAGCTGTTGCTCCTGACACAGCACCACCAGCCCCTGACAGGCCTATTGAGAAGAAATCTTATTCCCGGGCAAGAAGAACCCGAACCAAAGTTGGAGATGCAGTCAAAGCTGTTGAGGAGGTTCCCCCTCCACCTGAAGGGCTGACCTCAGCACCTCCAGTCTCAGAAACCACCCCTCCTCCATCTACTAAGACAGGGAACTGGGAAGCTCCAGTAGATTCTGCTGCAGGTGGACTAGAACAAGATGTGGCACAACTAAGTATAGCAGAACAGAATTGGAGTCCAGGACAACCTGCATTCTTACAACCACGGGAGCTTCGAGGTAGGTATTATAGCGTTGATGGCTAGCTGTTTTTCTGTATCATTGGGCTTAGGAATTTGGGAATTATATCTTACCTTTTCATTAACTGAGTAAAAGTATGGGTTAATTGGTTCATTTGTCCAGTTCTCAGAGCATTTGTGTCTTTTACCCAAGGATATCTCACTACTTTTTAATTTTTTTTTCCTTTTCTGGTACTGGGGATTGGACCAGGGCCTTGTACATGGTAGGCTAATGCTTTACCACTGGGCTACATCCCTAGCACTTGTTATTTTATTTTGACACAGGGCGTCACTAAGTTCCCAGGCTGGCATGGAAATCATGATCCTCCTGCCTCAGCCTCCCAAGTGTCCCACTACTTTAGGTACTATTAACTGATCATTGTTGAGCCTCTGAGTCAGAATCCTTTTCTGTTCTCTATATAAAAATGTAGAAAAGGGCTAGAATTGTGGCTCAATGGTAGAGGGCTTGCCTCATACCTGTTAGGCACTGGGTTCGATCCTCAGCACCACATAAAAAAATAAATAAATAAAATAAAGTTATTGTGTTCATCTACAACTTAACATATTTTTTTAAATGTGGAAAAAAGGGGCTGGGGTTGTATCTCAGTGGTAGAGTGCTTGCCTAGCATGTGTGAGGCACTGGGTTTGATACTCAGCACCATATATAAATAAATAAAATAAAGGTTCATCAACAACTAAAAAAACATTTATTAAAAAAAATGTGGGGGCTGGGGATGTGGCTCAAGCGGTAGCGCGCTCGCCTGGCACGTGTGCGGCCCGGGTTCGATCCTCAGCACCACATACAAAACAAAGATGTTGTATCCGCCGATAATTAAAAAATAAATATTAAAATTCTCTCTCTCTCTCTCTCTCTCTCTACCTCCCCCTCCCTCTCTCCTCTCTCACTCTCTCTTAAAAAAATAAAAAATGTGGAAGAAAGGGGCTGGGGTTGTGGCTCAGTGGTAGAGCACTCGCCTAGCACAAGCTGCAAGGCCCTGGGTTTGATCCTCAGCACCACATAAAAATAAATAAATAAAATTTATTGTGTCCAATTATAACTAAAAAAGTAAATGTAGAAAAATTATTTAAAAATGTGGAAGAGGGGCTGGGGATGTGGCTCAAGTGGTAGCGTGCTCGCCTGGCATGTGTGCGGCCCGGGTTCGATCCTCAGCACCACATACAAAACAAAGATGTTGTATCCGCCAATAACTAAAAAATAAATATTAAAATTCTCTCTCTCTCTCCCTCCCTCCCTCCCCTCTCTCACTCTCTCTTTAAAAAAAAAAATGTGGAAGAAAGAAAAACAAAGTGGAAGAAGGTGGCAGTGTTGTTAATTGTTTGAGACACCAGCTGTTGCTCCTGACACTGCACACTGTTTGAGCTAATGGTTAATATGTGTGCGTGTGTGTGTGTGTGTGTGTGTGTGTGTGGTGCTGGGTGAACCCAGGGCCTTGTGCATTAGAGCCAAGCACTCTACCAACTGAGCTATATACTCAGCAGCCCCACTAATGATAATATTTGAAGGCAGAAACTTTCTCATTTGAGTCTGGATTGGGCTCTTCTGTTTTTGAAGGAATGTCTGTCAAATGTCATTAGCCTTCTAGAGACAGAGTGCCCAGTAGAACTTTATGTAATTCTGGTGCTTTTGAATACTTGAAATGTGACCAGAGGGAGGAAGTGAACTTATTTAAAATTTAAATAGCCACATTGGGGCTAGGATTGTGTGGCTCAGCGGTAGACCAGTTGCCTAGTATGGGCAGGACCCGGGTTTGATTCTCAGCCTCACATAAAAATAAAGGCATTGTGTTGTGTCAATCTACACCTAAAAAATAAATATTAAAAAAAAAATTTTAAATAGTCACATATGGCTAGTGAGTCATCATATTAAACAACATAGTTCTACAGAGTAGGACCTAATGTCCCTTTTGCCCATTCTGCTTTGTCTGCTAACCAGATAGGCTGAGGTGTCTTCTTAGTTTCTGAAGACTAATGGAAACTTAAAGATAGGAAGTCCTCATCTGAACTGGGAATGCAACACCCTCCTCTAGTACATGTGATTTTTAAATACCCCAAATCAGTGTAGCCTATATTGGACCTAGAATTGATCTCTAAGAGTAGTAGATACACTTGGCTGATTTGGGGGGGTTTTGAGGGGGATTCTGGGGATTGATCTACTTTTTGAGCTACTTTTCTGCTTTTCTGGTACTGGGGATTGAACCAACTCTTTTTGTTTTATTTTGAAATAGGGATCTCTGTAAATTGCGTAGGGCCTCACTCAGTTGCTGAAATTGGCCTTGAATTTGTGATCCTGCTGCCTCAGCCTCCCAAATTGCTGGGATTACAGGCATGCCCCACCACGCCCAGCTTCCCACTAGTGCTTTATTATCATTCTAAGACAGTCTCTGATTCTTTTTTATCCTGAGTAATTTTCAGCCAATGTGGAATCTTCCCAAATACCGATACCTGTGCCAATAATGTAATCAAGTAGATTTAACAGAATATTAACTGCTCTCCAGTTGCTGCTCTGAATTTTCTGGGCTGAGATTTTACAGTATGTTTGATAATGTGCTAATTATAACCTCCCAGGGCCTCTATTCAGGGAAGTGTTTGGTAGGGAAAATTTGAGCATAAGGGGTTTTTGTTTATTGGTTGGTTGAGTTTTGTTTTGGTTTTGGTGCTGGAGATTGTACCCAAGGGTTCTTTGTCACTCAACCACATCCTAGTCCTTTGGGGGTTTTTTTGTTTGTTTGTTTGTTTTTTTAATACTGGGGATTTAACTCAGGGGCACTCAACCACTGAGCCACATCCCCAGCCCTATTTTGTATTTTATTTACTCACTGAGTTGCTTAGCACCTTGCTATTGCTGAGGATGGCTTTGAACTTGTGGTCTTCCTGCCTCAGCCTCCTGAGCCTCTGGGATTATAGGCATTCGCCACCGCTCCCGGCTCCAGTCCATTTTTATTTTGAGACAAGGTTTCACTAAATTGCAGAGGTTGGCCATGAGCTTTCAGTCCTCCTGCTTCACTCTCCTGAATTGCTGGATTAAAGGTGTGTACCACCTCATCTACCATGAGTTTTTTAAAATTTTCAGACATGATCTCATTAAGTTGTCCAGGTTGTCCTCAATTTGTGATTCTCTTGCCTCTGCCTCCTACATGGGATTACAGGTGTGTGCCGCTGCACCCAGTTGAACATGAGTTTCTTCACTGAAGTCATTTTTTTTTTTTATGTTTAAGTACTTTATTACTGTGTTAAGGTGGTTGGAAATAGGGGCAAATTTTCAAATGCTATTATTGCCCATAAGGAGATAGTTTAAAAAGAGAAAACTAGGACTGGGGTTGTGGCTCAGCGGTAGAGCACTCACCTAGAACATGCGAGGCCCTGGGTTTGATCCTCAGCACCACATAAAAATAAATAAATAAAGGTATTGTGTCTTACTACAACTAAAAAATAAAAATATTAAAAAAAAAAGAAAACTAGCAGGTGGTACACGCCTGTGATCCCAGTGACTCAGGAGCTGAGGCAGGAGGATTGCAAGTTTGAGGCCAGCCTCAGCAATTTAGTGAGGCTCTAAACAACTTAGATCCTGTCTAGAAATTAAAAAGGGGCCAATGGTTAAGGCCCCTGGGTTCAATCCTTGGTACCAGAAAAGAAAAGAAATCCAGCTGGTTCAATCCCCAGTACTGTTACTACTACTACTAATTATTATTATTATTATTACATAAATAAAAGAAGAAAGCTTTTCCCCATGTTCAACTTGTCATTTCTTGGTGACACCCTTGAGTCCCACTCAAAACAGTCACTTTTTGTTGTCTACTACAGGTGTGCCGAACCACATACACATGGGAGCAGGACCTCCACCTCAGTTTAACCGGATGGAAGAAATGGTACAAAAAGGGAAGAGGAGTAATTGGGGGAGGGCTGCATATTATAGCTTGTTTACTGTTTAAACCAAGATAAGGTCTTGATGTTAATTTCCCCATTGATTGCTCATGTTTCTTTTAATTTAAGTCTCAGAAATGTAGAGTAGAAGATTTAGATTGGGATATTGATTCTTTTCATTGATTTTGCAAATACTAAACACCTTCCAGGTACCAAGTGTTTTCCAGCATCTAGCAAAAGATAGAACTTTATATGAGAGTCAGCCATTAGAAGTCTTGTTCAGGTCTCTCTCTTTACCTCAGGGTGTCCAGGGTGGTCGAGCGAAACGCTATTCATCCCAGCGGCAGAGACCTGTGCCAGAGCCTCCTGCCCCTCCTGTGCATATCAGTATCATGGAGGGACATTACTATGATCCACGTGAGTTGTTTGTTACTGTTTGGGTACCTTTCTTGGCATGGTGAAGTGAATTAAGAGGCCAGCCTTTTATCTCTTAATTTCCCTTCTTACCTCTCAAACTATTCTCAAACATTGCCTAGTTGCTTTTTTTTTTTTCCACGTGGAAAATTGAGGACATCTTTTAAAGGGTTTGGGAGACAGGAAGACATTTCCTTGTGATATGAAGAGAGTCACAATATGATATCTTACAGTGCAGTTCCAGGGACCAATCTATACCCATGGTGACAGTCCTGCCCCACTGCCCCCACAGGGCATGATTGTACAGCCGGAAATGCACCTTCCTCACCCAGGTAAGTTTTGTACTTCTGTCTGTATGCTTCTAGTATATAAGGATGTGTTTTGGGTACTCCATAAACCCCAGCATACTTGAGTTCTTTGCTGCTAGCCTGTGAGGCTGGCCATCCTAGCTGTTTGAGTCCATTCTGAGGATTTCCATTCTGAGCTGCTTTGTGCTGCAGTTCACCCAGACCATCCTGTGAAAATGGAAGTATCTTTTTCAGTTTTTGTCATCCTGTTCTTGTCCAGGTTTACATCCCCACCAGACACCGGCACCTCTGCCCAATCCAGGCCTCTACCCACCACCAGTGTCCATGTCTCCAGGACAGCCACCACCCCAGCAGTTGCTTGCTCCTACTTACTTTTCTGCTCCAGGAGTCATGAACTTTGGTAATCCCAGTTACCCTTATGCTCCAGGAGCACTGCCTCCCCCACCACCTCCTCATCTATATCCTAATACACAGGTGAGATGGCTAATGAGCAGATTTTTCTAGGTCCATATCTTTTAAATCAGACAGGACTGTGCTGTGAGGAGAATGCTAAAGGAATTTGAGAACTTTTCAGTGATGCTGATTTCATGTGGGGCAAGGATGCCTCCTGGTGGTCAGGTGCTGGAAATGCAGCTTATGTAATGCTTATCAGTTTATTCACTTCAGCTTCTTTAACAGTATTTCATTGAGTGTTTTGAGGGTATATCATATCTGCTGTTTACTCAGCAGCACAAAGGAGCTGTATTCTAGCCAGTTATGGTGGTAAACACTTATAACCCCCTAGCTATTAGGGAGACTGAGACCAGAGGACCAAAAGTTTGAGGACAGCCTAGGTAACTTAATTAGCAAAAACCCTATGCAAGTCCCTGCATTCAATCCCCAGTAAAACACACACACACACACACACACACCACAGAGAGAGAGAGAGAGAAATTCTCCTCGACAACTTGCCCTACTTTGTCCTGCTTAACTTCCTTGATACCATCTGTATCTGGAGTGTCACCATTGAGCTCAGCCTTTGCCATTTGTTACCAGATGGTAGAAAATGAAGAAAGCTGGGCAGTATTTTGGAGGAAGTAACCAGAACATAATAGTGACATATTAAGGCAGAAATGAAAAGTCACATTATTTTAAAGGGGGCAGCTTAAAACTTAAAAATTATAGAAATTCTCCAGTACTCTTAATTTTTGTGGGTAGATAATGTTTCCTCTTTGTTATAGGCTGGATGAAATAATTCTTAGCTTTTTCTTCTCTTGGCTTGTGGGGTCTCAGGCTCCATCACAGGTATATGGAGGAGTGACCTACTATAACCCTGCCCAGCAGCAGGTGCAGCCAAAGCCCTCCCCACCCCGGAGGACTCCCCAGCCAGTCACCATTAAGCCCCCTCCACCTGAGGTATGAGCTCCTCCCCATATTTATGGCATATGCTTACATTAGTGGCTTTCCATTTTGCAGAGAATTTCTCTGCTCTTCAGGTTGTGTTCCTGTGGAATGTAGTCTTTTTTGGTATGACCTGATAGGAAATTTTAACTTTATTTCAGATTGTAAGCAGGGGTTCCAGTTAACATGACTTTCTGAATATTTTAACTCTAACATCATAGAGAAGTAAGTGAACAACTTATTATGACTTTTGTTCTTAAAACTAATGATTGTACTTGCTTACTTAACAACCAAAATCACCTAATTAATGTTTTATGTTATAATCATGGGATATATCTGAAGCTTTAAAGGAAGGACACACAGAATCTGCCAGTTTCTTTGTTTTGCAAATGTATTAGGCAGAGTTGAAGCAGAATCTATTGTTAACTTGACAGTTTCATTTGGGAATCTGTAAGGAAAATACACAGGAATACAGTATATTTACCAAGAAAAGTGGAAATCAGAATTGAAGGTAATATAGCAGAAGGAGTCAGTTTTGAAGATCATAAAGGAGAAGGAACATGAGGGTTACTGTGTTTTAAGATCATTAAAACATTTAGGGTCTGGGAGTGTAGCTCATGGTGATAGAGCATTGCTTATCATGTGCAAGGCCTTGGGGTTTATCCTTAGTGCCACAAAACATAACAAAACCACATTATTTAGAATGTGGCTTCATGAGAACAGTTTGTAAATGATCAGAGGTTCACTAACATTTTGGTGGTTCTTCCCTTTCTCAATCCTTTCTCAAGAACAGCGGAGATGAGATCTCAGGAGGGAAGAGAAATTCAACTGGCTATCTATCACCCTGAGGGCTTCAAAGGTATAGGGTGGCCCTACCAGCAAGCATCTGAAGGAGGAGGAGCCCTCTTCCTCTGAGGACAGGCTCTGCTGGAGAGAGGAGAAACAGGTGACCTCCTCGCACCTCCACTCTTCACTTGAGCTGTCTGTGCTCAGGGGAGCAGAGACCCAGACAGCCCAGGCTTCTGAGGATAGATTCAGAAGCCCAAGTCTTGCTCTTCTTCATTTTCTCCTGGGAAATTTAAGTGTCTTCTCCCAGGGAAGTTCCTGCCTGTTTGTTTTGTTTCCTAAAATGTTTGTTTTTAAAGCCTGGCTTGCTATTTTTAAATTAATATTTTTAGTTTTTCTGTTTCTTTCTCTCTGCCTTTAAATGAAACAAGTTCATTCTTCTGGTTTTCTAGCCCCTCTGGGTTCCCTTTTGACTCTTTTCCTGCATCCCAGATAATTGAGAATGTATCAACCAAGTGTAAAAAGAGCTGGCCTTTCACTTTTGGTGGGCCTTTGTTATTCTCTTGTATACTTGAATTCTCTTAACTCCTCTAACCCTGTGGAAACAAAGCTGTCTACACACAGTGTCCCTTTGTGGAGAAAAGCTCAGAGTGGGTGAGTAGGAGCCCTTTTTTGATTTAGGTTTTACAAGTCTGAGCTTCAAACAGTACCTGTGCTCTGGTGGGCTTCAGTCCTCTACTGAGGGCAAAGTCTCTACTGTGGGGAGAAATGGCAAACCAGATACTTTTTCAAGGAAAGAGGGTCGAGTAAGAGTCTTTGCACCTTAGGGGAATGTATTCACACAGTCCTCAGGACTCAGACTTTGAGGTTAGTGGAATTAGAGGACCCTGCTTCTCTTCTTTCCATTCCTACCCCACTCCCTTCTCAGTTGCTATGGACCAATGCATCTCTCTAGAGGCAAATACAGCAAGCAGTCTACCTTGTCCTCTGCAGTTGCTCTTCTCCATAATTTTCCTGCTACAAGTGTTTTAGGTGTTACTTCCCCAAGTTGTCCTGTTCTTGCAAACAGAAGATATGGCACCTGGGCTTAAGGCCTAAGGAAGCCAGTCAGTCACCTTCTGGGCAAGGGCTCTCCCTTCTGTCCTCCCTGTCCATGGCACCAACCTGCTGCCTCTGCGGGATAGCTTCCTGTTATTGCAGCACTGTGTCTGCCAGGGGGAACTTGGCCACTATCCCTGTCCTTCTACAGAACCTGAGGGAGAAGGTTCCCCTAGTAATGTCACTGTCTGTTCTTACTCCTTCCCTCCAGCAGCTGGCCTAGCCACTGAGTCAAGGTGTGGGATTAGGAAGGAGGAGAGGCAATTAAGCTGTAACCCCCAAGAAGGAAATAACTAAGAGGTTCCTTCCAGGGGTAGCCGGCGGTTGTGCCTTTTGTAGGCTTTCTTTTGCCTTAAACCTGAAGATGTCTCCTCAAGCCTGTGGGCAGCATGCCCAGATTCCCAGACCTTAAGACACTGTGACAGTTTTCTGTCTGTCCACTATGTTTAGTTGCAAGGATTTCTCCATGTGTGTTGTTGCTGTTTTTATTTTTTGTTGTTGTTACTGTTTTAAAGGGTGCACATTTGTGATCAACATTATGACTTGGAGATAATAAAATTTAGACTATAAACTTGGCTACCTTGCCAGTGTTTTGTGTGAGTATTGATTTGGGAGGAAATGAAGAGGACTTGCTAAATCCCTCACAGATTCACAGTCACAACCCAAGGGCTGGGGATGTAGCTTCTCAGTTGGTAGAGTGCTTGTCTTGCATGGATAAAGCCCTGGGTTCAATCCCTAGCACCACCAAAAAAAAAAAAAAAAAAAAAAAAGTTGTGGTGGCTCCTGTGGTTATAGAAAACTGGGCTCATACCACTTACCATGGAGACAACCCAAGCCAGCTCAGACTTGTGAAATGGAAGCTCAGAAAGGTGAGGAGCCTCTATGAGGCCCTAAGTATGTCTGTGCTCCCCGTCACTTCTGTTTTTCTGATAAGAAAACCACATTTACATTACCACATAGGTATCAGGATATCATGGAGTCCCTTATTTGGAAGTGTCATGAACAATAAAACTTAGCCCATGTGAACATCTATGCCTTCTTTTGTGTCTTTCTAAAAAAATAAAGATACTGGCACTTAAGAATTTCGGACCACAATGTAAGGGAGAGGTTCCTATCAGTCTTAATACAGATAAAGGGAAGGGAAACTCAAACACTACCAACTGTGGATCATTCTGCCCTTTACCTGGGCCCCTGGTGCACACAGGATGATTCCCAGCTTTGAATTGACTGTTGCTTCCAGATCTGGATAGGATGGAAGTTTGCTGGTATGGGAGAATTTGATGTGGAGTTTTTGTCCTGGAGTTCCAGAAAGGCTTATACTGGGGACATGGATATTCTTAAAACGACAGATGGAAGTTCCCCCAATGCTGCTGCTACGGCCAGATAACCATGAATTTTCCGAGCCCATCCATTGTCATTTTGCTTCCCTTCTCCCCCACATGATGATGATGATATCTGTAGGCCTGGTCTCCAGGGTCATGCAAAGAATGCCAACCAATCTTGGGGGTGGAACAAGAATGTTGAGATGCTTCCCCCTCACCCCTGCCTCCTGCTTCCCTGGTCCTGCAGTTAGATCCCATTGCTCTCTGTTGCCCTGGTAACCAGCTCTGCAAGAAGAAACTCAAGCTCAGCAAAGCCCCCAGGTTCTCTCTGCCCTCCCAGCCTGCTTCTTGGTGGACAGAAAGAAGTGGAGTACAAGGGGCAGATAGATCAGCCTTAGATAGCCCTGCCCAACCCCCTTCTAGACACCCAAAGGCTAAGCTCTCAGTTAAAGCTTTTTGGCCCCCATCTCACGGTTGTAATTCATACCACTCTACTTTTCTCTTTATTTTAACCATGAAAGCAGGTGCCTTACCAACACTCCCCCGGTTGGTTAGCACACAGGCCTGCTACCTTGTGGGTGACTCAAAAACTGCAAAGATTTGGAATCCCAGAGTCATCTCAGCATCTACAGCTCACTAAGACTGGGTTGTACCTCTGATTTTCAACCCTGATTATTTTAATCACCTGGAGAGCTTTTAAAAAATACAAGCTTGGCCCTTCCTCATTTAATTGATTGGGATGTGGCCTGGGCATCAGTATTTCTATAGTTTCCTGTGATTTCAGTGTGCAATAAAAGGTGGAAAGCACTACTGCTCCAGGAGGACCATTTCCTGGATTCAAGGTCTTGAACTTAAGTCATTACCTGGTGTCCTTGAGTAATTGTCGGTGTGGGGGGGAGTCCTGTCCCCCAACCTTTTAGTTTTCAGAAGTCAGTCCATTTTATTTACAGCTCCCACACCCTTCACACTCCCCAATTCACCCTAACCGACAATCCCAAATCCTGCCCAGAGAGAAGGTTACCAAGGCAACCGGCTTAATCTGGTAACTGTGGCATGTGCTGGGAGAAAAGCCCTCTCCTCTTCCTGTTTGGATCATAAAATGCTACCTGGGGAGCTCCAAGCCACTCCAGCCAGTTTCCCCTTTCAACCTGAGAGATACTGGGATGTCCAAAAAAACGGAGCCCAGGAAACTGATACTCAAACCTAGCTTCTTAGCCATGATTGGGTTCGTTCTTTTTATTGTTCCCTCTCCAAATCCCCAGATGGGTGTGCAGAGCTTTATTTCTGTGAACACATGCCATAGCACACATGGGACTAGATATGCACATACAGTGACATGAGTGTAGTATACACCCTGTCAGTTCCACCACCACCACTCCCAGCTATTAGCATTCCTATCCTTGCCTGGCTAGTGCACAGTACACGGGTGGAGCATTGTCCAAGGAGCCTCAACCCAGCTGGAACAGGGTGCCACTCCCTTGACCTTGAAAACTTTACCTGGATGTGTTCATACTGTCTCTATCACTCTCCTCCTGGGGGTTTAAGGGGGGGTGTACCCTTAGGGACAGGAGCCTCTTGATATGAACATTAGGAATAAGGATTATTTGGAATGCAGTCTGAATACACTATTCCCATTCTATTGCTATGTGACACTGTGCTTGGTGTGCTTGATGATGTTAGTTGGCAGGTGGGTTTGTCACCCATTTCTGTGGCCCTGCTTCCTTCTACCAGTGGGCTCAGGTGCCCTCATATTCCTGGTCTCCTCCCTTCTGCCTACTATTTCTTTTCACCCAAACTAGACCTGCCACAACCTGCTGCTCTCTACCTGACTCTTACTTGCTTGCCAGTACCTGCCTCACAGGCCAGCCCTGCACCACCTACTATGCCCCACTAGAGAGGGCAGAAGGGCACCGCCCCCAGTGCCAAAGCTAATCCACCCAAGAGGGCTTCCTAGCCTTTCTTATTGGAGTTAAAGACCAGGTATTCCTGTGAGTATGGTAGAGGTGTGGTGTGCAGGGTTCAGCAATCTTTGTAGGTCTCACCTGTTCTGTACAGGTAGGTGAGTCCAAGTGCAGGCTACAGACCATGTCTGGCTATTTGCAGTGATGCTAAGAGACCCAGTAATTCCATAAACCAGGAATCCTTCTCCGTTATTAAGTCATTCCCTCGCCTTTGCCTTTAAATTCTGCGTCTGCTCTGAAACCAAGCCCCTGTTTCCTTCATGGTCAGCCCCAGCACCCAAGTTCAAGCCTCGCGCGGCCCGGGGGGGGGGGGGGGGGGGGGAACGGACCCAGGGATGGTAGAGGCGGGAAAGGGGCGGGGACTGGGCAGGGACTAGAGAAGGGGGCGCGGTCTCTGTTCTGCCACCTTCCCCCCGGCGAGGAGCGCAGCCGCCGCCGCCGCCGTGTCCTCTCAGCCTTGCGCTGGGCACGCTGCCTCTGCCGCCGCAGCCCGGCCCAGGCGCGGAACCTGGGGCACTGGCCCCGTTGCCTGCCCACCCTTCGGCTGCAGCCGGCATGGGCAGCCACTGAGAGCGGGCACTCCTTCCCTCTGGCACCTCCCCTGGCCACCGGCCACTGGACTTCGGCCAGCAAGCCTCGGCCACCTCTAGTCCCCAGTCCGGCGCCTGGCACGGCCCTCCGCTCTGCTCCTCCGGCTCTGAGCATCGCGTTCCTGCCCCCCCCCGCCCGCGCCTGGGACACCTGGGTCCCCCGGCGGCCCTTAGGAGAGGGGCGGGGGGGGGTATGAAGCCGCTGGAGAAATTTTTGAAGAAGCAAACATCGCAGCTGGCGGGACGGACGGTGGCGGGAGGTCCTGGCGGGGGTCCGGGGAGCTGCGGCGGGCCTGGAGGGGGTGGGGGACCTGGCGGGGGCGGCGGTCCAGCCGGGGGACCGCGGCCGCTGCAGCGGCGTCAGAGTGTGTCTCGCCTGCTGCTCCCAGCTTTCCTCCGGGAGCCCCCAGCCGAGCCAGGGCTGGAACCGCCCGCTGAGGAAGAAGGGGGAGAGCCCGCGGGGGTCGCAGAGGAGCCGGTCAGCGGGGGACCCTGTTGGCTACAGCTAGAGGAGGTGCCAGGGCCAGGGTCGCTCGGGGGCGGGGGACCCCTGCGCTCCCCTTCTTCGTACTCCTCAGATGAACTGTCCCCAGGCGAGCCCCTCACTTCACCGCCCTGGGCGCCCCTGGGTGCTCCTGAGCTGCCGGAGCATCTTCTGAACCGGGTTCTGGAACGGCTGGCTGGAGGGGCCACCAGGGACAGCGGCGCCTCAGGTAAGAAGTCCACAGGCTCATCCATCCCAGAGCAGGGGGTGCCCCTGGTTCCTCTTCTTGCCCTTGGAGAGTGGGAATGGCCCTGAGCCTGGGTGTGGATTTGAGGGCTCCCCCTAAACCGGGTAGGGACTGAGCTAAGCCACAGACCCTGTCTCAAGCATAAGAGGAGCAGCAGTGCCCACCTTCATTCCCGTAGCTGTCTCACCCACCAGGGAAGAAGCTGAGCCTCCTCTCCTTCAGCTACCCTTCCCCTCCTCTGGACATTTTAGCCACAATCTCCCATGGGTCCCTGCTGTTGACTGCCTCCTCCTGTGCCCTTAAATTGGGACCTGACATATTAAAATGGAAGCTTCTGAGCTCAACCTGTGCCACCTTCGAATAGTGCCCAAGGCCTGAAAAACCTGACAGGAGTCCCTGACTGTGTAAAAGCCCCAGAGCACAGGCCAGCCCACTTGATAAATCAGCGTGGACAAGGCCCAAGCTGCCTTTGGGGGTTAGGCAAAGGCATCTTCCTTAGCAGCTTGGTAGGGGCTAGCATTATTTGGGGATGGACTCAGTGTTTGTGAAGAAAGGGGCCTCAGCATCAGGGCCTGTGCATCAGGGCCCTGCAACATCCAGGGGAGTTGGGGCTTTTCTGGCTCCCACCCTTCCGGTGTCAGGCCTTTGCTCTTGGCTGCTTTAAAAAATAATAACCACACCCTGAGAGGCTTATTCCCTAAATGATGATGCTATTTCACCCCTCCCCATCAGCACCTTACTAAGGGGCCTTTAAGAAAACTGAGTCCCAAATTACTGGTTAGTGCTGAGGTAGAAGACCTCGGACTCTTAGGTCCAACTCTAGACAGGCATTAAGCATAGGAGGGTCTGAGGTTTGAAGCCCAAGTTGAGACCCTAAAGATGGGTGAGGGATTACACTTTGCTCTTAGCCCTCTGCAAGGAACTCCAACCTAGGTGTGTGGAGTGGGACACCTCCCCTAGATTTTTTTCAAGGTCTGGGTCCTCTCCTTTGGCTCAGGCTACAGTTGCCCTGGGGAGCTGACACCTTTTGGATTTAATTAGAAAAATATCAGACACACACAGCTCTCCTAACCATAACTTCCCGCCTACACCACACACCCTGTGTCTCTATGACACATTCCCTGGGGAGGCTGTGCATTGGACCAGAGCCTGCTTTGGAAGAGACAGATGCCAAACTATAGCCCCCATATCAGCATCTCCCCCATTCTGTCCCATGCTCCTCTTTTGCTCTGTCTTTGCTTTCCTGTGAGATAAAGAGACCTCCTTATTCCTAGTCACTGTTCCTGGAGCTGGGGGTCAGGGCTGAGATATCTCTGACTTACTTCAGAATATAGCAGTGTAGCTAGGTAAAGAGGAAAAGAGAGAAACTCTCTTTGCCCTTCCACAGGGGGCTGGTGCTACAGACTCTGCTCTCTCCCCTGGGGTGAGGCTCCTGAATTGATTATTACCCATATTATCTGGCCAAGCAGGCTGGATCCCCAGAGTAACTGGTTTGGGAAAGCCCAAACCAGTCCCAGAGTGAATTGAGAATCAGCTTAAACTGCCACCCTGATACTTCCATTATAACCCGTGTTCTCAAGCCATTTTGGTTTCCTCCCAGGGCGTGTAGGAGGAAAGGGCTTACAGAAGGTCCTCCACACCTAGCCAGAGCCTCTCGAACATCTGGGCAGCCCCATCTGACCACTAGGTTCTACCCTGACACTTTGCCCTTCTTCCAACATATTGAGAAAAGAGCAAAGATGCAGGAATCGGGGTTCTTCCAGCTCCAGGCAAGTCCCTTCTAGCACTGGGCCTCAGTTTCTCATTTGTGAAATGAAAATGGTTGAAATAGATGATTTTGTGTTGGTTCTTCTTCATCTTCATAGCTAGAATTGATGGCCTGAGATGGTGAGCCAAGGTCTGTCAGAAGCCTTGGTTTTGTCCTGGAGCAGTGCCTGGGGACCTGGCCCTAACCTGTCCTGGTGAAGACACCTGGCTCCCTCCCTGTGCCCTGCCTGTGTGTGCCAGGAGACTTTGCCCCACCCCAGGACTGGCTGCGAGTCAGGGCGACCTTGTACCCGGCTGACTGGCTGAGCCAGGCCCAGACAGGGGTGTGGAAGGGAAAAGGGTGGTGAGAGGAGCCCCTCCCCTCCACCCTTCCATCATTAACCCTTGCATCTCTGGGCATCTAGAGTACACAAGCTTTCTATTTAAAGCCTCTGAGATCAAAGAGATGGCAGTCCCTCCCTCTCCATTTTAATGGGTCTTGTTCCCACCTGTCTGGGTAGAACTCAAAGTAGTGAGGTAGGGAGCAAGGAGGGGAGGAGGGATACATACACATACCACTGACCCTAACCTCTCTGTTTGGAAGTTCTCTTTGTCTAGAGACCCTTCTGTGGGCTACTTCATTTTTCAGGCAGTTCTCAGGCTTGGTGTGCTATCTGACCAACTTTCCACATATACCAAAGAGAAGTATGCGTTGCTGCCAAAGGCACACCTCCTTCCCTCCAGCTGCCTTGGCAGCTGCCAGCCCCACCCCCGCGACAGCTGCCCAGGATCTTCACACATGTGTGTGCACGTGTGCAGAGCATGACAAGGCAGGTGGCCGGGGCTCCAGCCTGCCTAAAGAGAACTTGCCCTTGGAGGCCAGAGAAGGAGTGTAGGATTTCCAGTCTGGTCCTAGAAGTGCTCTTCTGACATTCGTTGGCACCCATTGATCTCCACAGATATCTTGCTTGATGACATCGTCCTTACCCACTCCCTCTTCCTCCCAACGGAGAAATTTCTACAGGAACTACATCAGTAATATCCTTTTGTGGAATTTGTAAAAGATAGGCCAGGAGGCAGCCCATTTTCTCTATCCCACGTGTGACATCAGAGCTCAAGCTCTCCCCTAGAAAATATACCCAGCTTTTCAGTTCACCAGCTGTGTCTCTTTAGGTAGATCACCTCACCTCCAGGGGCTTCCAGTTCTTCTGTAAAATGGAGGTAAATAATACCTGCCCTGCCTACCTATGGCCTGCTGCGAAGATCAATCTGATAGTAGATGTGAGAGTTCTTTGGCAACTGCAAAGACCTGTATAGATGTAAGGTGTTATTATCCTAATAAGGGTGCCTCTCTTCCCACTGAATTATTCTTCTAAACATCTGGTTGTCCAGTGCATTATTACAGAGTCTGCTGTCAACATCAGGTCTTGGCTGGGCTTCAGTAGGAGACCCTGGGCAGTACAGATGAGCCACTGGCCAGCCTGTTCATTAGATCTCATATAAGCAGATAGCCTTTCACTGAGTTATTTTAGAACCTAATTCTTAATGTCAGGTCACTGAGTAAGTAGAATGTCTTAGATTCTCTTAGCAACATCAGGCCTCACAAAGCAATAAAGTCAGGTTTGTGGGTGCAACTGTAAGCTCTGGGCCCTGGGCTGGCCAGAGGATGGGATGGGTCTTGGGCAGGGTATTCGTAAGTGAAAAGCTAACAGGAAATGGATGTGATCAGGTGGATGCCATCACTACCTATTCTATGCAAAAACCTGGGCTGGCACAGGAGAAGGTCTTGGCTCCTAGAGAATATTTGGGGGTAGTTTAGCCTGTCATTGCTTCTCTTCCCAATTTCCTCAGGCTTGCCTGTCCATGGCTTTTTCTTGACTTAGTGGTCAGCTTTGTTCGGGCAGGGGTCCTGGAGGGCCCTGAGGGGCTAGGCCGGAAGCAGGCCTGTCTAGCCATGCTACTCCATTTCTTGGACACCTACCAAGGGCTGCTGCAGGAGGAAGAGGGGGCCGGCCACATCATCAAGGTGGGCCTGGGGAAGAAAAGGTGGGTGAGCAAGCTATTAGCTCTGGAAGGAAGCCCTTTTGAAGGAAACATACTCCTCAAGTTGGGTATCTGGAAGCAAAAGATGTTATTGGGTCTTGGATTATATGGTTCTTCTATGCTCAAAGGCATGGAGTCCCTGCCCTGGCCCTTGCAGAAAGAGGTACCTGGAATGAAACCCCTGTCCTCCTCTTCTCAGGACCTCTACCTGCTGATTATGAAGGATGAATCCCTTTACCAAGACCTCCGAGAGGAAACACTGAGGCTGCACCAGCTTGTGGAGACAGTGGAGCTGAAGTGAGGGAAAATGGGTTGCTGGAGTGGTCAGGAAAGAGGTCCCCTGAATTCCTCTATTACAGGGGCTACCTCTGGTTCTTTGGCTCAACATAGTGTTGTTGTTGTCCTGTGAATGTGTGTGTATATGTGTGTGTGTATGTATGTGTGTATGTATGAGTATGTGTGAATATGTGTTTTGTACCAGGGATTGAAACCAGAGGTGCTTAACCACTGAGCAATATCCTCAGCCCTTTTTATGTTTTATTTTGAGACAGAGTCTTGCTTAGGGCCTTGCTAAGTTGCTGAGGCTGGCTGTGAACTTGCAATCCTCCTGCCTCAGCCTCCTGAGTTGTTGGGATTACAGTTGTGCACCACTGCACCTGACTTCAATATGGTTTTATTTTAGCCCCTTTCTCTTACTGAAGGGTGACACAGAGCACTGTGTCCAGTCATTTTTATTGTCCATTCACCCATCCATTTGCCTGTTAATCCAGTGGTGAACTAGTTAATATTTAACAACTAATGCTCAGGAGAAAGAGCCTTGATTCTTAGCTTTTGCTGATTCCATGGCATAAATTCTGTCATCGTTTTTGATTTTAAGCTACTGACATGATGTCATTGAATATGGAATAGAGAAGAGATGTGTGTGGTAGCTAAATGTTATATAGCATTTCCACAGTACTGATACACTAGAGGTAAAAATCTCAAAAGCACAGATAATAATAAACTGTACCAAAACAATTAGCATACTTCCTTTTATGTAATAATTTATTTGAGCACATGTTTATAAAATGTGTGTTTATACACACATACATGCAAATTTTAATGGCTGTGTTAAACATAAGTTGGCAAAATCCCTCAAAATTGAACTCGTGAGCTGCCTTCAGGACTCCACTGCATTTCTTCATCCCTTCTGTCCTTTCAGTTTTCTCTTTTCCATTCCCACCACCATGGCCCTTGTATAGGCCTCTTTAACTCTCACTTGGATTTTCTTTTCTTTTCTTTTTTTTTTTTGATACCGGGGATTAAACCCAGAGGTACTTAATCATTGAGCCATGTCCCCAGCCCTATTCTTTTTAATTTTTTTAAATTGTCAATGGACCTTTATTTTATTTATTTATATGTGGTGCTGAGAATTGAACCCAGTGCCTCACACATGCTAGGCAAGTGCTCTACCACTGAGCCACAAACCCAGCCCTCCCTATCCCTTTTTTATAGTTTATTTAGAGACAGGGTTTCACTAAGTTGCTAAGGGTCTTGCTAAGTTGACGAGGCTGGCTTTGAACTCACAATCCTCCTGCCTCAGCCTCCTGAGCTGCTGGGACTACAGGTGTGTGCCACCACACCCAGCTCTTACCTGGATTATTGCCGCAGCCTCCTACTCAGGGCTTCAGCTTGTGGCCTTGCATATTTCTCCCTTTCTTTACATTGACAACAGAGAGATCTTTCAAACTTGTATAAACAATACCATCACACTCCTGTTCCAAAAGCATCCACACTCTCTCACTACCTCTAAGACAAAGCTAAACATCTGAACACAGCATTCAACACCCTTCTCTTTCTGCCTTCTGTTGATCCTTCCCACCTCATATCCCACATCTTTTTCTACCCTTGACACTCCCTATATAGCCCACCATTCTCTCAACTCCTGTGCTTTCCCAGATTCCTGCTGTTGCTTATATCATACACCCAGAATGCCTTCCTCCCACCTCTTTCACTTCCTGTTGTCCTTCAAGGCCTAGGTCAAATGCCATCTTCTCCATGAAAGTGTCACACAGATCCTCCTTTTAGGAATAGCTTTCAACATCTCTCTCCTGTGCCTTTTTCACATCACCAATACCTCCTGCCTGGTGTTAGAAGTAGCTGTATGCACGTCTGTCTCCCTCCCAGATTGTGAAGTCCTTGTTGGCAAAATTCAGAAAACATCTGATGGCCTACTACCTACCATGTGCCAAGCAGTGTGCTAGGCCCTGGAGGATAAAAAAAAAAAAAAATTCAGTAAGAACAAATCCCAGTCCTCAAAAGTTCTCAGTCTCATAGAGGAAATAAGACATGAACATAAGCAATAATGTCCCAATATTTACAGCATTTGAGGCAAGCAAGTGACCTTTCCTGGTGGGGGGGTGGATCAGAGAAGAACTGGTGGAAAAAGTGGCATTTGATTTGGGTCACTTGGTCACTTGTCCCATGCTGGTCATTGTCTTCTCTTCTGATCCCTTTAACCACTTTCTGAAAGTGGAGCTGGTATGTCCTTGACCCAATTCTAATATCCTTGCTTAATGTTGCCTGCTTAGTACTCCAAATGCCCAGCAGAGCTTGCTGATGCCCCACTGTGTCTGTACCAGGATCCCAGAGGAGAGCCAGCCACCCAGCAAGCAGGTAAAGCCACTCTTCCGCCATTTCCGTCGGATAGATTCCTGTCTCCAGACCCGAGTGGCTTTTCGGGGCTCAGATGAGAGTGAGTATCACCATTAGAAAAGGCAGGGCTTCCCAAGTGACTCGGGAGGATTGTGGGGTATCTGGGTCTTGGGTACCATCAGAGGAGTCTCCTGTGTAGTGGAAGTAGATAGTACACTTATCTTCAGAGGCCAGCCTCTGGTATAGAACAGAGGTGCCCTGGAGGGGCTGGTAACTACCTGTGTTGAAAAGCTGTTTTCCTGTCTCTGTGCAGTCTTCTGCCGAGTCTACATGCCTGACCACTCTTACGTGACCATACGTAGCCGTCTCTCAGCATCTGTGCAGGACATTCTGGGCTCTGTGACAGAGAAGCTGCAGTATTCAGAGGAGCCCGCAGGGCGTGAGGATTCCCTCATTCTGGTAGCTGTGGCTTCCTCAGGAGGTAAGGGTCAGTGCCCTGGGGCTGAGACAAAGACTGAATTCTAGGTCTTTGCTACTCAAAGTATGATCCTGAGACAAGCCTCATGTGCATCTCCTGGGAGCATTTTAAAAAATCTCAGACCCTACCCCAGACTTTCTGGATCAGAATCTCCATTTGGCTAAAAAAGACTTCTGGGGGATTAAAGTTTGGGAAGCAATAGCCCAGTACCCTGGGATTCTGATTTGAGTGCTGCCTCTCACTCACCTGGGGGATTGGGTTCTAGTTCTTTTTTCAGGGTAAAGACAGGGTGGTAGGGCATGGCGGCACATGCATGTAATCCCAGCTGCACAGGAGACTGAAACAGGAGGATCACAAAGTCAAGGCCAGCCTGGGAAATGTAGCGAGACCCTGTCTCAAAAACTATAAATGGCTGGTATATAGCTCGGTGGTAGAGCACTTGCCTAGCGTATGCTAGGCCCTGGGTTCAGTCCCCAGTACCACAAAAACAACACAAAAAGATGCAGGGGTTCTAATCTCTGTGGGGAGACAGAAGGCCTGCAGTGTATCTTATTTTCCTCTAAGAAAAAAAGTCCTGCCTTTCCAATGTCAAAGGGACAAAAGAATGAGGGAAGGAAAAAAAAAAGCTATGAAAGAATGTTGGAGGTTAAAAAAAAGGAAGATTACGAATGCAAAAATAATAAATATGATAAGTATGGCAGATAAATATGGCATCAACTGGTGACAGCATGAGTCCCACTGGTCTAGAATGTGTCAGTGCAGGGCTAGGTGTTCTGGATGCGAAAGGAGACAGGGTCTGGGATGTGTGAGGGAAGGGGTGGGGGGCGCTAAGCAGCCTGTTCTCCTGCAGAGAAGGTCCTTCTCCAGCCTACTGAGGACTGTGTTTTCACCACACTGGGCATCAACAGCCACCTGTTTGCCTGTACTCGGGACAGTTATGAGGCCCTGGTAAGACAAGGTTTTGGCTGGGAGCAAGGGCTGAGGGGGCACTGTGAACAGTCCCTCACCCTGCCACCAGGAGCCCAGCCCCTCTGTCCCTGCCTGTCACAGGTACCCCTCCCTGAAGAGATCCAGGTCTCCCCTGGAGACACAGAGATCCACCGAGTGGAGCCGGAGGACGTTGCCAACCACCTTACTGCCTTCCATTGGGAGTTATTCCGATGTGTGCATGAGGTGGGGACTGAGGCTGGTGCTGGGCGTGAGGCGGGAGAAATGAGCCAATGGGAGTCAGTGTTCATAGCAGACCCTCCTGGTTAGATGGCTCAATTGCAGCATGCCCTTGGGCAATGCACAGCCAGGACCTCCTCAAGCCTTTGTCTTCTCAAAAAATGGCAGAGAGAGACTCCATACCTGAGTGATTTAGGGCCAAAGCACAGCTTACCCAGAAACTGACTCAGGGTAATTTTAAAATATTCACTGTTAAAAGAATTTTTTAAAAAAGGTAAGCGACAATAATGTCTCTCGGGTGGTTGTCTTGAGGAGAAGTCAGCCTTTAGCAGGTGCCTGGCACCTAGTAAATGCTCAATAGATGGTAATATCCTATTAACCTTGGTTCTCTCTCGCTTCTTGTCCCCCCCCCCCCTCCCCGCTCACGCTCTGGGCTCCTGCCTCCTGCATCTCCTCGCGCCCTACGCTGCCATCTTCCCACCCATGCCCTGACACCTCGGTGGCCCCTCCGTCACTGCGGGTGTAGCTGGAGTTCGTGGACTACGTGTTCCACGGGGAGCGCGGTCGCCGGGAGACCGCCAACTTGGAGCTGCTGCTGCAGCGGTGCAGCGAGGTCACGCACTGGGTGGCTACGGAGGTGCTGCTCTGTGAGGCCCCGGGCAAGCGCGCGCAGCTGCTCAAGAAGTTCATCAAAATCGCAGCCATGTGAGTGTGGCCAGCCGCGGCGGGGCGAGGGGCACACAGAGGCTCGGCAGCGGCAAGCTGCCAGATGCCCCCCTAACCCTGCCCCGCACTCCTCAGCTGCAAGCAGAACCAGGACCTGCTGTCCTTCTACGCTGTGGTCATGGGGCTGGACAACGCCGCCGTGAGCCGCCTGCGGCTCACCTGGGAGGTGAGGAACCACCTTCCTTCCTTCTCTTGCCACGGAGCTAGCTCAGTCATCCCATTTCAGGGATCTTGGCTTCTGGGGGGCTCACCCCAGTTCGTCTCCTGTGATTACAAATAGTCTTTGTGCTGGTTGGAAGCAGGCGCCCTCTTCTGGCAACTATAGCCCCAGGTCACAGCTTGTGTCACATCTTCTTGGTGCAAATTGGTAAAAAGCCAAATTCCCAGACTGAGAGGAACTGACCTTAGGAGTAGGGCTGAGTTTCAGCCAGCAACCAGGTGGCTTTGCTATGCTCCTTGTCATAGTACATGCATGAGCAGAAGTCTCTCTTTCCCCAGAAAAATTCAGTCCTCTGGGTTCTTTCAACTTCTGGACTTTTCCAAGGACTGACTGCTTCCCCACCCACTGGCTTCCCACCACTGAGCAAGATATGCCAGCCCTTTCCCTGAGCAAGATATGCCAGCCCTTTCCCCTTCTAATGCTGGGAATTAGTCAGATGTTCCTGTGATATCCCAGGTGCTCCACTCTGACATCTCTTCTTCTTCCTTCAAACTCTGCAGAAGCTGCCAGGGAAATTCAAGAACTTGTTCCGCAAATTTGAGAACCTGACAGTGAGTGGGTTTGGCTCTTTCCACTGCCCTTGGACTTTCATCCCTGTTCTCGTAAACCCTCTGCCTTTAGCTTCCTTTTCAAGGTTTTTAATGCCTGGGACACTGCTCCTCTACCCACCATGCAGGAAGGGGAAGGGTGGAAGTATTGCTACCCTGTTTTCCTTGGAGGAGGGGAGGAGAGCAATAAGCCCCTCCCTGTCACACACCCAGCTAGACACCCACACACCCCTCTAGCTGATTGGGCAGGGAGATGAGGGAGAGAGTGGGAGACATGTTTGGGGTACACTGAGCCCATCTGTCTCTTATCCCTCTTCTGTGGAATGCTAGGATCCTTGCAGGAACCACAAAAGCTATCGAGAAGTGATCTCCAAAATGAAGCCCCCTGTGATTCCCTTCGTACCTCTGATCCTCAAAGGTGAGAGAGTCACTGCCACACTGTGGTTCTCCTCTCCACATTTCCTTCTCCCAAGCCCCAGTTCTGACTCTCAGTCCCCTCTCAGCTCAGCTCTATGTGTCCTACTGAGGAGACTTCCAGATTGAAGTATAGACTGGCATAAAGGACCCTCCCCCAGGGGGAGGGTCCTATATGCCATGGCCCTTTGGACTTCCTCTCCTCTGTGTGCCTCAAATTTGACTCTCTTCTTACCCTAGACCTGACATTCCTACACGAGGGGAGTAAGACCCTCATAGATGGCTTGGTGAACATTGAGAAGCTGGTGAGTAGTTCTGCCAACTCTCTGTCCATGAGTGAGGGGCTTTGTCCTCCCCCTCTCTCCTGTCACCTTCCTAAAATAGAAGTCTTCCTCCATGGTACCCAGCTTGCCTAACAGACTCTCAACTGTCTCCCTGGTGGCATCACTGTGGCAACCCACCCATGGGTGGCAAAGCTGACAGGCCGCTTGGGGGCAACTCTACCCGCCAACCCACCTGGTACCCACCTACACCCTCTCCTTTGGTCCTTCAAAAACCCTTCAGAACTGGGAACTTGAGAGAGTAAAACCAACAGAGTTGGAGAATGGAGGTGGGGGGTGTGTAAGGGGGAAGCATCTTTCTGTGCCCTTTTCAGGGCTTATTTCTTGTCATCTCCCAGCATTCAGTGGCCGAGAAAGTGAGGACAATCCGTAAATACCGGAGCCGGCCCCTCTGTGAGTGCCTAGTACCCAGGATTCTAAGAGGGTTTTGGGTGGAGCGCTGGCTGAGTGGGAAGGTTAAGGGGACCTCTGTCCTTAAACATGTTTTTACTTACACGGGTCGGGTCCGTCCTCCATTTTCTCCTTGTACCTCCTGCCAAACACCTATCCTAATCTTAATGTTTTGCCTGGTGTATGGAGAGGAAGAAGGGAGGCTGGGAGCCTGACTGCCTCTCCCTCCCTGCCCCTCAGGCCTGGACATGGAGGCCTCCCCTCACCACCTGCAGACAAAGGCCTATGTGCGCCAGTTCCAGGTCATCGACAACCAGAACCTCCTCTTCGAGCTCTCCTACAAGCTGGAGGCTAATAGTCAGTGAAAATGGAGGGGCTGGGCTGCCCCCACCAGAGTCCTTGGCACCTGGCACTCAAGCACTTTGCACAATGTCCCAACAAATGCACATGGAATATATTTCCCCTGGAGCAACTTCCTGCCCCATGGGGAAGAGTCAGATGGACTTACCTGGATTCATAAGCTCATAAGCTTATTCATCCTTCTGAAATCCCTTTACCCTTGCTCTTTCACGCCCCAACTACACTAGGTGTGTTCCTGCCTTTTTGAGGAAAAGGGGATAGAGTGCTCCTTCCTCTGTCACCTCCCAGTGAGGTCTGTTCCAGAGATGGCATTTCCAGCCTCTTCTTCCCAAGCAGCAACTCACAAGACAGGCATTGTGGGAGGCACTGGCAGCTTTCTTCCCCACTGCCTGTCTGGCTTCCCCTTAGTCAGGGTTGGGAGCCCTGGATGTATCCCTGGGATTATTATTGTGTGTGTGTGTGTGTGTGTGTGTGTCCGTGTCCCCTCTCGGGGAGCAGGAGTGCATCTGGCGATGGAGGGAGGGTGTTATGTGTGCTGGGGGGATTTTTCCTTCTGTTTGGTGCTACCCTTGTCTGCTCTGCCCTTGGGACAGCGTGGTGTGCTCCCCCACCCACCCCCGCTTAGTGCCTCCTGCTGCCCTGCATGCCCAGGCTTGTGAGCCAAGCTGCTCCCAAGGGCAAAGAGCAGCAGCAGGTGGGAGGGTTACCCATCAGCCCTGTGAGTCTCCCACCCAGACCTCCCCAAGATCCCTAGATGGGCTCTCATGAGACAGTAAAAGATGCTCAGGGAAACACAGGCCTAAGCTGCCTATAGGACCCTTCCTCTGCCTTGCAGAGGGGCACAGCAGTCTCAGGAGTTAGGGGTGCCTGCTCTCCATACTCCTGCTCTTTGGGGTGTCTCTTTGCTAACAAGGGCATTGTCATCCCCCTTCTGGCTCTTGTATCTGATGCTAACAACACAGTCTCTGTCCCTTTCTCCCAGTCTTGACACCCCTTGGTCCTCCCCATAGAGCTGGGTGGGGTGGATCTCTGTAAAATAACAGGACGGGCAGATTCCTGAAAGTGGGGAGAGAAGGAGCAGGCAGAGACTGTAGAGGTGAAACTGGACTCTGACAAAGCCTTTGTTACCTCTATCTCTGCTCCCTCTCCCATTATAGGGCTCCAGGGCTGCGGGGTGCAGGGGCTCCTGGCAGCTACTGGGTGAGGTTTCCTGGCACAGCCTCACCCGCCTTCCTGGCACCACTCTTTCCCTTTTGAATAGGCAGTGGTGGCAGTGGCAGCAGTAAAAGTGGCTGCTGCTCCTGCTCTGGGGTGTATATATTTTTTACCCAAAGCTCTGGAATTGTAAATTTATTTTTTAAAACTCAAAGAGGGAAAGAGCCTTGTATAATATGTAAACATTGTATCATAGGTTATGTTGTACAGTCCCTTTTATACAGCAGTCTGGTTCCTGTTTCAAAAACTATCTGTGGACATACACAGGCACCATGCCCCACCCACCCACTGCAACCCTCACAGTGACCATGGCCCCTCCTACACCCTGCAACTGCTGATGCCTGCTTCTATCCCTGCAGCCCCGGACTTTCCATCCTTCCTCCTGAACCCTCTCAGCAGCCTTCTCGCTTCAGTTCCCCACCCCTCCTTGAACGTGGTAACCCCCTGGCTGCTTGCCCCTTGCCTTGACACTGCCCTGCTGCTTTCCAGGGGCTCGCCAGCCCACACCCCACTTCCCACAGCTTTAACAGAGTGAACTGTGTGTATTGTACAGGCTCAGTTGTCATTGAAGAATCTGCTGGGTGGAGAGAAAGCCCATAAAGTCTATGAATCAACTGCCTGCTGTTCTCCGTTCTGTTTCTCTGAGGCTGGGGAAAGACTGAGGGATGGGAGAGGGAATGGCCTCTCAGGGCTCAAGGCCCCTCAGCAGGACTGTCTGGAGTGACTTGGAAAGTGTGGGTGAGAGGAAAAGGAGCCAGCCTCACAAGACCTGTCACTAGTGACTAGAACTTGGAAGAGTGGACATTTTTGTTCTTACATGGTATAGGTATGTGATGTTTAATGCTAACTCTGTAAGGTAGAAGATGGAGACTGAGCAGCCCCAGAAGAAGATCCAAGTTATAGGGTGAGAGATGGGACAGAACTTGAACCCTAACCCAGGCCTATCTGTTGCAAGTAGCAAGCACTATTCATTCAGCCAACGGCTATGAGTTCCACCAAGGCACATGGAGCCTAGTGTTAGTCTCAGGAGATGGTTAAGCTCCAGGAAACACACACTCAAACAGCTGCATGGGAGCCCTTAATCTCATCTGTTCAATCTTCATCTCAGAAAACGGTGCTTTCATCCACCCAGGTTTTCAAGGCAACATTCTAGGAATCACCCTTGATGCCTCTTTCCCCCCCCCCCCCATCCTCACTCATCTCATTGGCCAGTCCCACCAGCTATAATTCCAGAACATATCCTGATTGACCCACTTCTCTACGTCTCCCTTGTGACCACCCTAGTCCATCCCACCTTCATATCTTCCTTGGATGGCTACACAGCCTCTGACCTTGTCTCTCAGCTTCCTCTCTGTAGTCCATCCCATCTGCTACCAGTCAGGACTCCATAGGGCAGCCAGATGCTTTGTGTGTGTGTGTGTGTGTGTGTGTGTGTGTGTGTGTGTGTGTATTGCCTCACACATACTAGGCAAGCACTCTGCCACGGAGCTACATTCCCAGCCCTGAGTCCCATTAAGAGAAGTTGAAGTAATCTTTACATGAGAAGTAAAAATAGTGGTTACTCAATGGGGTGGGAGGATCAACCAGGCAGGGGCATGAAGAAGCCCTCTGGTGTGATAGAAATATTTTTATATTGTGAACATTATTATGAATATACTATGAACATTACACAGGGTGTGTATGCACTCATTGGGTTCATAGGGTAAAATCTACCTTTTATCATAGTTATGTTATAGCTCAAAGCAATTCAGATTGTAATCCTAAATTCAGAGTGTCACCTATTTTCAATAATACTTAGATTAAAAATCAAAATCCTCCCTCCCTGTCCACATCTCCTACCCTTTTGTCACTCACTCACTCTGCTCTAACTACACTGATCACTTTCTTGTTCCTGAATCACCTAACACTCATTTTTACATTTGCTGTTTCCTCAGCTTGTCTGACCATTTGATATCAAGATCCAGCCCCTCCCTCACTGTCCCTCCAGAGCCTCCTTTTTTTCCTTCCAGGAACTCCTCATACATGTTTCTTTGTATATTTGCTTAGTGTTTACCTGCCCCACCTTATCTCCATGAGTGTGTCTTGTTCATGATCTAGTACCCAGAATCATATCTGGTCTATAGAAAATGTTCATTACATATTTTTTTTTAAAAAATATATTTTTTTAGTTGTAGTTGGACACAATACCTTTATTTTATTTATTTTTATGTGGTGCTGAGGATCGAACCCAGGGCCTCGCACATGCTAGGTGAGCACTCTACTGCAGAGCCAAGCCACAATCCCAGCCCTCAATACATATTTAAAAATTTTTTTTTTAGTTGTAGATGGACAGAATGCCTTTATTTATTTTTTTATGTGGTGCTGAGGATCGAACCCAGGGCCTCACTCATGCTAGGCAAGCACTCTGCTACTGAGCTACAGCCCCAGCCCAATACATATTTCTTTTTTAGTTGTTAATGAACCTTTATTTATTTATTTATTTATATGTGGTGCTGAGAATCGAACTCAGTGCCTCACACATGCCAGGCAAGCGCTCTACTACTGAGCCACAACCGCAGCCCTGTTCAATACATATTTGTTGAGTAAATAATGAGATTGGTTGAAATGGGAACCAGAAGATAGGCACAAGACACAAGATGATAAGTGCTCTAGGGATTAAGCCAAGAGGGTTCACTCTTGGCCTGGGGATGGGGAGGACAGAATAAGATACATTTTCTTGGAAGAGATGACCCAGACCTCAAAAGAGGGATCGGGTTTGGTAGTGAAAGCATGGAAGTGGGAAATTAGGGATGAAGCACTGGAAAGCACTTGGGAACTGGGCCTTTTTAGCATGGAGAGCTACTTCTGCCCTGTAGGACTGGTCATTAGGGGAGCTAGAAGTGTGGAGGCTGAATAGGTTCTGCTCTCCTCAAAGGGTGCTGGCATCTCACTGACAGACTCCTTGAGCAGGTGAGGATGGAGTCCTTGTTGCCCCTCTTCCCCAGGAAGGCAGACAAATGGTGTGGATTATTCTTACCCCATCTCAGCCACCTTCAGACTCATCTGTTACCTATTTTTCAGAGGCGATAACAAAAGTTGCCATTCTTTGTGCTTGGCTTTGTGTGCATTCTCTTATTTAATATTCCCAACAACCTTTGAGGTTGGTTCTATCCGCTCCACTTCCACTTTCCTGATGAAGAATTGAGGTCTTGAGATTTTTTTTTTTTTAAAGCATAGGCAGAGGCCAAGTCCCCAGATTTCACAACTAGCAAGCATTCAAAGCCAATTCATTTCTGACTTTACAGCCTATACAGCTCACGCTCTATAAATCCTGGGAGTCTGAATAGTTGAGAATTATCTGCTTTGTTGCAGGTGGCTGTGGCTGGCAGAACTTTTTCTTTTGGGGGGGGGAGAACTTTTTCTATCCATTTCTTTATACCACCTGTGTTCAGAGAATCACCCAAGACCAAGAAGTAGCAGCAAAAGGGCTCTGTGGGCTGAGGCTGGGGGAATATGAGCTTATATAGTAGCCTAGCACCTCCTAGACTGGTCAGCAATGAACAAAAGGATGAAAATGATCTGGAGTAGTCAGAAGACCAATGTAATAAGGTACCCTTGATGGGGTTTAGAGAGGAGAGCAAGGAATTTAGGCAGTGCCCTAGTCTTCCACTAGGTGTCACCACCAGAATTACTTTCTCAAGGTACCTGGGGATGGGGACTAGCCCACAGCATAGAGAAAGGGAATTTACATTTCCTGGGGTCATTTATTTATTTATTTATTTTTGGTGGTACTAGAGATTGAGTCTAGGGGCCCTTTACCATTTTCTATTTTATTTTATTTTGGTGGTCCTGGGGATTGAGCCCAGTGGTGCTGTACCACACAGCTACATCCCCAGCTTTTTATTTTTATTTATTTATTTTTTTAGATCTTATTTATTTATTTATTTTTTTTAGAGAGAGAGAGAGATAGAGAATTTTAATATTTATTTTTTTTTAGTTTTCGGCGGACACAACATCTTTGTTTGTGTGTGGTGCTGAGGATCGAACCTGGGCCACACACATGCCAGGCGAGCGCGCTACCGCTTGAGCCACATCCCCAGCCCCTTCCCCAGCTTTTTAAATTTTTATTTTGAAACAGGGTCTTGGCTAAGTTGCTGAGGCTGACCTCAAACTTATGATCCTCCTGTCTCAGCCACCAGAGTTGCTGGGGTTATATGTGTGCCTCAGCCTGCTCCTTATAGGTATAGTTCCTTGGTGGTCACTTAAGCCCTCTCCTCTTTTCTCTATAATTCTGAGCCGAGATTTTATTATTATATTTCTGTTTGGGGAGCTCTTGATACATAACAAACTATTCCAAACTGAGTGGCTAACGGACAACAACCATTTTATAACTTCTCATGAGGGCTTAGCTGAATGGTTCTTTTCTCTCTCTCTCTGTACTGGGGATTGAACCCAGAGGCACTTTACAACTGAGCTATATCCCCAGTCCTTTTTATTTTTTATTTTGAGACAGGTCTCACTAACTTTCTTAGGGCCTCTCTACAGTTGATGAACTGGCCTCAAACTTGCAATCCTCTTGCCTCAGCCTCCTGGAATTGCTGGGACCTGTAGTCTTGGCTTAGACCTGGGACTTGGCTCAGGGGATGATTCTGCTAGTCTTGCTTTAGGTCTCTCACATGGCACTGTTAGAAGCTGTGTGGAGCTAGATTGTCTAGGATGGCTGGCTCCCATGTCTCTCACCCTGGTAGGAAGAGCTGGGTTGCTGGGATGGCTGGACCTTTCTCTTTCTCCATGCCAAGGTCTCTTCTTCCAGATTTCTCATAAGGGATCTTAGAGGTCCTGAGAGCACAACAGTGGAAGCTGCCAGGTCTTCCTTAGGCTTAGTTCCGGACATAGGATGGTCTCGCTTTTGCTCCATCTCACTGGCTTAAGAGAGTCTCTAGTCAGCTCAAAGTCAAAGAGTACCTGGAATCCTGCTTCACTGAAAGCCACTTTTTAAATAAAAAGTGAGACCTTTATTTATTTATTTATTTACTTATTTTTATGTGGTGCTGAGGATCGAACCCAGCACTTCACATGTGCTAGGTTAAGTGCTTTACCACTGAGCTACAACCCCAGCCCCTGAAAGCCACCTTTGGAGACCACCTACTAGTTTCTGAGTCCCAAATTGCTATCGCTCTTTTCAGTGACAGAACCAAATATCCACTGGTCTACTAAACATCTCTTCTTGGGCGTCCCACAGGCTGCTCAGGATCCTTGACCACCCCAAACCCTCTTCCTTTCAGTTCTCTCCAGCCAACTGTTAGCCTCACCACCACATAGGAGTTCGAGCCAGAAGCTTAGCCATCATCTCTGATAGCTCCCTCTCTTCAGTCCCTACATTCCATTTCTTAAATATCTCTAGAACTCTCCATCTCTACTGCTAATAACCTCTTGATCATGGCTAAGAAAACTGCAAACTGTCCATGTGTGTACATACTTGGGACACATTCCGTTTAGTATTATCTTCATTTTGTGGATGAGGACCCTAAGGCTGGCAGAGATTGGAATAACTTGCCCAAGGTCTCACCTCAGCAAGAGAAAACTAAATAGTGGAAAGAACTAAGTTTCCTCCAGCTCAGCCGATAGGCAGCTCTGCCTCTAAAACCTAGTGCCCCTTGTCAGTACAGATTACTGTCATCTCTCCTTTGGACTTCCACAGCTGCCTCACACCCAGCATTCCTTCCTCCATGTTGGCTCCATCTAATCCATTCTTCATGCAGTCAGAGGGATTTTTTTAGAGTACAAAATGGTCATGGCACTTCTCTGCTTATAGTTTTCAATGTTTTCCCTCCTGCCCTTGAGGTAAAATCTATTAAAGTCTTTCAGAAATTGGTCCCTGTCAACTTGACAGTATAGAATGGGCCAATGGTTTACATGGGGACATTTTGGAAATTTGAGTTTTTGTCTTTCTCAATTAAAAAGACATGCTACTGGAATTTGGTCAGGAATTCTAGAGTGTTGCAATTCAAGGGGTGATTCCTTATAACCAAGAATTCTCTTGCGTTTCACAAGACTTTTGGATGACCTGCTGGATGTACTATGTGAAAAACGTCTTTGTAATTAGCTGATCCCAGGATCTATCTCCATTAACCGTACACTCAAGGGAGAAGGGGACAAGTTTATTTCTGGATTTCTGGATTACTCTTATCATGAGAATGTAGTCCTTTGAATCCCACCTTTATGGAAGGAGAAACTCCTGCTAAATTCCTCTTATTGAGGTTGTTCTGGGGTGTTCCCTTTTCCCATGAGACATTCACAAAAATCTCAAATTCACCTAGTTAGGCAAGCACCTTCAGAACAAAAGTCTGCTTCAGTGTTCCACTTACATCTCTCTGTGTCCCCGCCTTCACTTACTGTGTTTTGCCCTGAAAATTCCTTACTTTTCTAAGCAGTGCATCAAAGCATTTGAGATTTTTATTTTTAATTTTTTTTGGTGGGGGGGGGGTACCAGGGATTGAACTCAGGGACAGTTGAGCACTGAGCCACATCCCTAGCCCTATTTTGTATTTTGTTAGAGACAGGGTCTCAAGGTCTCACTGAGTTGCTTAGCACCTGGCTAAATTGCTGAGGCTGGCTTTGAATTTGTAATCCTCCTGCCTCCGCCTCCCTAGCTGCTGGGATTGCAGGTGTGCACCACCATGCCTGGCTCAGCATTTGAGATATATTTTTTAAAATATTTATTTTTTAGGTATAGATGGACACAACACAATGCCTTTATTTTTATGTGGTGCTGAGGATGGAACCCGGGTCCCGCCCGTGCTAGCCAAGCGCTCCACTGCTGAGCCACAATCCCAGCCCAGCATTTGAGATATTTAAAAAATATTTTTAGGGGCTGAGGCTGTAGCTTGGTGGTAAAGTACTTGCCTCACATGTGTGAGGCACTGGGTTCAATCCTCAGCACCACATAAAAATAAATAAAGATACTGTGTGTTCATCTACAACTAAATAAATATTAAAAAATATTTTTAGTTACAGATGGACAAATACCTTTATTTTATTTTATTTATTTTTTAATGTGGCACTGAAAATCAAACCCAATGTCTCACACATGCTAGGCAAGCGCTCTGCCACTGAGCCACAACCCCAGCCTGAGATTTTTTTTTTTAAACATTTTTTTAGTTGTTGATAGATCTTTATTTTATTTATTTATAGTGGTGCTGAGAATCAAACTCAGTGCCTCACACATGACAGCCAAGTGCGCTACCGCTGAGCCATAGCCCCAGCCCTCTGAGATTTTTTTTTAAATATATTTTAGTTGTCCATGGACCTTTAATTAATTAATTAATTAATTAATTAATTAATATGTAGTGCTGAAGATCAAACCCACGGCCTCTCCCAGATGCCAGGCAAGCATTTTACACTGAGCCACAACCCGAGCCCCAGCATTTAAGATATTTTTGGTACTGTGGATTGAATTCAGAGGCGCTTAATCACTGAGCCACATCCCCAGCCCTTTTTTTGTATCTTATTTAGAGACAGGGTCTCACTGAGTTGTTTAGGGCCTTACTAAATTGCTAAGGCTGGCTTTGAACTAGTGATCCTCTTGCCTCAGCCTCCCAAGCCACTGGGATTACAGGCATGCACCACCATGCCCAGCAGCATTTAAGATTAAAAAAAAAAAGTTTTATCCAGGATTTTAGTTGTTTTTAGGTCTTTTAGGTTCTTAGCTTGAAAAGGAAAGCACAAATATGCAATATTTTTGCACATATTTAATATGACCTGTCTTTTCCAGTAATGCAACCACTATGTAAATTGTTTTGTATTGTTCTGAACTTTATCAAGAGTTGTTCACCATTTTGGAAAGTCAGACCAATGGCAATTCTGCCTAATTCAACTCTCCTCGGTCAGTCTATATTTTTCCCTATCACATTCTTAGTGATTCTAGGGCTGGGGGTAGAGTTTCCTATTTTCCTCTAACTTCCAGTGTAGAATAGTGCCCAAGTATTTGCATATTGAAATGCCTTCTTCTTGTCTTTATTTTTCTTTAATAGCCAGAAAATTATATTGATCTGCTTTTTAAATTGTGTATCCAGGTAATTTATATTGCTTGTTAATTTCACTTCAGGGTAGTAGAGTTAAATATTTGTTTTTAAAAAGATGCATTGAAGCCAGGTGTAGCAGTGTACCTGTAGTCCCAGCTACTTCCATGAGTTTGAGACCAGCCTGAACAACATAGTGAGACTCTGTCAAAAAAAAAAAAAAAAAAAAGATAAAAAGAGGACACTAGGAGGGGACAGATTTACTGATGTGATCATTAGAGTTCAAAATCTGGAGAATTTCTGCTATTTTGAAGGCATGTGACTTGGAGCACAATGGTTAACCTTTTGGCATTGGGGTGTAGGTCAGTGGTAATGCTTGTGCTCAGCATGTATAAGACCCTGGGTTCAATCCCATACCCATGCCTCTTCATCCCTCACCCCCACACACCTCAGAAAAGATGGTTAACATCCTCAGTTGTTCACACCTGTAATCCCAGCGGCTCAGGAGGCTGAAGCAGGAGGATTGCGAGTCAAAGCCAGCCTCAGCAACTTAGCAAGGCACTAAGCAACTCAGTGAGACCCTGTCTCTAAATAAAATACAAAATAAGGCTGGGTGGCTCAGTGGCTGAGTGCATCTGAGTTTAATCCCTGTACCAAAAAAAAAAAAAGAAAAGAAAAAAAAAATAAAGAAGAAAAGGTGGTTAACATTGTTGAGTCTTGGTTTCCTTGGTTTCTTCATCTGCAAAATGCGGGTGGTATTATGTACCTCAGAAAGTTATTGTGAGGATTAAGTGAGTTATGATATGTGAAGTTATAATAGTACCTGGCACATGGTGTTAATGTCAGACCTTGCCAGGCATTGGGGACATGCCTGTAATCCTAGCAATTTAGGAGGCTGAGGCAGGAAGATCACAACTTCAAGGTCAGCCTTAGCAACTTAAGTGTGGCCCTAAGCAACTGAGTGAGACCCTGTCTTAAAACAAAATAAAAAAAGAAAAGAAAAACAAAAAGGGCTGGGGATGTAGCATGGTGGTAGAGTACTCCTAGTTTCAATTCCTACTACCACACAGACACACACTCACACCCTCCTCCCCTCACACATACACACCCACAAAGTCACAGGCCCCATGATTATGCCTTTGACCCAATTTCTTGTCTCTTCCTTAAGTTCTAGCTCTCATCACATCAAAATACTTTTCTTGGAAAATGCCATGATTCTTCCTGTTTTGCATATACTCTCCCTGGAATCCTCCCTTGTTTGAAACCCTGTCTAATTCCTATCCATCCGTCAGATCTCACTCAGAAAATGGGTAACAGCCTTACTTAGCTCTTTCTTCATGAAGTCTATTGCTATCTCCACAAGTGATGTGTCCCTGTTTTCACCACGGTGGCTGCCCTTATCACAGAGTGATGTTACAGAGCACAAGGGCTTACATTAGCTACAGTGGGCAGGGAATGCCTTCTGTAGAGGGGCATTTGAGCTAAGGCCTGAAAAATTAAAGAGGATAGATAGTACAAAGGCTCTGAGGTCAGGGCTGCCTGCAGGACCACACAACATAAAAGTGATTGAGGAGGGTACAGGTAGGACATGAAGATGAAGATCTGGGAGGCTCTAGCAAGAGTTAGGATCCACTCCCGCATTACCTCACCTTCAAGCATGCAGAAGTACATACCTGGACATCTTTACTTTTGCATCTGTTGATCTCTATGTCTGGAATGTGTTCCTTGCTTCTCTGATTATTAATAAAATCCTACTCATCCTTCAAGGCCAGTTAAAAACCATTTATGAAATCTTCTCTCATTCTTTATCAGGAATTAATCACTCCCTTGTCTGATGTCCCCATGGCACTAATCACATGCTGACTTGTACCTCAGCTAGCTGTTTACATGCCAGTCTGCCCACCAACACGGTGAGTTCCTGAGGACAGAGGCTCTTAGTCATCTCTGTTATCAATCTCCTGGTGCCTGGCCCACATCTGATACATAATGAGACACTGACTTGACTAGTGGGTGGGGTCCAGCACTACTCATGGTGGAACAGAGAAGGAAAACAAAAATAATAACAATTATGGCTTATCACGTGTTGTCCCATTCATTACCTGATTTGTGCCTTCCAACAACACTAAGAGACAGAAGGGACAGGCATATGCATCAATTTTACAGACAGGGTCGCCGAAGCCTTTTAAGTTGTGGGGACTAAGTCCCAATCCTGTCTCTTACTTCAGATTCAGCGCTGGGAATGGAACTGACCCAAAGAGCAGTTTGAGGATATAAATCAGTGGGATGGGCTGCAGTGACAAAGTGCTTTTGTGGGTGGACTTGGGAGAAATCCTCAATCAGTTGCCAAGGAGTTAGCAATTGCGCCAGGAAGGGCAAAGTATTTCTGTCTCTGAGCCAAGCAGCTGAAGGATTTCGCAGCACCATCTCTCATCACTGAAAATGGGAAACCCTTGGCCCACGAAAGATACCGTTTGGATTTGGTGGCTCAGTTGATGTAAAGGATGACTTGTTAGCAGGGGCCTGCTTCTCTGTTGCCATGACAACCAGAGCTTGCCTATTGGGCCCTTGCAAGGTTAGTTGAGGCGTTCTCTTAGTTAACTCGAGATTAGGGAAGGACACTTACGGGGAGGGTGTGTGTGCGAGCGCGCCTAGTGGACTAAAGATGAAAAAGAAGTATATTCAAGAAACACGATAGCTGAGTGGTTCTCCACCTCGGTGACATGTTAGAATCACGCGCATTAAAAGTCCCGATACTAGGCTGCACTCGATCAATTAAATCAGAATCTCTAGGACTACAACCCTGACATCAGTAGCTAGCTGAAGCTCTCCAGGTAGTTTCAATTGTAGTCAAAGATGCAAATCCCGGTTTTAGCTGCTAAGTGGAGTTCTTGCGACCTTCTCGAGATGGCGACCGATCCAGCCACTTCCGTCTTTACGTGCGCCAGGCAGGGGGCAGGTTTTCCAGAGGCGCATGCGTTTAGCGTCTCTTTGCTCCCCGCTCCCTCCTCCTTTTTCCCCCGCCTCCATTTTGTTCGCGGACGCTGGGGACGGTGGGAGCACATCCATTTCCGGGTTGGCAAAAGGGGCGGCGGCGGCGAGAAAGAGAGCTTGCTGGGGGGGCGAGTGAGACAAGACGAAACCAGAGCAGAGGTGGCGGAGGATTCGCTCCCGGAGCAGCTGCATCCAGGTCGGAAAGAGGCTGAGAGGGCTGAGTCCGTCCCTGAGGTGACCTGCGGACCTGAGTTGGGAGGGAGGACCGGGAGAGGGGGGCTTTGGGCGGGGCTTGAGGAGAGTGGGGGCACCGGAGGAGGGGCCTGAGGGGGAGAGAGGGGCTCTGGGGCGGGATTTGGGGAAATGGGGGTTGGGTCTGGAGAAGCTAGAGTGGGGGCGTGGGTCATCTAAGGAGGAGTGGTCAGGAATTGGTACTGGGCGGGCGAGGACTGCGAAGATGGGCGAAGTGCTTTTTGAGAGACAGGAAATACAGCATCTTGAAGGGTTGGTTGAGGTAAGACGGAAACTCGCGGTGAAGAACGAGGTAACCGTGCGCAAAAGGGGAGATGGGAAGGGAGTACCTGTTGGGAACAGGTAATTAGTAGGATGCTCTGGGTGAGGAGGCCCGTGTGACATTTTGAGAATTGATTTAGATAAAAAGTCATGGTTGGGAGGATGGCTCAGGAAACTGCTTACATTAGATAGAATCTTACGAGCGTTAGTTGAGAGGCAGTCAGAATGGAGTTAAAGGTTGGATTGAGAAATGTTGAGATACGTTTTGGTGCACCTGGAGTTGAGGGGTTCCTGTTGGAGTGCTAGATGTGGGCGTTGTGTGTGATTGAGTTGCTGATCAGGAAGGAAAATTCTGAAAAGATGACATTGTAGTGAGGAGTTGGAAGAAGCTGGTGTACTGGAATTCATATTTTTAAAGGGACTTGAAAAATACTGTTTTGGGCTCTTCCAGGGCCCATCTCCTTTTCTTTCTTTCTTTTTTTTTTATGCTGTTATTTTTGACTTAAGTTTTGGTTTCCAAATGACTTATTGAATGTTTCCGGCTACTCTTCTCCTTTTATGTACCAGAAAAGAGCTTAGAGAGTAAAAACTGTTCTAGCACACCTCTGGCTTTACTCATTAACTTTGAGGCAAATCATTAAACTCTTCATTTTTCCCCCCTTTGTAGTATAGGAGGAATTTACTTTTGCATCCTTTGATAAAATTCTACTCATCCTTCAAGGCCAGTTAGAAACCATTTATGAAATCTTCTCTCATTCTTTATCAGGAATTAAAATCCTCATCCTGTTCTCTAAAAGACTGTGTTAAACAAGTGAGATGTTGAAGTGGTTGCAAACAAGTGCTCTGGAAACAAGATTGAGATATTGCTATTTGAAAGACATTTTTCTCAGTCTCTTCCTCTTGGTCGCGTGTGTGTATAATAGTGTATATATATGCACACACACATATATATACATTATTATATAAAATGTATATCTGTGTGTAAATATGTGTGTTTGTGTGTGTGTGTGTGTGTGTGTGTGTGTATTGCCAGGAAAGAGTTGGTTTAGATTTGATGCATGTTCAGTTTTTAAATTATATCCCCCCCCCGTAGTAGTGGGGATTGATTTCAGGGCCTTGGGTGTATAAGATGAGCTACATCCCCAGTCCTTTTGTGTGCATGGTACTGGAGATTTTTTTTTTTTTAATATTTTTTTAGTCATAGTTGGATGCAATACCTTGATTATTTATTTATTTACTTATTTGTTTTATGTGGTGCTGAGGATCGAACCCAGGGCCTTGCACATGCTAGGTGAGCGCTATACCGCTGGGCCACAACCCCAGCCCTGTACTGGAGATTTGAACCCAGGAGTGCCCTACTAGTGAGCTACATCTCAGCCCTTTTTATTTATTTATTTAAAAAAATTTTTTTTGTCGTTGTAGATGGACGGAATACCTTTATTTGTTTATTTTTATGTGGTGCTGAGGATCGAACCCAGTGCCTCACAGATGCTAGGCAAGTGCTCTGCCACTGAGCTATAGCCTCAGCCCTCAGCCCTTTTTATTTTTATTTTTTATTTTGAGACAGGCTGGCCTTGAACTTGCCATTCTCCTGGCTGGCCTTCAACTTGCCATTCTCCTGCCTCAGCCTCCTGTGTTACTAGGATTATAGGTGTGCACTACTGCATCTAGCTTTTAACTATTCTTTTAAAAAAAATTAAATATATGTATGTTTTTTAGTTGTAAATAGACATAATACCTTTCTTTTTATTTATTTATTTTTATGTGGCGCTGAGGATTGAACCCAGGGCTTCACACATGCTAGGCAAATGCTGTGCCACAACCGCAGCCCCAGTGTGAAACTTTTATAGTTGAAAATTTCTAATTATTGTGTTACATTTTATTGGCTACCATCAAAATGAAGATAAGGAAATTAGAGTTGGGAATGAATGAGGTCAGCTGATGGAGACTAGGAGAATGTAGTATTTTATTCTTGACAGAAACTGGGTTTTTCCATGAGCTCTTTTTTTCTTTATTTTTTTAGTAGTAGATGAACATAATACGTTTATTTATTTATTTTATGTGGTGCTGAGGATCAAACCCAGTGCCTCACACGTGTGAGTCAAGCGCTCTGCCACTGAGCCACAACCTCAGACCCTCCATGAGCTCTTTGAGAATTCACTGAAAAATAATATTTTGGACAATTGAGCCTTATGCTTTAATCCAGTCACTATCTATGGCCTTGTTGTCAGTTGGTAGGGATGAGTGTGCTGTGGACAGTTTTAGCTGCTTTACTGTTTTTTTGTTGTTGTTGTTTGTTTTTGCTAATTTTTTTTTTTTTTTTTTTTTTTGGTAGTGCTAGGTATTGAACCCAGGGCCTCTTTCCAACTAGACCACTCTACCACTGAGCTATATTTCTGCTTCATTGTTAATTCTTCAAAATCCTGTTTCAACTTTTTTTTTGGGGGGTGGTACTAGAGATGGAACTCAGAGGCACTCAACCACTGAGCCACATTCCCAGGCCTATTTTGTATTTTATTTAGAGACAGGGTCTCACTGAGTTGCTTAGCACCTCAGGCTGGCTTTGAACTTGCAATCGTCCTGAGTCGCTGGGATTGTAGGCATGTGCCACCGCATCTGGCTTTTTTAACTTCTGTAGGCGTGATTCTCTCTACACTTTGCACATAGGTAAACTTATTTAATCTAGAAGTATTCCTGAAAGTCTTGGCATTTCTGAGGTTCGAGGTGGATTTGCTAAAGAGAGGGCATTTTTTAATTCTATCTCCCACTTAATATCAGAATGGTGTTTACCCTAGTTAGTACTGATTAGCTGTGTGATGTCAGCACAAAGGTGAAATGCAGGGGAGACTGGAAGATATTGAGAACAATGGGGTTTTCAGGTTTTACTGATGGCTTTCAAGAAGGGAAGAGAGGAGTCTTGTGTTGAAGAGAAAATTATAGAATGTTTTTCTTGATTTCTTCTGCTTTCTGGTTGGCTCTGGTGTACTTGGTTCTATTTTCCTACTGCTGAAGTAGTTCTGAAATTCAACAGGCTGTTGGGTCAGGCTGTTTGAGTAAACTATAGCCTTCACACCCACTCCAGGAAGAGCTGCAGGCTGTGGTATATATGTACTTATATGGGGGTAAAAACCTGTGTAATATCCAGATTTTTCAACCTACAGTGTGACTTTTTTTTTTTTCTTTAAAGGATCCTGGAGACTGAACCCAGTGTCGTGCATACTAGACAAGTGTGCTGCCTCTGAGCCCTTCAAGTTTTTTTTTTTTTTTTTTTTTTTGCAGTACTGGGGATTGAGCCCAGGGACACTCTACCACCAAGCTGCATCCCCAGCCCTTTTTATTTTTATTTTGAGACAGGACCTCACTAAGTTGCTGAGGCCTTGAACTTCTGCCTCAGCCTCTGGAGTTGCTGGGATTAAGGTGTGTGCTGCATCTTGGTTCATTTGTTGTTGTGGTGGTTGCTTTGGTACTGGGGATTAAACCCAAGGGCACTGTACCACTGAGCCACATCCCCAGCCCTTTTTTTTAAAAGATTTTTTAAAAGATGGACACAATATCTTTATTTATTTTTATGTGGTGCTGAGATTCGAATTCAGTGCATCACATGTGCGAGGCAGACACTCTACTGCTGAGCTATAACCCCAGCGCGCCCCCCAATCCTATTTTGTATTGTATTTACAGACAGGATCTCACTGAGTTGCTTAGTGCCTCACTAAAAAGTCTGGCTGAGGCTGGCTTTGTACTCATGATCCTCCTGCCTCAGCCTCCTGAGCTGCTGGGATTACAGGTGTTAGCCACCATGCCTGGCTATCTTGGTTCTTCTTCTTCTTCTTCTTTTTTTTTTAAATAGTTTTCAGTTGTAGGTGGATGCAATACCTTTATTTTATTTGTTTATTTTTATGTGGTGCCTTAACATGCTAGGCAAGCACTCTACCACTGAGCCATAACTCTAGCCCTCTTGGTTCATTTTTTTTCCCTCTTTAATATTTATTTTTTAGTTGTAGTTGGACACAATACCTTTCTTTTTACTTATTTATTTATATGTGGTGCTGAGGATTGAATCCAGGGCCTCGTACTTGCCAGGCCAGCGTTCTACCGCTGAGCCACAGCCCAGCGCCCCCCCTTGGTTAATTTTTAAGAGATTTCTGAGATAACTTATAGAGGCTCAGAGCTCCTGGGGAGGCTTTTGGTATAGCTTGCTTCCTTAATATAATGTTTTTCAATTTTTCCTGTTCTACATTTTCTTGTTGCTCTGCTTGAGCTATTACTAAGTGGAAAATGGCAGATTTCACATTCCCCCCCCCCCCTCCTTTTTAGTTTCTGGTGGATATCTTGTCTGTGTCACAGTTTGATATCACCAAATTGAAAGGATTCTTGACTGCTTCAAATGGGGAGGGTGACAGAAGCTGACTTGGGTTTCCTGCACCAGAGAATGGACTCTGTCAAAGCAAAGAATAGTTGCAGATACACAAACCAGGACTTTGAAGCTGTGACTAACATTTTGGCAACATGCATCCCTTTGCCAAATAACTTCTTTTCTTCTTGAGTGTGATTGTTGATCTCCTTGTCAAAGTAGGCTCTTGTTGCTACTGTTCTTCACACAGCTCCCAAGCAGAAGTTGGCAGAGTTCCGGTTGACTGACTGTCTCTTGAGCCTGGATTAGAGTGGATGGGGCGTTCCATGTCAAAATGAGGTTCATTGGCAGATCCTGAGAGCTGTTCTGCAAGGAAAGAGAGGCAGCAGTCTTTACTGAATGTTCTTGCAATCATTTATTATTTGTTTTCTAAATTCAAATCTGGTTCTTATTCATCTAGTGGTTAAATGCAGAATCATTGCTTTTGCCTAGCTTTGCAAGTCTAGGGCATTGAGGAAGAAAGGTAGTATTTCCAATCTCTGCCCCAAATCCCAAGCCTTTGAGCCAAAGGAACCTTATAAGCTAAGCTTATGAACATTTCTTTCTTTCTTTTTTTTTTTTTTTTGCAGTTCTGAGGAATGAACCCAAGACTTTGTGAATGTGAGGCAAGTGCTCTACCATTGAGCTACAACTCCAGCCACCAATGAGCCTTTCTGTATATAATTTAAGAAGGTATATTAAATTGCTGGGCATGGTAGTGCATGCCTGAAATTCCAGCTAATCTGGAGGCTGAGGCAGGAGGATTGCAAGTTTGAGGCCAGCCTGGGCAATTTAGTAAGATCCTGTCTTAAAATAAAAAGGGCTGGGGATGTAACTCAGTGATAGAGTGCTTTCCTAGCATGTAAAAGGCCCTGAGTATGAACCCCAGTATGGCAAAGAAAGAAGGGAGGGGAAAAATGCTAAACACAACATTATGATGTTAATAGAGGAAAAAACTGTGGTAGGTTCTTTAATGTCTGTGTCACTTTTAAACCTCTCAAGATTTTTGACTTAGAATACAGAAAGAATCCATGGAGGCATATAAGTTATCAAATGGAAGAACCAGGAATTGGCTCCTACACTTAATATAATTTAGAATGACTGTCTCTACTTTGTAAATACCCTTTTGTTTTTCAGGGAATAATTAGCTGAAGACTACTTTGTTTCTGCTAAATCTTGGGATAGATTTTTTTTGGTACTGGGGATTGAACTCAGGCACTTGACCACTGAACTACATCCCTAGCCCTGTTTTGTATTTTATTTAGAGATAGGGTCTCACTGAGTTGCTTAGTGCCTTGCCATTGCTGAAGCTGGCTTTGAACTCACAATTCTCTTGCCTCAGCCTTCTAAGCCACTGGGATTACAGGCGTGCACCACCATGCCTGGTTTGGGATAGACTTTGAAGATCTTTTCTTGTAATGTATGAGTGGCCCTACGTTGCAGATAACCCCCAAATAAATCTTCTTATTAACTTTGGAATCAGTTTTTTCCTGCCATCATTAGTCCATAATATTCTGTTTCTAATATGCAGGTTCAAATTCAGAGATTTTGATATGGTTCAGGGCTTTGCTTGTGGTAGCAAATATTGAAGTTATGTTTAATGTCTCAAATCTTTCTTTCCTGAAAAGTCTCTTAAAGTTTGGTAGATATGTATATGTAAGTAATATAGTGTACTTACATGTACAAATTCTTATGATTAAGTTTTAGAACTATTTTAGTTTCTTAAACTTGGTGGATTCAAATAAACTTCATTTGGATTTTGAAGTCCCTCAGTGCAAATAATTTGTTTTTAGTCAGTATTTATATTTCTTCAGTATTAATTCACTGACCTACTTTCTATGCTTATGAAAACACTGAATCCAATAATCTTTTGTTTTAAAAAAAAATTTATTTTTTAGTTGTAGTTGGACACAATACCTTTATTTTATTTATTTATTTATTAAGATGTTGACAGACTTTTATTCATTTATTTAAATGCAGTGCTGAGAATCAAACCCAGTGCCTCACATACATGCTAAGCAAGTGTTCTACCACTGAGCCACAACTCCAGCTCTTATTTATTTATTTACTTATTTATTAAAATACTCTTTTAAAAAAAATATTTTTAGATGCTGATGGACCTTTATTTTATTCATTTATTTATTTGTGTTGCTGAGAATTGAATCCATGGCCTCACACATTCTAGGCAAGTGCTCTACTACCGAGCCACAACTCCAGCCCTACTTATTTATTTTTTATGTGGTGCTGAGGATTGAACCTAGGGCCTCACACGTGCTAGGCGAGCGCTCTACTACTGAGCCACAATCCCAACCTTCCTTTTTTAAAAAAAAAACAAACCTACTAATAATCTCTTCTGACTGTGAAAACATTCCCCATATGTATTCAGAATTGGGACACTTGGTTGTTGAAAAATGGAATTTAAAGTGGTACAATCTAGGGGCTGGGGATGTGGCTCAAGCGGTAGTGCGCTCGCCTGGCATGCATGCGGCCTGGGTTCGATCCTCAGCACCACATACAAACAAAGATATTGTGTCCGCCAAATACTAAAAAATAAATATTAAAAAATTCTCTCTCTCTCTACGTCTATCTCTCTCACTCTCTCTTAAAAAAATAAAATAAAATAAAAAATAAAGTGGTACAATCTAGTATGAGGTAATATGTCTGAGATTTGTGGATAAGTGAGTTTTTTCTGTTTCCATTTCTGCCCTCCCAGTGCTCATCAGGCAGGTAAGGTGTTTTGTCATCTAAGATTCAGGTATGGGGTATTTAAACTGTTTCTGTCTCTCAGAAATAAGGACATGACTATTTTTAGAAATTATTTATTTAATTTTATTGATTGATTAATTGATGGGTACTTGGAATGGAACCGAGGGGTGCTTTATCACTGAACCACATTCCCAGCCCCCCCCTTTTTTTTTTTTTGGTACCGGGGATTGAACTCGGGGGACTCAACCTGAGCCATATGAGTTGTTAAGCGCCTTGCTGTTGCTGAGGCTGGCTTTGAACTTGGGATCCTCCTGTCTCAGCCTCCCGAGTCGCTGGGATTACAGGCATGTGCCACCGTGCCCAGCCCTTTTTAAGAAAAACTTTATTTATTTATTTTGGTGGTGCTGAGGATTGAACCCAGTGCCTCACACGTGCTGAGCTACAACTGCAGCTCAGATTTTATTTTTCAAATAGCATAGAATTCAAAAGGTAAAAGATATACACTCAGATATACATTCTACCCTTCTCATCAGTCCAATTCATGTCCTGGATGCAACTGATACTATGTTCTTAAAATCCTTTCTAGAGATACCATCCATGTATAAAGCAAATGTATATATTTCTTGCTTGAAAAAAAAAAAAAAAGACCAAGTGTAGCACACTGTTGATACTATCTGCATCTTTTTTGTTTTTGTTCTGGTACCAGGGAACCCAGGAGCGCTTAAACACTGAGCCGTATCTCTTACTTCTTTTATTTATTTTGAGATAGAGTATTGTTAGTTTGTTAGGGCCTCATTAAGTTGCTGAGACTGGCCTCAAACTTGCAGTCCTCCTACTCTCAGACTCCTGAGTTACTGGGATTATCCTCATAAGCCACCATGCCAGGCTCTTTTGTTTTTGAATTTAGTTTGGCCATTATCTTTATCAACAAAAAGAGTTTGATACCTTCCCTGAACTGATAATCTTCTAATTGTTTCCAGTCTATTGCTATTATAAACTATGCTCCAGTGAATAACCTATGTGTATGTGAGTATATCTCTAAGGGTAAAGTCTTAGAAGTAGAATTTCTCAGTCAGATGTGGTGGCTCATGCATAATCCCTGTAACTTGAGAGACTGAGGCAAGAAGATCAAAAATTTGAGGCCAGCCTCAGCAACGTAGTGTGGACCTGTCTCAAAATAAATAAAAAGGGCTGGAGATGTAACTCAGTGGTAAAGCACCCTGGTTTTCAATTCCTATTTCAATTCCTACTATGGGAGTGGTGGAGGAATAGAATTGTTCAAGCTGATTTTTTTTTTTTTTTTTAATGTTTCTTTCTTCCTGTTTTGGAACTAGGGATTGAACTCAGGGATGCTCTACTGCTGAGCATCCAGCCCTTTTTTTTATCTTTATTTTTTTAAAGATAATTTTTTTTCTTTTAGTTGTTAGTGGACCTTTATTTATTTATATGCAGTGCTGAGAATCAAACCCAGTGCCTCATACATGCTAGGCAAGCACTCTACCACTGAGCCACAATCCCAGCCCCTTCCCAGCCTTTTAATTTTTTAAAAAATTTGGGATAGAGTTTAGCTGAGTTACTGAGGCTGACCTCAAACTTGCTGTCTTCCTGCCTCAGCCTCCTGAGTAACTGGGATTATAGGCATTTACCCTTTTTTTCTTTTTTTGATATTTCTTATTCATTTGTTTAACAGGAATTGTTGAGCTCCTATGTGCCAAGGACTGTGCTAGGTGCTGAAGATATAGCAGGGAGAAAACTGCAGATAGTTAACAGGAATCCCAGCCCAGGTTGACTAGATGGAAGGGCTGTCAGGGAAGATCTTTGAGCAATTGACTGTTTTTTGTTTGTTTTTAAAATATTTTTTAGTTGTCAGTGTACATCTATTTATTTACTTATTTATATGTGGTGCTGAGAATCTAACCCAATGCCTCACACATGCTAAATAAGCGCTCTACCATTGAGCTACAACCTCAGCCCAGCAATTGACTTTTGAGCTGAAACCGAAGGATAAGTGTAGGACAAAAGACAATTCTAGATGGAGGGAATAGTTTATGTGAAGGTCCTGAGCGGGGAAGGAATGTGGATATTTTGAGAAATTGAAAGAAGTTTGAGCATGGCTAGTGCTTAAGGAATGAGAAGCAGAGAAGAGGCAAGGTTAGGAAATGTGGGCTCTCCTAGAAAAAAGAAAAAGGATAAATAGTATAGTGAATTTTGAGCACAATCTCTAGAGATTTTTTTTCTGTTGATTCTTTCTACAAAAGAATTCTTTTTTAATTCTTTATTAGTGTTAATAGTGAAACCATTAGTATAATAAAGGAATTAAAATCTGATGCTTCTGCAGTAGAGCATGCTTTGTATGATAACTTTCCAGGATAAAGCCTATTCTTTTTTTTTTTTAAAGGAGCTTGCTTTTTTTTTTTTTTTTTTAAAGAGAGAGAGAATTTTTAATATTTATTTTTTAGTTTTCGGCGGACACAAATCTTTGTATGTGGTGCTGAGGATTGAACCCGGGCCGCATGCATGCCAGGCGAGCGCGCTACCGCTTGAGCCACATCCCCAGCCCAAGCCTATTCTTTTAATCTTGGTTTCTCTCAGGTCCTGCAAATTCAACTTAGTTGTCTGGATTGGGTCTTACAACTTTAGGATCTTAGAAACTGGTTTGGAGATAGAATTATTGGGTAACAGTTCTTAGATTATGGGGCATGATTGGATTGCCGGTTTGTTAGATTATGCTATTTTTAGGAAACAGAAAACTTATTTATTTCTAGGGAATATTGACCTGTTTACAATCCTCATGGGACTAGGAAAAGAGCACAGATGTTCTTATTATGAACTGGTGAATATAGTATTCTGTTATACCTGTCGTCTAGGCCATATGTTTTAACATGATGCGTATGTCCAGCATCTATTATAACTATGAATATATGAAAGCTTTTTAAATCTGGGACCATTATAACTCTGGATATAGGAAAGCATTTTTATCTGCAAGTATATTGACTTTTGTTTGGAAATCACAGCATTCAAAGCCCAGATGGTCCTGTTTGATTTAGTACCTTTCTTATGTAACTGGATTAGCTTGTCCTGTTTTCATAACGTAAAAATTAGACTCTTGATTTAGTAGTCTATCACTGGTGATCAAGGAATGAAAATGTGCATATTTCTAGCTTTCCAGGATGATAGAGAAGAGACTCTTCAATAGTGAAAGTCATAGCTTTGTTATTAGATTATCTGTGGGGCGTTGGGACTTTTAATATATTGAAATGAGGCATGACACTTCTCTTCGTGTGAAGTCTGGATCAACATTTTATGAAGCATCTGCTTACATTTTATTTCAGTCCTTTTTTTTTCTTCAGTATTTTTTAGTTGTCAATATTTATATGCGCTGCTAAGAATCAAACCCCGTGTCTCACACATGCTAGGTGAGCCCTCTACTACTGAGCCACAACCCCAGGCCACCATTATATTATCTTAGCTACCTTAAGCACCAAAGCAGGCAGTTTGTAGAACATCTGGGGCCATTCATTGCTATTGGAGGGTAATAATGGCATCTATCTGCCTTTCTTCTATCATTCAGATCTTAAACCACAGCCCACTGACAGAATTCTGGGAAATATAGTTTCCGGGTCTCTAGCCTCTTATCTCCAGGTGAATCTAGAAGGAAGTAGAGGAAAATGTTATCAAAAGAAGAGGGGGAAGAAAATAAAGAAAATTTGTAGTCAACCTAATGATGATGTGTACCAAGATTACATTTAATTTCTTGCACGGTTTTCCCCTAGATGTAACATTAGTCATTCCTTCCTTCCTTCCTTTCTTTTCTTTTTTTGCTTGATTTACTGAATATCAAACATTGATTCATCCCTAAATTCTTTTTTTTTTAATAATTTTTTTAGTTGTAGTTGAACACAATACCTTCATTTTATTTATTTATTTTTATGTGGTGCTGAGGATTGAACCCAGCGCCTCGCCACGTGCTAGACAAGCGCGCTCTACTGCTGAGCCACAACCCCAGCCCCCATCCCTAAATCTGACAGAAGTATAAATCTCTTCTTTAAAAAAAAAAAAAAATATATATATATATATTTATTAATTTTTATGTGGTGCTGAGGATCTAACCCAGTGCCTCCCACATGCTAGGCAAGTGCTCTACCACTGAGCCACAACCTCAGCCCTAAGTCTCTTCTTTTTTATTTTTTTTTTTAAGAGAGAGAGAGAGACAATTTTTTGATATTTATTTTTTAGTTTTCGGCGGACACAACATCTTTGTTTGTATGTGGTGCTGAGGATCGAACCCGGGCCGCACGCACGCTAGGCAAATATAAAATATTATTTTGGATGTTATAGTTCTTCAAAAATTATAAGCCCTTGCTTTGTGGTATTATGAAATTTGATGCTATTCTAACCCTGGATTTTTTTTTTTTTTTTTTGTATTTAGTTGTAGGTAGACACAATAACTTTATTTTATTTATTTATTTTTACGTGGTGCTAAGGATCGAAGCCAGTACCTCACGTGTGCTAGGCAAGTACTCTATCACTGAGCTACTACCCCAGCCCTGGATTTTTTTTTTTTTTTTTTTTTAAGAGAGAGAGAGAGAATTTTTTAATATTTATTTTTTAGTTTTTGGCAACATCTTTGTTTGTGGTGCTGAGGATCGAACCTGGGCCGCACGCATGCCAGGTGAGCAAGCTACCGCTTGAGCCACATCCCCAGCCCCGATTTTTTTTTATAACATTTTTTTTTTTCCTCTGGACATCTTAGGATCTTGTTTTTTTTTTTTTTGTCCCTAGAATTGAAATACAATGATATTGTGGCTTAGTGTGGCTATTTTAAAACTCATCATGCTTAGTATTCAATGGGCCTTTTTAATTTTTTATTTTTTTGTACTTGTAGTTGGATAGCATGCCTTTATTTTATTTGCTTATTTTTGTATGTGGTGCTAAGGATTGAACCCAGTGCCTCACCCATGCTAGGCAAGTGCTCTGCCACTCAGCTCCAGCCCCAGCCCCAGCCCAGACCTTTTCAATCTAAAAGTTTATTTTTACCTATTCTGGGAAATTTTCTTGTATTATTTCTTGTATTGATAGTTTATTCCCTCTTTGATAATAATTTCTGTTCTCTATCTGGGAACCCTTATCCAGATGGTGAAGCTCCTAGGCTGGTCCTCTTATTTTTTTCCTCACCAATTTTTAATTTTTCACTTTTTTCTTTCATTGGAGTTTTAGGAGCTTTCTTTAGCTTTTTTTTTTTTTCCAAGTCTCTATTTCCTTTCTTTTTTTAAAAAAATATTTATATTTTAGTTTTCGGTGGACACAGCATCTTTATTTTATTTGTATGTGGTGCTGAGGATCGAACCCAGCGTCCCGCGCATGCCAGGCGAGCGCGCTACCGCTTGAGCCACATCCCCAGCCCTTTATTTCCTTTCTTTCTTTTTCCCTCCTTCCTTCCTTCCTTCCTTCCTTTTTTTTTTTTTTTTTTTTGTACTGGGGATTGAACCCAGTTGTGCTCTACCTCTAAGCTACACCCCTAACCCTTTTTTATTTTTTATTCTGAGACACGGTCTCTCTAAGTTGCATAGGGCATCACTAAGTTGTTGAGGCTAGCCTTGCATTTGTGATCTTCCTGCTTCAACCTCAGCAGGTTGCCCAGCTTTGTAGGGTGGCTTTTTTTAAAAAAATATTTTTTGTTGTAGATTGGAGTTACTAAACATAGTAACTTTGTTTAGTTATTTATGTGGTGCTGAGGATCGAACCCAAGCCTCTGCCACTGAGTGGCAAACACTCTGCCACTGAGCCACAACTCCAACACGGCTCCTAGCCCCTTTTTGTTTTTTGAGATAGGATCTCAAAACTCACCTGAGTTGCTGAGGCTGGTCTTGAACTTTCCTTCCTCCTTTCTCAGCCTCCTGTGTTGCTGGGATTACAGGTGTGCACCACTACACTGGGCTTATTCTCTGAATTTTATGTATCAGTATTTTTGCACGTCATCATAAGTTGTTTGTTTGCTTTGATTCTGTCCTTCCTATCAGAGATTTTCTTCAAATATCTGATAATTTTTGGCTCTCTGTTTATTTTTTCAAAATATTTATGTTTTAGTTATAGGTGGATACAATATATTTTCTTTATTTAAATGTTTTTTTGTAGTTGTAGATAACAGACTACCTTTACTTTATTTATTTGTATGTGGTGCTGAGGATTGAACCCAGTGCCTCACGAATGATAGGCAAGTGCTCTGCTACTCAGCTACAGCCCCAGCCCACACAATATATTTTACATTTATGTGGTGCTGAGGATCAAACCCAGTGCCTCATGCATGCTAGGGGAGTGCTCTCCTCTGAGCCACAACTCCCGCCCTTCTCTGTTTATTTTTAAGAATGAGACACTAAAAAGCTCAAACTAGGTGGCCCTGGGCTCATCACACCCGTAGGGTAAACTGGCAGGCTGGTCAGAATATTCTTGCCTATAGAGTATAGGCCGGTGGCTGGTGTTTGAGTGTGTCTGACAACTGCTGATTCTGGAGCCACATAGGAGAAGAGAGTTGGGGAGGGAGAAGAGGACTTGCTATTTGAGTAGTTAGATATTTTACTTGATCTCCCTATTTTCATTGTGGCATTCCTGTCTTATCTGTGACAGGTCCCTTGGTTCAGAGGCCCTCTTGTTCAATTTTCTCAATCTTCTAAGTGGTAGCATGGAAGAAGATAGAGGAATATGTTGTTGTTGTTGTTTTTAAGTAGACTTCCAGTCTACCACTGAGCCAAAAACCTCAGTCCTGTATTATACCCTCCTACATCCTCTTTTCCAGAAGTATCAGGCACCTCTAATTTCTGAGCCTTTTCTAAATGTTTTTTCTTCTTCCTTTTGGAACTGAGAATTGAACCCAGGACATTTTATTACTGAACTACATCCCCAGTCATTTTAATTTTTTTGTTTTGAAATAGGGTCTTGCTACATTGGCTAAGGCTGGTTTCGAACTTGTGACCTTCCTGCCTCAGCTTCTGAGTCTCTTGGATTCCATGCCTGGCTTCTGTGAAGTTATTTATTCCTAGTATATCTGCATTCCAGCTTTCAAAACGTTGTTGTCGTCGTCTTCTTCTTCTTTTTTTGTTTTTTTATTGTTCTTGTTTTGTTTTTACATTTTTTTAGTTTTGGGATTGAACCCAAAGCCTCATGGTACATGCTAAGTACTACACATTCTACCACTGTGCTGTAGCTCTAACTTGTTTTTTCTTTTCTTTTCTTTAGGTTTGTATCTTAAAAAAAAAAAAAAAAAGAAAAAGAAATCTCTGTTCTGTTGCTGGCTTTTTTTTTTTTTTTTGAGAGAGAGAGAGAGAATTTTAATATTTATTTTTTAGTTTTCTGCGGACACAACATCTTTGTTTATATGTGGTGCTGAGGATTGAACCCAGGCCGCATGCATGCTAGGCGAGCGCGCTACCGCTTGAGCCACATCCCTAACCCGTGTTGCTGGCTTTTCTTTTCCTTTTTTATTTCTGTATTGGGGATTGAACCCAGGGGACACTTTACCACTAAGCTACATCCCCAGCCCCCGACCCTCTTTTTTTTTTGTTTTTGTTGTTGTTGTAGATGGACAGCATGCCTTTTTTTATTGTTTATTTTATTATATGGTGTAAGGATCGAACCCAGTGCCTCACACATGCAGGGCAAGGGCTCTGCCACTGAGCTACAGCCCTAGCCCCTCCCCAGCCCTTTTTAAATTTTCTTTTTTTGAGAAAGGGTCTTGCTAAGTTGCTTAAGGCCTTGCTGAATTGCTGGGACTGTTCTTGAATTTGTGATACTCTTGCCTTAGCCTTCCAAATTGCTTTGATTCCAGGTGTGCACAACCAGGCCTGGCTCTTTGCTGTCTTTTTTTTTGGGTAGTTGGACACAATACCTTTCTTTTTATTTATTTATTTTTATGGGGTGCTGAGAATCGAACCTAGGGCCTCTCACACACTAGGCGAGTACTCTACCACTGAGCCACAACCCCAGCCCTTATTTTTTTTAATTGTACAACCAATTAGAACATAGATTCTAATAGTTATCTCCAACACTTTCTTATAACTTTATTTTATTTATAATAAAATAACTCACACATGCTAGGCAAGTACTCTACCACTGAGCCTCAACCCCAGCCCATCTTTGCTGTCATTTTAATGGTGTTTTTATGAGGGAACATTGATAAATGCATTTAGTCTATCATGTTTAACTTACACATTCATCAGCTTTTTCTTGCAGATGTCCATTCAAACACCATAGTATCTGTGCAGTGTAATATTGTGTCTGTGATTAGTAATACTCCTTTGATACAGTGTTTTCCAGATTTCCCTAACCCCAAGAATCACTTAAAGTGCTTCTTTAATATATAAAATATCAGGTCTTCTGGAGATTTTCTGATTTTAGTGGGTGTGGATTTAGGGCCCACAGATTTATTTATTTATTTATTTATTTAGTTGTGGTTGGATACAATACCCTTATTCATTTATTTTTATGTGGTGCTAAGGATCAGACCCAGGGCCTTACATGTGCTAGGCAAGCACTCTACCACTGAGCCATAACCCCAGCCCCCACAGATATTTTTGTGTTTGTGTTTTAAACAGATCCTCTACATGTATCTTATCTTAAGGCATATTTGAAAACCCTGATTTAGAAGAGTTCTTTCTCAACTATGAGTGACATCTCATGCTTCCATGACAAACTCCTTAGCTATCACCTAGCATTGCTTTTGTATTCAGACTCTGTTTTAGTCTGTCTAGCTTTGGTCTGCATTTCTAAATTAGGATGTGTCTTTCATCTGATTAACTCCCCTCTCTTCCCTAGTATTAAATATTGACTGATGATAATAACTTTGGCCTTGTGTGACTCCATTTTTCTGGCTAAATCCCTAAATCCCCTGGTTCTTAGGATATGTTATGTGGGTGGGGAGGAAATATTAATTATGAGTATTTAGCTACTCTATATTTTGCTGCCTAAATCCAGGAATCTATTAATGCTTTTGGAAAAATGGAAAATTGACACAGGCTTTGAAAATAGATGTAATAATCATCTGCCTTGGATTTATGCAACATCTTTTTTGAAGATGTTATAGCACTGTGATTTCAAGTTGTTTTTTAGCTTTGACAATACAAAGAGGCACATTTTCTTTTCCTTACTGTATTGTAGATCCTAGGACTGGAAAGGAAAAATGGCTAGTATCTTTTACTGCCTATGTATAAAATGTCTGGAAATGTGTGTGTAGGTTCTGCTTGGTTGCAGTGAATTGCTTGGTGGTCAGGGGCTAAAATGTACTTGGTTTGGTAACAGGACAGAGGACAACTGTAGTACTCTTATCTTCAATCTTAGAAATCTTGTGGTTGTTATTAGCTAAAATTTAGCCTGAGGAAGCCATGGTGGCTTTGGCATAGAGCTGATATGCATTCTGAGATGAGAAGCCACTAAGCTACAATCCCAGCCCTTTTTATATTTCAGTTTTGGGGATCAAGAAATGCAATTTCCTAGCTGGATACAGTGATGCACACCTATAGTCCCAACTGCTTGTGGGAGCTGAGGCAGGAGGACTGCTGCAGACCAGCAGTTTTGAGACCAGTCTGGACAACATACTGAGACAGAAGGAAAGAAAGGAAGAAATGGGATTTCCTTGAGACCAATCATTTTAGAAGTAACTACTGTTATATCTTTGGCTCCTATTTTAATGTCTTAGGGTAAATTACTTTCCTGGTTTTAGCCTCATTTTGTGAAATGCAAATTAGTTACAAACTATAATAGAGGGCTGGCCTGAGAGTAAGTGCTTATAATCTCAGCAATTTAGGAAGCTGAAGCAGGAGGATTGCAAGTTTGCCAGCCTTGGCAACTTAGACCCTGACTCCAAAAAAAAGAAGAAAAAGAACAATAGCAGCAGCAGCTGGGGTGTAATTTAGTGGTGGCATGCCCAGGAGTTCAATCTCTAGTACAACAACAACAACAACAACAACAACAACAACAAAAAAACTATAATAGGGGGACAGCAGTATATTTGAGTGCTGTTTTGTTACTTGATAGGTGGCTAACTTTTCATTGGTAGTTATGCTCTGATCAGCTTCCATGAGTGTGACTGTGGGGGGCAGCTATTGTAGTTTTTGAGTGCTGTTCTACGACTTGATAAGTGACTACCTTCTCAGGTGGTAAGTTATGCTCTTATCAGATTCCATGAATGTGCTTATACCAGGTGTCAGTAAACTATGGCCTATGAGTCATATCTGATCCATAGCCTATTTTTATTTGGCCCTCAAACTAAGACTAGTTTTTTATTTTTAAAAGATTGTGAAAATCAAGAGAAGAAAAAGACAGGCCACAGACTGGGAGAAAATATTTGCAGAAGACATATCTGATAAAGGACTGTTATCTAAAACATATAAAGAGCTCTTGAAACTGAACAATAAGAAAACAAAACAACTCAGTTTTAAAAAATGATAAATAGAAAAAAAATGATAAATAGGGATTGGGTGTAGCTCAGTGGTAGAGCATGGGTTTATCATGGTAGAGCCCTAGGTTTAGTCCCCAGCACACACATACAAAAAGTCAAAAGACCTAAACAGACAGCCTCACCAAAGATGATATACAGATGGCAAGTAAGCATATGAAAATATGTTTAACATCATGTCATTAAGGAATTGCACGTTAAAACAAGATACCACCACACACCTTATACAACTGCCAAAATTCATACATCTTAGTGGTAGAGCACATGCTGAGTATGTGCAAAGACCTGGGTTCCATCCCCAGTGCTGGCAAAAAACAAACAAATCCTTTTTTATGTGGTTGCAGTAGTGCTTGCCTATGTTTCCAGTAACTTGGGCTGAGGCAGGAGGATCGCAAGTTTGAGGCCAGCTTGGGCAACTTAGCGAGACTTTGTCTAAAAAATAAAAAGGGCTGGATATGTAGCTCAGTGGTTGAGTGCCTTTGGGTTCAAACTCTAGTACTGCAGACCAGCAAACAAAGAAAAAAAGAATAGCCAAAATCCAAAACCACCCATGCTGCAAAGATGTGAAGCAAAATGGTACAGCCACTTTGGAAGAAGTCTGGCAGTTTCTTACGGAATACAACATACTTTTATCATGTGATCCAACAGTCACACTGCTTAGTATTTACCCAAAGGAGTTGAAAAACCCTTCACATGGATGTTTATAGCACCTTTCTTCAGAATTGACAAAACGTAGAAGCAACCAAGATGTCATTCAGTAGGAATGGATGAGCAGACTGTAGTATATCTAAGCAATGGAATATTAGTCAACACTAAAAAAGAAAAAGAGCTAAAAAATGGATGTAGTATCATGTGACTATTGTCCCAGCAACTCTGAAGCTGAGGCAGGACAATCACTTGAGTACAGGAATTAGAGATCAGCCTGGGCAATATAATGAGACCTCATCTCAAAAGAAGCTAAAAGAGATGTCAAGACATGAAGGACTCTTAAATGCCTATTACCAAATGAAAAGACAATCTGAAGATGCTCTATGGTATATGATTTCAACTATATGACATTCTAGAATCAGAAAGACTATGAAGATAGTAAAAAGATCAGTGGTTGCTTAAGAATTGGGGGGATTGGCTGGGGTTATGGCTCAGTGGCAGAGTGCTTGTCTAGCACATGTGAGGCACTGGGTTCGATCCTCAGCACCACATAAAAATAAATAAAGGTATCTACAACTAAAAAATTTATATATAAAAAAGAAAGAATTGGGAGGAAAACAAGATTAATAGATATAGGATTTATAAGGCCATAAAACTTCTATATAATACTATAAGATGGTAGATGTAACTCATTGTACATTAGTCAAAACCCACTGAATGTACCATACCAAGAGTGAACCCTATGTAAATTATGGACTTTGGATGTTAATGATGTGTCACTATAGAGTTATCATTTGTAACAAATGTACCTGTAGTATGGGAGGGTATTCATGTGTGGGGACAGAGGTATATGATAATTTTATGTAGTTTTTGCTCATTTTGCTGCTGAATCTAAAACTGCTTTAAAAATAAAGTTTAAGCTGGCACAGCAGTGCACACCTGTAATCCCAGCAACTTGGGAGGCTGAGGCAGGAGGATCTCATGTTCAAAGCCAGCCTCAGCAACTTAGTGAGGCCCTAAGTAACTTAGTGAGACCCTGTCTCAAAAGAGCTCAGTGATTAAGCTCCCCTAGGTTCAATCCCTGGTAATAAATAAATAAATACTTATTCATTTAAAAAAAAGAAGGGAATGGGCTTCGTTGTGCCTCAGAGGTAGAGAGAGTTCTTCCTCAGTATGCACGAGGCTTTGGGTTCAGTCCCCAGCACCTCAAAAAAAAAAAAAAGAAAGAAAAGAAACAGAAAGAAAGGTTAACAAAACAAAGGAAAAATAATATGCAACAGAGACTGTTGCCTAAAATGTTTGTTATCTGGCCTTTTATCAAGAATGTTTACCAAGCTCTGGACTGTATTACATCACATCTAGAATATGAGGTGCTTAGTCTTTCTAGTGCCATGCCTAGTCCTCTAGTCCTCTTAAAGTGTGCGAGACTCCTCAGTGTCTTTAATGGTAAAGTAATTCTTATGATTATCTATTTCATTTACAGGTATATGAGTGACCTAAAGCTGCAAGTAAACACGGAGAGAAAGCAGTGCCAACAGGGAGCAGGGCAAGGATGCCAATTCCTCCTCCCCCTCCTCCCCCTCCTGGCCCTCCTCCCCCTCCCACTTTTAATCAGGTAGGTAGTCTTCTACTAGTCTATCTCCAAACCTTTAAGTAAACAGATTGATGGCCTTGGTTAAAAATTGGTTAAAAATTCGATTTTCCTGCCCATACCAATGTTATTTTGAGCCTGCCCTTTAATTCTGTTTTTAACATCCCAGATTTTTGGTCCTAGTATTCATAGATACTTAGGAATTCCTTGTATAGACATAGTATACTCATGACATTTGGTATGGGAAAATGGAGAACCAATATTGTCTGTCCTCATCATTTAGTCTCATGACTTCTGAAGAGGTCCATTTATTACTGTAATGGCATGTTTTATTTCCTTGTCCTGGTTCATTCTAAATGGAAATTTGAACTGGTTGCATTGGATTAGGAACTTGTGTTTCTTCCTGAATTATTTGCTTTTCAAAGGAGATTGTGGAGCTGGAGATATAGCTCAGTTGGTAGAGTGCTTACCTTGCATGCACAAGGCCCAGGGTTCAATTCCCAGCCCCACAAAAAAAAAAAGAAAAAAAAAAAAAAAAAAAAAAAGAGCATCCCTGGGCACCAGGGGAGCACTATCCTGGATATGGTGGGGGATCACCTACTTATCAAACAATTCCTGTAGAGTTCATTGGTGTCATGTAGTCACTAAAATAGTTTAGTTATAGGATCAATAAAAGAATCCAAATTTATGGGCTGGGGATACGGCTCAAGCGGTAGCGCGCTCGCCTGGCATGCGTGCGGCCCGGGGTTCGATCCTCAGCACCACATACCAACAAAGATGTTGTGTCCGCTGAGAACTAACTAACTAAATAAATAAATAAAAGAAAAAAAAAAAAAGGAGATTGTGTCATTTCTTTGGTATCCCTGAGAAAAGAGACAGGGATTCTTGTTGGTTGTTTCTTGCTACAAGTTCATTTTTTCCTTTTCTGCCCTGAGACAGTTTATTTTAAAGTCAAACATATCATGTTTTACACCCTATTAAGAAAGGAAGGAGCCAGCCCTGGTGGCACATGCCTGTAATCCCAGTGGTTTAAGAGGCTGAGGCAGGAGGATTGCGTGTTCAAAGCCAGCCTCAGCAAAAGAGGAGCTAAGCAACTCAGTGAGACCTTGTCTCTAAATAAAATACAAAATAGGGCTGGGGATGTGGCTCAGTGGTTGAGTGCTCCTGAGTTCAATCCCCAGTACCAAAAAAAAAAAATAAGGGCTGGGAATGTGGCTCAGTGATAAACACCCCTGGCCCTGGGTTCAATTCCAAGTGCCTATCAATTAATCAATAAAATTAAATAAATAAAATTTTCTAAAAAAAGAAAGGAAGGAAGCTGGGAATGGTGGCTTAGGCCTATAATCCCAGATAGTCAGGAGGTTGAGGAAGGAAGATTGAAAGTTCAAGCCCAGGGCTGGGATTGTGGCTCAGCGATAGAGCGCTTGCCTAGCACATGTGAGGCACTGGGTTCGATCCTCAGCACCACATAAAAATAAATAAAGAAATAAAATAAATTGTGTCCATCTACACTAAAATTTTGTAAAAATATTTTTTAAGTTGTTTGATGGACCCTTATTTTTTATTTGCTTATTTATATGTGGTGCTGGGAATCGAACGCAGTGCCTCACACATACATGGCAAACACTGTACTGCTGAGCTAGACTCCAGCCCCTACACTAAAAATTCTTAAAAAAAAAAAAAAAAGAAAGAAAGAAAATTCAAGCCTAGCCTCCACAATTTAGTGAGATTGTTGCCTCAGAATGGAAATTAAAGATTACCTCTAGATAGGGAATAGGGGTGGGAGGGAGAAGGAGAATAGCAAGGATGGTGGAAGGGGATGGTCATCATTATACAAAATACATGTATGAAGATGTGAATTTGGTGTCAGCATATCTTATATACAAACAGAGATATGATAAATTGTGTTATAAAGGTGTATTAAGAATTGTAATGCAAAAAAATCAATAAGAGAACTCATGTATAATCGCATAATTTGCTGTGAACATACTTTATATACAGAGTTATGAAAAATTGTGCTGTGAATGGATAATTATGAATGTAATGCATTCCACTATTTGTCATATATGAAATAAAAAAAAGAAACACAATAGGTATATCTGTTAAAATGAAAGTTATTAATTCAGTGAATATTTTTAGTAAGTTCTTAATAGACTTTCTATATGCCTGATGATAAAATAAGAATTAATAGAAAATAAAATGTTGATATTTGCTAAGTTTAATTAAAAAAAAGAATGAAAATTAAAAAGGGCTGGGAATGTAGTTCAGTGGTTAAACATCTTACTCTGGGTTTAGTCCTTAGTAATGGGAAAAAACAAAGAAGCTTATGGAATAGATTGGTAAGAATACAAAGTTTCAATAATGGGAGGAAAAAAAACAAGGAGGCAGCCACTCTAACCTTACCTGGGCTGTGAAACCTCCTGGTATCATATAATAAAGAAGGAATCTGTAGCTGGATAATCTCAGTGGCTTGGGAGACTGAGAGGAGGATCACAAGTTCAAGGCCAACCTTAGCAATTTAGACCCTGAGCAATTTAGTGATACTCCGTCTCAAAAAGAAAAAGGGGCCAATTGCGGTGTTGTACCTCTAAATCCCAGTGGTTTGGGAGGCTAAGATAGGAGGATCGTGAGTACAAAGCCAGCCTCAGCAACAGCAAGGCCCTTAACTCAGTGAGACCCTGCCTCTAATAAAAATACAAAAAATAGGGCTGGGGATGTGGCTCAGTGGTTGAGTGCCCCTGAGTTCAATCCCTGGTACCAAAAAAAAAAAAAAAAAAGGAAGGAATCTGTGCCTTCTCATTTTAGTAAAATTTACAAGTAAAAGTAACTTCTGACAGAAATGGTCTAGAGGTGTGTGTGTGTACTGTGTGTGTACATAATATATATACATATGCATATGTGTGTGCACATAATTATTTATATAATTAGGTATTTAATAGGTAAGAAATTGTGTCTTGAAGAGGAAAAGTGACTTGCTTAATTTGAGGCCAGCTTGGGTAACTTAATGAGACTGTGTCTCAAAATAGAAAGGGCTGGGGGGCTGGGGATATAGCTCAGTTGGTAGAGTGCTTGCCTTGCATGCACAAGGCCCTGGGTTCAATCCTCAGCACCACCAAAAAAAAAAAAAAAAAAAAAAAAAAAAAACACTGGGGTACAGTTCAGGAAAAGTAGGGAGTGGGAAGGGGAAAGTGACTTGTTTAATTAGATTGGTCTCAGAAGTAGGACTAGAGTTTAGATCTGCCAACTTGTACTTATTTTCCCCATAACCTCTGGTTTTCAGACATCTTCTTAGGATGTATATGAACTCCATTTGAGGTGAAATTTTGTATGCAAGCCCATTAAGAGCTACTGTGGCTATAGTGGGAGGAGGAAGGGGAGGCAAAGGCCCTGAGGAGAGGTAATGCTTGAACTGAGTCTGAAGTGAGCAGATTTTAGTCAGAAGAAAGTCACTTAAAGCAGAATGTGAAAGGATGGTGATTTGTGAGAAAGCATACGGAGGTTTAGATTATTACTTGAGATGATGTGATAGGAGATGAAGCCAGAGAGGCTGAGGGTTTGGATTTTTCTCTTGTGATAATGGGGAGTTGTTAAAGTATTTCAACAACTGGAGCAACCTGTTCAGTTTGTATTAGAAAGGTCACTCTCACAGTGTGGAAGTGGATTAGGGGTTGGGACTCCACAAAAGACTATTGTTATTAAAAATTGAGGTTCTGGGGGCTCCAATTGTAGCTTAGTAGTAGAGTGCTTGCTTAGCATGTGTGAGGCCTCGGGTTTGGTCCTCAGCACCACATAAAAATAAATTAAATAGAGGTATTGTGTCTATAACTAAAAAAAAAAAAATTAAAAAATTATAACTAAAAAAATTATAACTAAAAAAAATCTGAGGGTCTGGACTAAAGCAGTGAGGATGAAGAGTGGACATGATTTAGAAAGTAAATTTTTTTTAAAAAAATTTGTTTATTGTAGTTGGACACAACACCCCAATTTTATTTTTATGTGGTGCTGAGGATCGAACCCAGGGCCCCACACATGCTAGGCGAGCCCTCCATTGCTGAGCCACAACCCCAGTCCTAGAAAGTAAAATGTTTTTTAAAAATATTTCTTTTTAGTTATAGATGGACACAATGCCTTTATTTTATTTATTTTTTTATGTGGTGTTGAGGATTGAAGCCATTGCCACACACAAGCTAGGCAAGCACTCTACCACCATGCTACAACCCCAGCCCAGAGAGTAAAATCGTAAAGAGTTTGGTGACAGAAAGAGGAAGGAGATTTGAGAGATTTGGGAGCTAGATTGATGGTTTTATTTAAGAAATAATTATGTTTGTGAAAGAGCTCAGTTTTGGACAAGTTTAATAATATTTTCTTTACAAAAGTAATATGTTCAGCTGGGTGTAATGCATACCTATAATCCCAGGGTCTCAGAGGTTGAGGCAAGAGATTCATAAGTTAAGCCCAGACTGGGCAATTTAAAGAGGCCTTAAACAACTTAGAGACCCAGCCTCAAAATAAAAAATAAGCCAGTGTGTTGGCACACACCTGTTCCCAGCAGCTCAAAAGGCTGAGGCAGGAGGATTGCAAGTTCAAAGAAAGCCTAAGCCAAAAGCAAGGTGCTAAGCAACTCAGTGGGATCCTGTCTCTAAATAAAATACAAAATAGGGCTGGAAATGTGGCTCAATGGTTGAGTCCCTTGGAATTCAATCCCTGACCCCCCAAAAATAAATAAATAAAAATGAGAAATGAAAAGGGCTGGGGACACAGCTCAGTGATAGAGCACCCCTGAGTTCAGTCCCTAGAACTGGAATGGGGGGGGAGATATATTTAATAATTTGGAAACTGTGGATAAGGAAAAAGGAGTAGCCATTCATAATCCAATCTCCCCCCTTATCAGGGATTGAACTCGGGCACTCAGCCACTGAGCCACATTTTGTATTTAATTATTTAGAGGCAGGGTCTCACTGAGTTGTTTAACACCTTGCCATTGCTGAGTCTGGCTTTGAACTCGAAATCCTTCTGCTTCAGCCTCCTGAGCTGCTGAGATTGCAGGTGTGCACAACTGCACCCAGCTTATAATCCAGTCTTCATAATGGTTTTATGTATATCTCCCCCTTCTTCTTTCCCTTCTACTTAAAAAAAAAAAAAAAAGAGGCTGTGCATACTATACATACTGATTTCTAATCTGCTTTTTTTTTTTTTCATTACTATATTGTGAATGGTATGAATGGCTTCTCATGTCCTTAAATGTTTAATAGTGTCATTTTGGGGGGTATTTGAGTAATAGTATTTTCAGAACTGTTATTGTAATGTGATTGTGGAGCTGGGTACAATGGCACAAACATGTAATCCCAACAACTCTAGAGTCTTGAGAAAGGATTGCAAATTCAAATTCAAGGCCAATCTGGGCATCTTAGTAGGATTCTGTCTCAAAATAAAAAGGCCTGGAAATGAATTCTGTACATGAGTGAGTCCCTGGATTCAATCCCTATTACCTCTCCCCCAAAAAAAGTTTCTATAAAATTAGGAAATACTAATAAAAGTAAAAAATGCCAAACTATGGTTAACTTTTGTTAAGACTGTGTTTTATATTTACTGTAGGAAAATTAGAAAATACAAGAAAACCAAGAATTATTGCATGATAATAATCTTCAGTAGTATATCATTGTACAGTATGTACTTGCAGAAATTTTCTGTGTATACCTTTTTTCCTCCTAAAGTATATATTGTTTATTGAGCTTTTACTATATATACTAAGCACTGTACTAACAATCTTTTTAAAAGTGTGACCTCATAGCTAAGGAGGCTGAGGCAGGAGAATCACAAGTTCAAAGCCAGCCTCAGCAAGACTCTGTCTCAAAACAAAAAATAAAAATAAAAAGGGCTGGGGATATGGTTTACTGGTTAAGTGTGCATAGGTTCAATCCCTAGTATCCCTCCAAAAAGTAATAAATAAAAGTTTGATCTCACTAGGAATGTAGCTAAGAGGTAGATAGCACTTGCCTAATGATGTGTGAGGCCTTGGGTTCAATCTCTAGCACCACAACAAAAAAAAAAAAGAAAAAAGTGGCACCTCATTTAATTCCCAAAACTACCTGTGTGACAGGTTCTATTGTTATTCCTGTTTTATAGAAGAGAAAACTGGAGTAACACTATTGTTTTGTAATATTTTTATGATTGTGTCAAAATGCAAAATGTTTACTGCTGAGACAGATAGTTCTACATCTTTAAGAGCTTAACTGGTACTCCATTGTATAGTTATATTTTCATTGTTCCTTTTTGTTGAACTTTTATATTATTTTCAGTTATATGCTGTTATAAATAATTTATTGCAATTAGTAGCCTTGTGCATTTTTTTCCCCCCTCAAAACTAATTCCTGGGGCTGGGGTTGTGGCTCAGTGGTAGAGCACTTGCCTAGCACGTGCAAGGTGCTGGGTTCCATCCTCAGCACCACATAAAAATAAATAAATAAAATAAAGGTATTGTGTCCAATTACAACTTAAAAAAAAAAGTTTAAAAAAATAAATAAATAAAAATTAGGCTGGGTGCCATGACTTACACCTATAATCCCAGCAGCTTGTGAGGCTGAGGCTGGAGGATTGGGAGTTCAAAGACAGCCTCAGCAACTTAGCAAAGCACTTAGCAACTCAGTGAGATCCTGTCTCTAAATTAAAAAAAAAAAAAAAAAAGGATGGGGCTGGGGTTGTGGCTCAGTGGTAGCGTGCTTGCCTAGCTCTGAGAGGCACTGGATTTTATCGTCAGCACCACATATAAATAAATAAACAAAATAAAGATATTGTGTCCATCTACAACTAAAAAGGGGGGTGGCTGGGAATGTGGTTCAGTGGTTAAGTGAGTTTTTTGGATTGGGTTCAATCCAAAAAAAAAAGAACAATAAAAAAATCAAAAATTACCTAAATAAATTTAAAAAATAAGAAGTTACACTAATAGTGAACCTGTTTTAAAAAAAATACAATTGGGCTGGGATCACCGCTCAGTGGTAGAGCGCTTGCCTAGCATGTGTGAGGCACTGGGTTCGATTCTCAGCACTGCATATAAATAAATGAATAAAATTAAGGTTCATCAACATTTAAAAAATATTTTATAAAAGCACAATAATAATAATTATTATTATTTTGTACTGGGGGGTTGAACTCAGGGGCATTTAACCACTGAACCACATTTCCAGCCCATTTTTTGTTTTGTTTTGTTTTTTGTTTTCAGGGGGGCGAGTACTGTGGGGATTGAACTCAGGAGCACTCAACCACTGAGCTGCGTCCCCAGCCCTATTTTGTACTGTATTTACAGTCAAGGTCTCACCGAACTGCTTAGCACCTTGACATTCCTGAAGCTGGCTTTGAACTCATCCTCCTGCCTCAGCCTCTTGAGGTGCTGGGATTCAGGTGTGCACCATTGCACCTGGTCTGTTTTGTTTTGTTTTGGTTGAAAGCTAACACTTAGGAGGTATTTACATTCTCGGAGAAGGTTGTTAATGCAGCTGAACCAGTATTAATCATTTTAGTGGCCTGTAACATTCATAGAGGTATGTGTAGTCTCACCTCTAATATGGGTTTGTAACTTGGTGAGTGCAGTTCATCTAAACTGCTTTTTAAGTCATATTCTCAAGCAGGAGCTACATGATGGGTAGACAAATAATTTATTTTTCCATATTTTTATTGGTGCAAAATAAAATTTCTTTGCTCTCGGGCTGGGGATGTGGCTCAAGCGGTAGCGCGGGTGGAAGGAACAGTTGTGCCCTCTCCCTTAGATGCTTGTGCTGAGAGCTGGGTACTTCAGGTGAGTTGAGTGTTTGATTGGAAACTGAATCTGGCCATGCTCTTTCTTGAACCCCATTTCCTCCACATCTTTGACCCTGTGAGGGGTTGCCCACCAGTGAGTTCTCCTTATGCTAGTAGAATCTCAGTGCATCTGAATTCTGGTGGCATCTTAAGATCCCTGAGGCAGTCACAGCAAAACTCAGCATTGCCCTGCATACTTAGAAAATAGTGACTGGATTGGACCCTCCCTCCACCCCACCTCTTAGGTCTCCCCATCTGTCCTGGCTAGGCAGGATGGCAGTGGCTGGTAGTGATTGTACTCCTTGTTTGGGGTCTAGCAGGCTGATGTCCAGCTCTGTCCTGTGTTGGCCTTTAGACATTGTGAGTACTGACTTATGTCTGCATCTCAGCTTTCTTTCCAATAAACTGGGGATAGTAATGCCTACCTACTATAGGCTTGCTGAGAAGATAAAATGAGATGCACTAAGAGCAGTGTCAAGTACACACACTTCATTATTATTACTACTTTTACTGAGATGAGCTCTTTGGGGTTGAGTTGTGATCTCCAAACCTCCCGTTCTCTAGGTAGAAAGGGAGGAAGGGGAAACATGTGGCATTAAAGGTATTTTGGGTTGAGTCCAAGGGCAGGGCAGCATGAGCTCACATGCCCATGGCCCTCCCCTGGGCCTGCCCCCCCCCCCCCCACCCAGCCCTCAAACCCAGTTCCTCTTTGCATCTCTGGGCCTACCATCTACTGCCCCTGGAAGAGGGAAGACCCTTGGAGGAAGCTGGGGCTCATGGATGGGCAGAGGGTTTCCATGATGGGTTTAAAGGGATCTTCAATGGCAGGAAACTGCAGACCTGAATGTTATTCTTTTCTGCTCCATTTTCCTGCAACTGACTTTCTGGGAATTAAGTCTGTTTCCTTCTTTTGTTCTTACATGGACAGTGGGGGGCTTCCCCCTAGAGTCCCCCCCCACCCCTACCCCAGGGGCTTCTGGAACTTGTGAGAAAGGCTGGCAACCAAATAAAAGCCACTTTGAGCCCTAAATACAAGATTCATGATTCTGGGGCTCTGCTTAAGTCACCTGCTCCCCTCCCACCCATCCCTTCCACACTGCTTTATTTCTCCAAGAATTCCTGCCGTGTTCGTGATCAGTGTTGACATTTAAGGAGCAGGAAAGAAGCCATGGGGGAGTCAGCTTCAGTTGTCACAGATGAATGTATGAGTGAACCTCCCCAAAGTCCCTAAAATCCCATCCCAGGGGGGATCCCAACTCCTGGGCGTGAAGGGTGGGACTATACACTGTCATTTATGGGCTCTTTTCTCGATGGCCACTCCTGGTACATAGCTGCTGCCTCCCAGTGTTCTTCAGTGACCTGGAGACCTCCCTATGCCCAGGGGCTAATGGGTAAGTGGGGGGCTCATCCAATGGTTATGATGGCTGGTTTCCCCACCTCCCATGAGTTAGGATTCAGAAGTCAGACGGTGATTAGAAAGATCAGGTCTTTACTGCAAAATCACTCAACTATCACACAGCCGCAGTTCCTTCAATACATTGCAAAATCTCAGGGCCAGAGCCCTACTTTCTAGAAAGTTTATTGCATAAAATAACATTTTAAGAATAGTGTGGGCACTGCTGAAGTTCACCTCGGCTTTCCACTGGAGGCGGAGGGTAAGAGTCAACTCATCCAACAGCATTAGCAGCTTTTTTGGTACTGGAGGAGAGGGCAGCTCTAATGCACATAACCCCAGGGGTGAGGAGGACCCATCAATCAGGGCCTCACTCCTGCTGCCTCCCAGGGCACCATATGGAATATACACCCAGGACCAAGGCCCACACCAGGCCAGACTCCTGCCCACTCAGGGACCTGGGGCAGTTGATAGCTCTGATCAGGCGGTGTTTACAGGGGAGAGTTAATGCTGGCTATGGGAGGTGGGTGGGGAAGGGATATGGTCACACTTCCTGGCTCAAGAAGCTTTGGTGTTCTGGGCACAGGTGTGCACCACCTTCCACAATGGGGACACAGGAGCTATGTGGCAGCCTCCGCTGCCTGCCTACTGTCTCCTTTGTTCTATTGCACAATTCATCCAACCCTGTGGGGCTGGGTGGGTGACTCAGCAGCTCCATCACTCCAGGGAGGATGGGGGAAGGCTCACCTCTTGACAGTGACAGGTACATCTCCACCTGAGGCCTTTGACTCCTCAGGTGAGACAGTGAGAGGAGCCTGCTGGGTCCAGGAGAGGAGGAGAAGGACGCAGAGACCACCAACCCTCCCCAAACTTCAAGGACCTAGACATGCCTAGAGGGGAACTCCAGGCTCCCATCCAGCCCCCAGGACCCCTTCAAAAACCGATTCTACTCCAAGGAAATTCTCCAAGTCCTGGCAGACCCTTGCTGGGCAAGTCCAGGGCAGCTTTGTGAATTCATGGCTTTGTAAGACTGAGGCTGCAGAAGCACCCACAGGATAGCTTCTCTGCATGTCCCTGCACAGTTCAGCAGCGGAAGGACAGGGTCACTTCTCCACAGGGTAGGGCTCAGCAGTCACGGCAGTCATCTGAGGCAGCCGCTGCCCTTGGTCACTGCTCTCTCTGGGGTCCAGCCTACTCAGGAGTCAGTCAGGCAGGGGTGTGACCTCAAGAGTCAGTCTGAGGCAGGTCCTGCCCATCTTTGTGGGAGTAAGGTGGGTGGGGGGAGGAGAATGGGCAAGATGAGGTCCTTCCCCCAACCGAGGAAGTCTCAAAGTGCTGACAGTGCTGGTTTTGAGTCATTTCCCATTCTGCACAATGACTCCAGACTAGAGAAGAGCGAGGGGGCTCTGACTCTTAGAAAGGGAGGACTTTCCAGGTGAGAATCGAGGGGATAGGAAGTCAAGATGAGATGGGAGAGAAAGGAGGTAGTCATCAGGATGACCTCGTCCTGCTGGAAGCAGTTTGGCATGTGGCACTGGAGTTGTCAGTAAGCAAGTGCCAGCAAGGACGAAGGAAAGGCACCTGTCCGCTGACAGGCCTGACTGCCTGCCTTTGGGCCAGGCCTAAGTGTGCACATCCACCAGGGTGAGAAGGCCCGGGTTTCTTGGGTGACTTGTGTAGGGTCAAGAATAAAAAAAATATTTTCTGTTGCAATATGAAGGGAAAAAAACCCACCTTAAAAAACTAGACCTTTTAATCAGGAATGTGGAATTGAAAATGTCCCCCAAGTCTCATTTCCACAGTGTTTGAACAGCCCTAATGGAGGTGTGACAGTGAGGTGAGCCCAGCCTGATGAAAGGCCCCATTGAGCCTTGAGCAGAGGACATCTGGTGGTGTCCTTGCTCCTGAGACAGAGGGAGGTGGGAGGCCATGGGATGTCATTGGGCTTCCTGGCTTTCTCTGGGAGGCCCATGCTCTCTAGTCACACCTGAGGGTCTTCCTGAAAAGGGGAGACACTTGACACACCAAGAGGAGCCTGGGGTGATGGCAAACCCGGCTGGGACGGCTTGGGGTGGGTGAGGAGATTGGCCTAGGTTAGAGTGTTCTGTTCCTGGTATTTGCGCCGGCGGGCACAGCGGGGGCAGCCCTTCTTCACCACAGCCTGGCAGCTCTGGTGGAAGACGGTCTTGCACTCAGCACACCTGGGGAGAGAGCAGCGTGCACAGTTTGTGCCAGTTGACTAGAGGCCATCCTGGGGTGAGGGCTGGCCAGGGCTCTGGTCAGGTCCCATAGTGAGGCTGTGTTCTTCTTGGCAGCCCCTACCTGCCTGCTTTAGATGATGAGATCACAGCCATGCCGGGCATGGAGATTCTCCATCCACTTCATTTCTCACAAGTGCTGCCTGAGTGTCTCTAAATGATTTCTTACCTATCTTTAAAAACATAGTTTCAAAAACAGCTCCAGGCCCATGCAGGGTTGAACCCTGGCGGGTGTACTCACTGGAAGTGGAGGAATGTGCTCCCTGGGGCAGCTTTTTATTCCCCATGTCTGGGTGAATTTTTCAATTCAGAGGCTTCTGATATTGAGCAATGACTGGGGATAAGAACAATCGCTACAGTGGCAGAAGCTGTGGCAAGCACCACCCATAGGTGCCCATTCTGTGCCAGGGGTTTAGGGCCAGGGCCATAGCTTGTTCAGTCCCTCCTCAGCTTGTTTGCAGACTGAGGTGGGGGTCCCTCTCAGTACCGGCAGCCACCTCTTCTCCAGGGTGATGGATGCTCAGTACAGGGGGGAGCCATGGGAGCCCCAGGCAGGGGCTGCTCCAGACAACTTTGCCAGCCAGGCTCTGGCACAGAGTGGATGTTCACTGTTCCTGAGTGGCAAAACTAGGGCTACTCCCTATAGTGCTGTGCAGAGCTGTGGGTGTCGTGCATACCTGATTGTGGTGTCAAACTCAAAGGGGAAGATGATGTCATGGTGGTGGCAGATCTGGCAAATAAAGCCCCGCTGTGTGCACAGGTCACAGTGGTAGACATGCTGGGAGGCGAACTCGATCAGGGCCTTGAGGAACCCTTCATACACCCCATCTGCAATCTGTAGGGATAAGCACAAGCCTGGCCTCAGGCAGCTGCATTGTGGCACCAGACTCCCCGCTGAGAGGAACTGCCTCCAGCTCCTCTATTAGCAAGGAGACTTCCCCAATTTGGGCTGTCACGGGGAGTTACTGGATTTACAGATGAGATCCAAATCTACTCCATTCTCTTGAGCAAAGCAGCGTCCTACACTTTCAACCCAGGATTCTAGAGTCTGCTGCCTGCCAGGGAACCAGGGGAGTCTGTCACTGCCCAGGATGTACTGGGGCAGCAGGGAGGCCCATTCTGAGATGTGAAAAAGTTGAACACTGCTATCTGGTCTCAATATTCGGAAACACCCCTCTTCCATCTCTTTTTCTGATTTCTCCAGGAATGAGGCCTCTCTATAGAGATTTGGGGAGAGTTGGACATGTTTACCTGCTGGAGGTCAGCAACACTGAACTTGTGGGGAGATTCCAAGAGATAATTCCTGTGGTTGAGCCTGCAAAGAAAACACAAGAGCTTCCTCAGAAGGGCTTTGGAGGCTGGGCCACCCTGCATTGTCTGTTTTCCTTCCCTCAGCACTGCTAACCAACCATAACCCTTCTGCCTCGCCAGGCAGGGCTAAGAGCACAAGTCAGCTGGACCAGACTTGCCCTGGCCTCCCAGGTAAACTAACCAGCTGGTGGGTCCTTGGGCAAGTTGCTTAATCTCTGAACCTCAGGTATCTTCCTCTAAGAAGTGGAATTGTTTTTGATGATTAAATAATCTATTTAGAGCATTCGGTACAGTGCCCGGCAGGTAGTGAGCACATAACTAATAATGATGAGGGTGGAGCTGGGGCTGTGGCTCAGTGGCACAGCGCTTGCCTAGCATGTGTGAGGCACTGGGTTCGATTCTCAGCTCTGCATATAAATAAATGAACAAAACAAAGGCCTATCAGCGTCTAAATTTTTTTTTTTTTAAATAATAATGAGGATGAGGATGATGAAAACTGACAGCCAGTACCAGGAACTGGCTGAGATTTTACCCTCAGTCACTCATCTGTCCTTGCAACAATGCTCTGAGGCTGAGCCTGTTGCAACTCCCACTTTGAGAAAATGGGCAAATGTGGAGAGTTTAAATAATTTGCCTGGGGTCACACAGTAAGAGTCAGAGCAGGAGCTTGCATGCAGGTATCTGGTTCTAGAGCCAGCATCCTTCTCCACTCCACTGAAACTCTACCACCATTACATACCAGGGACCCTGCTGAGGACAGAAATGCAGAAGATACAGCTGCTGCCCTCTGGCAGCCCCTGGTCTAGCTGAAGAAAAGACATTCCAGTATCTGGTTTCAGTGCTACATGAAAGGAACTGAGATGTGTTCTAAGCACAGCAGATCCCGTTTCAGAGGGGAATGGAGTGGAGGACAAGGGCTGCCGCCAGCCCTGTTTTGGTTCCCACTACACCAACAGCCGAGACTCCAGGTCACATCCTGAGGGATGGAGAGGAAGTGCCTGCAGAAAATCCCTGGCACAGAACCCTATCCAGCCTTGCTCATGTGCCTGTGCAGGTCCTGGGGTGGGGGGTGGATACTCCAAGTCAGAGGAAGCTTGGGAACCTGCACAGGATGCCCTGGACATCTGGAACAGATGGTGTCTGGCATCAGGAATGGGGGCTTGGCCATACCCCATCCAATGGCCTTAGTGTGGTTCAGGGGGAGCCCAGTGTGGGATGGTCCCACAAACAGCCAGGCAGGCCACACTGTGCCATGTGGGGTGAGGACACTGCCAACTTGCCTCTCAGTTTACCATGCTGGTTTCCTTAGTAAACTTCCAGCTTTCTGGGAACAGGAAGCTGCCATTTATCACCGGGAAAACATGGTGGGAGATAGGCACACAGGCTGGCTCCAAGCTGGCAGGAAGGGTGGGGCTGAGTTGGATGGAGAGGTCCCTGTCTTCTACCTCTGTCTACAGTCCTGGCAGCCAGTCAGGCCTATAGCCTGATCTGAGAGTCACTGTGCCCTGGGCCTGTCACACTCTCAGTGGGGCTCTATAACTGATGCTCTGTCAAGGCCAGAAGGAAAGCAGTACCACTCATGCTGTCCTCCAGGAGAGAAACACCTGGGCACTGGAGAAAACCCTGGGTTACTCTGGGCCTCAGTTTCTCACCCATACAATGGAAAGACCCCTCTTAGTCCTCTGGTGTGAGGCTGATTGTCTGGAGAAGGGACCGGAGAGAATTTCAGGGGTCTCTGGGAGACAGTGGAAGTTGGAGAAGGTTGCTTTTTAACTCCTGTAACTTACAGGGTAATGGGACAGAAGGCCACATGAACATAGGGATCACTGACCCTGGCAAGGCCAAATGATCTGCAGGTCTCCAGTGGGCAGCCTGGGTGCTACCTCTTTCTGAGCCCCTCTTCCTCCTCTATCTACCTCTACTCAGCTGTTGGTAGGAGCCACCAGGTCTGGTGGGAACATCCCTGTGAGGCATTTCTGTGATGGTTCCTTCCCAAAGGCCCAAAAGAATGCTTTTAGAAACATGTCCCAGACCTGCGAGAGGACCCCTTTCTCTCAGGGGACCCACCAGTCTGTTGCCATTGGCAAGGGGCAGCTCCTCTTGACTTTACCTCCTACATCCAGAACCTGATCGTGTCTTCTCCTTTCTTGTCCTCCCAGCCTCCCCTCTGGCTAGCTTGGTCAGGTCTCCCTAGCCCCTGGGGTCAATAACGACACCAGCCACCTTGCCAGGACTCTCTCCTTAGCTCTTGCACCTTTGGTTGCTAGAACGGTCTCTTAACCACAGACTGAACCATGACAGTCTCGGCTCAGACCCTTCAGTGGCTCCATGCTGGTGGCAGATGAAGTGCAAAGGACTTCAGTGGGGGCCACAGGGCCTCCAAGTTCTGGTCCCTGGCCCGGCATCCAGCTGTCTTGAGCCTGTTTGGGCCCTTGTGAACTGTGCTCCATCCGCTGCCCACTTAAGGCCCCTCAGCCAGGAAAGCCAGGCCTTTCCCTGGCCCTTTCTTCTCTTGCTCCAGTGTGCTGACAGTGAGGCCTGGGTGCAGGTGGTGGTGGAATCTGAGAAGAGCTGACACGCACGTTCTGTTTCATTCCCTTTTATTATAAACACCCCTTTCAAATTGACTAACGTTGTAAAGAAAATAAGTATTTTCTTAAAATAAAAGAATGCTGCAAACCCTTAACCCTGATGCCATCTCTTGGAACCCCCTGGCCCTCTGGCCCCTGCCCAGTTGAGTCAGGTGCCCCCTCAGGCACATACCAAGCTGACCCAGGCTATCTGCCTGCTTATCTGTAGCTCAGACACTGAGCCCCTCACCATGACGTGGAAGGCCACATGAATATAGGGATCACTGACCCATTTTACAGGCAAGAAAGCTGGAACTCAGAGAAGTGAATTCCCTGAGTCATGTGGGTCTAGAGCTGGGCAGGAGCTATTCCTATGCTCTTTCCCCTGTCTTGTTAATTCCTCTAAAAGGGGACTTCTATAAGTGTGGCCTCATCCTCTAGCAGGCCAGGTACACAGGGACGGGACAGCAGGGCCAGAGAGTCAGAGGCAGGCTGCCCATGGCACCAATCATAGGCTGGCTCAGAGACGGTTCAGCAGGCAGAGTATGGGATGAGGTCAGTGCCAGCCCACCCTGCAGGTGTCAGGAAGGGTGACAGAGGTACCACTTGTCACCTGGTTTTTTTTTTTTTTTTTGTGCGTGTGTTTGTGGGGGTGTGTCTGGGGATTGAACTCAGGGCCTCACACATGCTAGATATGACCCCAGGTTTTTATCACCTGGTTAGGGGCAGGAAGGCAGACCTCTGGAGAGTCTGGAGTCCTGGGTCACAGAACCTCAGAAAAGAGAGGAGAAAGTCAGCCTCACTGAAAAGGGCGGGCCCAGGTACCCAGCTGGTGTGGGATGGCAGAGCCTTTAGGGGCTTTCTGTTCTTCCAGGCCCTGCAGAAGAGAAAGCCCTGGGGGCTCTACGGGCCTGTGAGGGACCAGTTCTCCGAGTACCCACCAGAGAGCTCCCTGCAGCACTGGACAGCCCCAGGGGACCTGTATGGGCATACCCTTGCCCGGAGGAGCAAAGCAGGCATGACTCTGGGAAAAACAACTGCACTCAGGGCCGAGAAGACACCCTTCAGACAGTGCTCCCTGGCAGCCCCTGAGGAGGTGAGGCTCTGGAGAAGGTGGAGGTGCTTATAAATTACTCTGGTTTCAAAGACCCAGAAAAGGTGAACCCAAAGCCCATGCTGGGCTAGGAGAGGTTTGTGACGGCAGGGAGACTATCTGAGTCCATCCTGAAGCTTGCAGTCACCTTCCATCCCTGGGAAACAAAGGCCTCCAGGCCCTGGGTACCCAGGAGCTTCTTGGAAGGGCTCCTGAGGGTGTGCTCTGATCACACACTCCTGGAGGGTTTCAGGAAGGATGCTGCCATGGACAGCAGCATCTAACAGTCAAGGCACGGAGGCTGGGCTGGCAGGAAGGAGACCCGGAGCACAGCCATCATCACCTGGCTAGCTGTGTCTCGCCTGCCTCTACGCACGCTTCCTGCCTCCCTTTCCACTCCAGACAATGCTCTCCCTGTGCTTTCTGTGTACAGTGCCTTCCTTTGGGGCCTGTACCTGCTATTCCTCTCTCTGGAACACTCTTCCCCTCCTCTTTCCTCTTCTACCTCCTAATCAGTTTTCAGGTCTCACCTTATGCGTCACTTCCTCCAGGAAGTCTTCCCCACTGGGACCTCCCCTAATCTGGTTAGAGGTCTTACTTGAGCTTCTGGGTATACTTCTCCTCTCCCCACCGCCCCCTGATTGGAGTTGCTGGTTAGCTCATTGCCTTCCCTCCTAGACCAGAGGCTTTCAGAGGGGAGGACTCTGGTATACTTTACTCAGCATTGCACCCTGTACACCTTGCCAGGTGCTTGGGTATGTTCTCAACAAATAAATTACACCCCCCCAACACACACACACACTCCCCACCCTCACACCCACACATTTTTGGTGGTACTGGGGATTAAACCCAGGGATGCACCACCACTGAGCTACATCCTGGTCCTTTTTATTTTATGAGACAGGGTCTCATTAAATTGCACAGGCTGGCCTTGAATTTATAATCCTTATTACTCAGCCTCCCAAGCAGTCAATTTGTTGAATAAATAAATAAATATATGAACAAAATCTACCCCTGAGGGGCTGGAGTTGTGGCTCAGTTGTAAAGCACTTGCCTAGCATGTGTGAGGCACTGGATTCGATCCTCAGCACCATATAAAAATAAACAAGTAAAATAAAGGTATGTTGTTCATCTGAAACTAAAAAAAATTTTTTAAATTAAAAAAAAAAAACAACTCAAAAAACAAAACACCCCTGAAGGATGTGGTGATTTTGCAAGCCCAATGGGAAGTTCTCTGCCCAGCCCTGGCATTGCTCAAGGAGCCGCCTTGAGCGTGTGTGGCCTGTGCATGTAGAAGGTACTCACCTCTTGCTCAGCTCCTTCAGGGCACCACTTCGACATAGGCCCAGGTAATCCCCCAGAAGCTTCAGTTGTTCCCGACTCCTGCCAATGAGGCGCATCTGCTCCACATGCTCGTACAGAGAGGCATTCACCAGCTGCAGGTTGACGAGGGGCTGGGCCCGGATCTGCGCCAGAAACTTCAGGGCCTGCCGACAGACCTGGGGACACCATGGAAAGGCTGGCTGTTAGCGACGCCTGCACTGCCCAGCTCTCACCTGCCCTGCAGCTCTCTCCAAGGGATGTAGCACTAGCTTCATCTTATAGACTAGGAAACTGAGGTTCAGAGCGATGACGCTACTTAGCCAAGAGCACACAGCTCAGAAATGGTACAGTCCGACTCCCAAACCAGCTTTTCCTCTAATGACACCCATGTTGCCCCCTCCCAACCATGACAAGATATGGGAGGTCACTCTGGATAAGGCCCCCTCCTCCGGGCCTCACAGTTCTTTCCCACTCTTTCCTGTATGCCCAACTTCCTTTTCCTGCCTATAGGAAACAGGTGCTCCCCTCTGGGCCCTGACTCAGGAACCAGGTGACTGGTGTTGCGGCTCTAGCTACAGGAAACCACAGAGCAGACACAGCTTAACAAGGTTCCCCAAGTGCACTGGGCTCTTGCCAACAACCACCAGGACTCCACTGTGACTCTGTGGAGCTGAGTGATCAATCTCAGCTTCTCTCAACAGATTGAAAGAGAGTTGAAGGTTCTACCCAAGATCCTGGCCCTAATACAGTTTGCCAGACATAGGGAGGGACCTTGATCATATCCTCTTTTCATCCACAGAACAAGCCATGGGGAGAGGTGGCATCATTTCTATTCTATAGATGAGGAAACTGAGGCTCTGAGAAGCTGAAGTATCTGACCTGCCTGTGGAAAGTGGAGCCCAGGTCTGAGCTGCAGTGTTGTTTCTGAACACCAGGCAGCCACTCTGACTAAAAGAACTCCTTGTGGCATGCTAAGGAGCTGGGGCTAACTGGAGGAAAATCAAAGGATCAATGCCAGGAGACTATTTAGCAGTGCTGGGAATTGAACCCAGGTCCTTGCTAGGCAAGTGCTCTACCACTGAGCTACATCCCAGCTTCCCCACCCCCTTTCTTTTATTTTGAGACAGGATCTTGCTAAGTTGCCAAGCTGGCCTTGAACTTGGGATCCCCCTGCCCCAACCTCCCAAGTGGTTGGTATTACAGGTGTGTGCTACCATGCCTGGCAGATTATTTTGAGTTTATATTAAAAGATATTCCATGCAAGTATTTGGCAAAGGGCCTGGCACAGAGTTCATCTTCAGTAAATGTGAACTTCTGTCAGCGACTATTTAAGAGCCTGTCTGTCCCTTTGAGGGTCAGAGAATGTAATGGGGCTCTCAGAATTGTCCCTATATCTGGGAGCTGAGGAGACCTCTGGCCTCTTGTCTCCCAGCTCCACCAGCAACACTCTTCTCCCCCTGCCACGGACAACTCCTTTTTCCATATCCTATAGCCCTGAGGTAGCAGTCCCCCAGCTCGAGGGCAGCCCAATGGCAAACCCCTGGTGACCTGGGTCAAACTGCTGTCCTCCAGCCATGGCTCAGCTCTCCTGTAACAGCATCTGTCTGGCCTTGAGTGAGGCTCAGATGAAATACACACAGGAATGAGTGCCAAACACTGCCCAGTGCTAGAGACTGGCAGGGACTTTGTGCTCCCCAGGGGCTGTCCCTATCCTGTGGGCGTGGAAGAGAAAGACAAAAGCAAAAACCACACTCTGGGGCTGACATCCTGCCAAGTGCCAGCTGGGCTTCAGAACAAGTGGGTCAGCCAGAGCTGCAATAGCAAACAATAAGGCCCCAAAGCCCTGGCCAGCCACTTTCTGTTTGGACTTTCTTGTCTCTCTCAGGTGGTTGATCTTTGATAGAGAGCTGGATATTTCCTGATCTCAGATAAGCCTAGAAAAGTTTTGCAGTTTCCTAGGGAGAAGGAAGGAAGAGCACAGGATTCCAGTACTGAGTAAGGAGGTGGCCCGACTGAAGTATCAGGGTCTGGGGAAGAGGGAATGTGCTCACGGTCAAAGGTGCATTCCTGGTGACTCTGAGGGTTAGTTTTCTGTGCGTAGTTAGTTAAATACTACTGAGGGCAGGGGTGGTGATGGGTGAACAACAGAATGGCCAAAGCAAAGCCAACTTTGGAGTTTTTCCTCCCCAGAGGAGTGGAATTTACTTGGAGTCACCTTCCCTGAATTCTGAGGACACATCCATGAGGCAAGACTGTGTAGCGTGCAGGTCCTGGGCCTCGAGAGAAGAAAACAACTGCTTCCTTGTGTTTCTGTGTCTGTCTTAGTAGAAATCTATGCTTTGGAAAGAAGGCAGATTTGAAAGGAGAGGGTAGCATTTGAGATAGGATAGAATAGGATGGAATAGGACAAGACAGGACAGGAAAGATTTATTAATGGATTTGTGGTTGAACAGATGAATGGATGAATAGGTAGACAGATGGGTGGTCTTGAATTAGGGACTGAACAAGTGAATTAGGGACAAGAGATAGGAATGGCCTCAGGGGAGGGAAAGGGCACTGTTAGAAGGCACTGTTCTAAGTGACAGGCAGTACTACCACAGTCTTCACAATAGACCCAAGACATACACTATTTTTTTCATTTTGGGGGGATCCTAGGGATTGAACTCAGGGCACTTAACTACTGAGATGGCTTTTTTATATTTTATTTAGACACAGGGTCTTGCTGAGTTGCTTAGGGCCTCACTAAGTTGCTGAGGCTGGCTCTGATTTCTTGATTCTCCTGCCTCAGCCTTCCTAGCTACGGGGATTACAGGTGTGCACCAACATGCTCGGCCTGAGACATACACTATTATTAAACCCCTTTAAGAAAAGAAAAACAAACCAAAAACCTTAAGAGATTAGGGATCTGAAGCTAACTTGCTCATGACAACACAGCTAGAAAAGTGGCTATAATCCTAATGGCTTAGGAGGCTAAGGCAGAAGGATTGCAAGTCTGAAGCCAGCCTCAGCAACTTAGCAAGACCCTAAGCAACTTAGTGAGAAATTGTCTCAAAATAAAAAATTAGGGCTGGGGTCATAGTTCAGTGGTAGAACATTTGCCTCTCACATGTGAGGCACTGGGTTTGATTCCCAGCACCACATAAAAATCAAATCAAATCAAATAAAGGTATTGCGACCATCTACAACTAAAAAAATATTTTAAAGAATTAAGAATTTAAAAAACCCAAAAGGGCTGAGGATGTGCTCAGTTGTTAAATGCTCTTGGATTCAATCCCCAGGAAAGGAAGGAAGGAAGGAAGGAGAATGAGACAGACAGAAAGGAAAGAAGGAAGGAAAGAAGGAAGGTGGCTAAGCCCACCTAGAGAAGAGGACAATCTGAAAGATCTTAGAATATATCTTGTTCAAAGAAAAAAAGTATCTTGTTCAGAAGCATCTGGTGGACATACAAGAGTACCCAAGATATAATATTAGGGGCTAGGGATGTGGCTCAAGCGGTAGCGCGCTCGCCTGGCATGCGTGCGGCCCGGGTTTGAGCCTCAGCACCACATACAAAAAACAAAGATGTGTGTCTGCCAAAAACTAAAAATAAATATTAAAATTCTCTCTCTCTCTCTAAAAAAAAAAAAAAAGATATAATATTAAGTGAACAAGATGGGAGAGAGGAGGGGAGGGGAAGGGGGGAAAGGAAGGACAGCAGAATAAAATAGACATTGTTATTGCTGCATGTATATATATAACTGCATGACCAATGTGATTCTGCAACCTGTACACTCAGAAAAATGAGAAATCATACCCCATCTGATTCAAATGCATAATACGTCAAGATCATTGTACTGTCATGTGTAACTAATTAAAACAAATTAAAAAAAAGAAAAAAAAATAAGTGAACAAAGCAGGATGAGTCCAATATGATCCCAGCACATGTGAGGCACTGGGTTCGATTTATAAAAAATAGATGCATATGTAAATTAATGCACAGAAAAGGCTGCCCCCCAGAATATTAGTAGTGATTACCTCTGGGTGATGACACATAATTTTGACTGATTTGTCTTTGGGCTTTTCTGTAAGTTTTAATGTTGAACAATAATCCTGTATTGGACTGGGGTTGTGGATCAGTGGTAGAGTGCTTGCCTAGCATGTGCAAGGCACTGGGTTCGATTCTCAGCACCACATATAAATAAATGAACAAAATAAAGATCCATCGACATCTAAAAAAAAAAAAAGTCCTAGTTTTCTGCATAGGGAAAGCTTTTAAAAAAAATAACCATATATTATCTTTATAATGGGTAGAGGCCCAGAAAAAGTGCACTTTTCCCCCCCAGCCATATATATAATTATTTTTTAAATTTAGAGACAGGGTCTTGCCAAGTTGCTTAGGGCCTCACTTGCTGTGGCTGGCTTTGAACTTGCAATCTTCCTGCCTCAGCCTCTCAAGTCGCTGGGATTACAGGTATGGACCACCACACCTGGCTAAAAGCACACTTTGGAAAACATGAAATAAGTAACCCACACAGGGCTTGCAGTCACCTGGGGCCCTCAGGGTTGGCAAAAGTAAGGTTGAATTGCTCTTTGGGGTGTGGCCAGCTGGCTGGGCTGTCCATTTACTTATCTAGCAATCCACCCACCCAGCCATCTACCTAACTCCATCCATCTATCCATCTATCCACCCACCCACTCAACTATCCAGCCACACATCCATTGACATATCTGATCTATCTTATCCTGTCCCTCCTTCCTATCTGCCTATCTACCTAGTTGCTGGTGCCTTACACAGTTTTGTCTGTTTCTTGGAAGCTGCAGAGAATCATCTTCAGAGGTCTACTGGGGACTCAGGCAGGTGTTTTCAGAGCTCTGTTTGGGAGCTGCAGATAGGCACCAAGCTTTTCTCTTGGTCTTGAACCAGTGATCTTGCTCCCTAGAGCCAAACCACTTCAAACATACAAACAGCAGCAGCGAAAAGGGGAGGATATTCCTCTGTCATTCAGCAGCCATGTAGGATCATGACTCGCTGGGCCTGAGACTTACCGGGCGCTTGGTGAGGTCCCAGTTGTGGATAATTCTGGCCGGAATCACTGAAGTATCATCTTGGTGGCAGATGTCACAGTAATAGAGGCCAGAGAAGGCACAGAGTTTGGGTCGTACAAAGGAGAAGCCAATCTGCCGGGAGCAGCCTGGGGAGATAGGCAGTGAGCAGAGAGGGGCAGAGTCAGCTCCAGGTATCACAGAGCTACTATGGTGGGAGGGGCCTGCTAGTTTTATATATATAAACATAACTAACATAACATATATATATATATATATATATATATATATATATATATATATATATATATATATATATATGTTATATTTTTTAAAAGAAGAGCACAAGGGTAAAAATGACTCACTTATATTTCCACCACTAATGATCAACACTATTAATGTAACAATGCACTATTAGAATTACTATCACAGGGCTGGGGATGTGGCTCAAGTGGTAGCGCACTCGCCTGGCATGCGTGCAGCCCGGGTTCAATCCTCATGGCCACGTACAAACAAAGATGTTGTATCCACCAAAAACTAAAAAATGATAAATATTAAAATTCTCTCTCTCTCTCTCTCTCTTTAAAAAAAAATTACTATCACCATTTTACAGCTAAAGAAATTGATGCTCAGAGGTGAAGAAATCTGTCTGGTTACACAACAACTAGTTTACACAGTGGAAATCAAATTTGGGCTTGGTTGGTCCCAAGCCTGAGATCTCTTCCATGATACTCAGCCTCCTTCATCCAGTGGTTCCACTGCTTGCTCCCCAATGCCACCTCCTCTCCATCCACCCCCTACCGGGGCCCAGTAATGGAAGCAACCAAGTCAGGGCCAGCAGTGAAAGAGCTGAAGAAGGGTAGTGGATGGGGAAGCCAGCAGGAGCCAGGGTGGCCTGGACATTTCCTGAGACCAGCTTGAACCCTGAGCAGCCTGTTATCTCAGGGGAGTGGGATAGGGCCAGTTTCAGCTGCTTGGTTGAAGGTCTCAGGGGGCACTGGGAGTGGGGTGTGGCTAGGGCAAAAATCTAAGGCTGGCTCAAATCCTGAACACATGTTCTGCCTCCCACAGGGGCAGGGGAAAGGGTCCCCCTACCACTGAGCCACTTTGGCCTTGGGACCAAAGTGCAGGATCTCTTGCTTAGCAGCTGCCTCACCCTGACCTTCACCTAATTTTCTCAAGGTTTCATTTCAGTGTCTATAAAACTCAGCTGCTACTTGCTATTTTTGTGGGGATATTACAAAGTAATAGTGAGACCATGTTCTGAAAGTGACCCGCAAACTGAAATACAACCCAGTGCGCACCAATGTCTGCCCAGCCACGGGGCTGTGCTGCAGGGTGGAGAGGAAGCAGGAAGTCGGGGTTTCACAGTCCTGGCTGTCAGGCTATCAGGTGAGAGCCATGGGGAGACCTGTTCTCTGTGACAGCACTTACTTCACAGGTGGGAAGTGTCCCCTCACAAGTGCTAAAGTCCTGCCCCTTGGGCTGAAGAGAGAAGGGTGAGTTCTGGGGCACAGTGCTGCTTGCAGGTGTTTTCTGTAGGAAGCTCTGCTCAGCCTGCTTCTCCCATCCTCCAGGGGGCTACCGCAGGCCACTTCCTTCCAGGCATTTAAGGAGGCTTTCCCCTCTGGTCTGGCAGGCTCCTCCCTCCCCCCAGGTCAGCTCTGAAATTGGAACTCAACTTATTGTGGCCTTCTGCAGCAGTGCAGCTGGCATGTCCCCCTGTACACCGGGGAGTGGTACATCACATAGGCTTGGACAATTCAAGGGCAGAGAGCCTCTGGGGTCCTCTCCACTAGCACAGGCTCCGAGGGAGCAACCATCAAGGTCCAGTTCTGTCTCTAACACTTACTAGCTTGTATGAGCCTGAGCCAAGGCACTTACCAGCTCTGGGCCTCAGCTTCCTCACCTATAAACAGAGTAACAGCCCCAGTCTCTACTAAATGAGATAATCCAAATAAAGCATCTGGCTCAGTGCCCCACACAAAGGTGATTCAATGGTGATAATAACAAGGCAGATGCAGTGACATGAAATAATACCCATAATGTATTACTAAGGAGAAAAAACCAAGTTGCAGAATAACACATAGAGCTGTGCTGCCCGAGACAGTGCCATGCACCATAGGGGTCCCTTTTAAGTGAATTTAGCAAATTAAAAAAAAATTTTTTTTTTTTTTAGTTGTAGAAGAATACAATACCTTTATTTTATTTATTTTTATGTGGTGCTGAGGATCGAGCCCAGGGTCTCACACATGCTAGGCAAGTGCTTTACCACTGAGTCACCACCCCAGCCCTTAAGTGAATTTAAATGGAAAACAGTTCCTTATGCACACTAGCCACATGTTAAGCATCCAGTGACCACACGTGGCTCACAGCTACCACAGCAGACAGCACAGATCTAGAACTTTTCATTAACACAGGAAGTTCTACTGGACAGCATGGAATAGCATGACTTGCAAAATCATGCACAAATATTTACTTTGGGAGAATCTCAGGCCCCTTTTGTAAAAGAATATGACAGTGTAGCAAGAAGATAATGCAGAAAGGAGACAGCAACAGGAAGCATGGTTGTCACCCACAGGTCCCACCCAGCAGCAGGTCCCACCCAGCAGCAGGTCCCACCCAGCAGCAGGAGAGGGGAGAGACAGGGGGCTGCCCAAGAGCAGGCAGCTGGCCCCACTGGGTGCTGGGGAGGTGCAGAGGCTTCCTGGAAGCCTACTGTTATGTCAACTCAGGGGAAGGATGAAGGCACAGGGAGGGCCCCAAATCAGGAAGTAGAGCAAGGCTGGCAGGCAGTGGGTGGTGGGAAGGTTCAAGTCAGCACCTGCACAGAAGCAGCCCTGGGAGTCCAGGCCTTTCTCCGTGGGGATGGCCACCAGGTACTGCAACAGGAAGCCATTCTCCCGGGTGGCGAACTTCAGCACCTCCTGACAGTTTTCATCCAGACTCCCGCCAAGTGTCACGGCCTCCTCGGCTGTCTCCAAGTATGATGCCAAGACCTTGCGGACCAGGTCCCTCCACAGGGCAGCCTCCTCGGCGGTCCCTGCCTGCAGCTTCAGCACGGCCTTGGCTGTGATGATTTTGAAAAAGGCCGGGCCCCCTAGGCTTGTGTCCGGCAGGATGTCTCGGATGGTCTCCACTCCATGGCTGTCACTTAGCATCTTCTCATTGTTTTTCACTCGGAAGCATTTAAGAGACTCCAAAGACAGGGAGAAAATATAGGGTATCCAGGTCCTGTCTGCATACAGGTACAGAAGGGATTCTTTGATAGCATCTGGCTCCGGAACCTGGGCAGATGTCCAGTCAAACTGTGTGCCCTGGGGGACTGTGGACTCCGGAAGCAAGGCTGAGTAAGAGAGGTGTCCACCTAGGGGAGCCTCAGCAGGGTCCTCAGGTTGGTCTGGATACTGGATGTTCACCCACTCATCTTCCTGCTGAGGCCGGACCTTCTGCAGGACCTCCCGCACCCGGTCAAGCCAGTCCTCAGCCTCATCCTGAGAGGAGGCACGCAGGGCCAGCTTCTTGCCAGAGAAGACTAGCTCAAAGCGCCCATCACTGTGGGCCGGCCCCACAGCCTCACAGCGCAGCAGAGAGCAGCTTTCCACACAGGTGCGCTCCTCATCACTCAGGTAGAGGCGGAGCTCCAGCGGGGAGAGCTCGCAGAAGAACTCCTTCCAGATGCCCATGGCCCCTCGCCGAGCCACTGTGCCCAGCTTCATGAGGCCCCGGAATGGGTTGGACAGCCCTGGAAGCAGAAAGAGGCACTTTAGAGAATGGGCCACAGTGGAAATCCCCAGAACACAGCTGGTCGTGGGCCACTGTCAGATGGGATTCTGAAAGCTGGATGGGAATATTTTTGAGCACCTTGGCCAATCCTCCTCAGCATTTGTTAGAGTCTGTAAACAAGTCTGGATGGCGCCTGGCATTTTGCCAGAGGGAGTGGTTTGTGAAGTAACACCATCGAGCCATTAAGTGTGGAGATTCCTTATTGGTTGACTGATGTATCTAGTTTATGCTAATTAGATAAGCTGTGTGGAATGTATAAATACTGCTCCTGTCCTGCAATAAAGGGCTCCTACTCCTGCTGTATCAATCTACACAAGTTGTTCGTCACCCCCCGGTTATTTTGCCCAGCCAGCCGGGCTGCGGCAAGCATTGACCTCATTTCCTGCACTTTGCTGAGAAGAGGAATGTGCTCATATACACTATATATACTCTGGCATCTGGGCCTTCATTGGACCTTCCCTCCTGTCATTAGGTTGTGCTTCTAAGTGAGGCCAATCCCTCCCCACACCCACACAAGGCCAAGGACATCTTTCCAGCAATTCCCTTTCTCCTGTGTCGCTCTTTCCTCCCTTCTCTACTTGATCAGGCCCTCTGGCACACAGAATGCTGTAATTTCTCCCATCTTTAAAATCTCTCTCCTCAACTCACATCTCTAATTACTACCTTGTTTCTCAGTCCTTTTTACAGAAAATCTGCTTAAGAAGTACAGGCATCTCTGGCTCTATTGCTGCTCCCATTCCTTCTTGAACCTGCTCCAGTTAGACTTCTGACCTCTCACTTTACTGAAACTACTCTTGGGAAGGCCAACAACACCCTCCTTGTGGCCAAACCTAAGGCCTCCCTGGAGGCCTTACCTGACCCTTATCTCCTCAGCTCCCTGACCTCTCAGGGCTGGAGCACTCTGGGGCTCAGCCCTGGGTCCCTGTCTGTTCTGTGGACACCCACTCCCTAGCTGAGCTTATCTGCTCTCAGGGCTTTATGCCCACAGACCCCGCCCCCTTTTTTCCTCTAGCCTGGACTTCACCCATGAACTTTAATACATCCACCTGCTCCACATATGTCTAATAGATGCCTTAAAGTTGACATGCCAAAAATGAATTCCTAATTCTCTTGCTGCAAAACTGCTTCTTCCCTAATGTTCCTTATCTCATAAAATGGAGAACTTCATCCTTCTAGTTTCCTAGGCTAAAAACCATGGAGTTATCCCAGATTTTTCTTTTTCACCTTATATCCAAACCTTCAGCAAATCCTCTTAGCTTCAATACATATCTAATAGTCCCCTGCTTCTCCACCACCTCTACTACCTCACAGCTCAGGCCACTGTCATCTCTTACTTGGATTATGACGACAGTCCCCTGACTGGTTTGGCATCCCCTGCTGTCCTTCAGTATAGGAGCTGGAGTGATTAGTTTAAAAGATAAGCTAGAACATGTCCCTCTGCCATTCTGTCCCCAGAACAAATGCCTACCTACTTTTCATGGTCCATAGGCCTCCATGTAACTGACCTCATCTCTCACCACCCCTCCCTACTCTGCACCAGTTGCTCTGGTCACCACTGTCCCCTGAACATGTTAAGCATGTTCTTGGCACAGGATTTGCATTTTTCTCACTGTTTGAAACACACAGATGACCTCATGCCTCCTTCCCTTCTCCCTTCCCATGACCTCACATGTCACCCTATTTGTGAGGGTGCTCTGGCTACCCTCTTGCCTGGCACTCCCTGACTCCTTATTTTCTAGGGCTCTAATCACCACCTAACCACACTCTATGATTACTTGACAGTTTTTTTATTTCCTGGATCCCCCTGCCAGAATCCAAGTCCCATATGCTTCCCCCTGTGTCCTACACATCTAGAATACTGCCTGGCACATTAGAGACACCAATGAATACCTGCTCAATGAACAAAGGAATGAAGGCCTGTGACCCACACTGCTCAATGCCCCTTGCTCCTCTGGAGTCTGCTACATTATATGGAGGGGTCCAAAGGCCACAAAATTCTCTTTCCCCCAGCCTGGAGATTTGTACTGCATAGGGTTTCCTGACCCCTTGGATATCCTAAGTAAGAAGCATACCACTGGGGGTAAGGGTTGTGGCTCAGTGGTAGAGTGCTTGCCTAGTATGTGTGAGGAACTGGGTTTGATGCTCAGTACCACATAAAAATAAATAAAAAAAATATTGTGTCCATCTACCACTAAAAAAAAAAAAAAAGAGAAAGACAAAGAAAAAAGCACACCTTCTCAGACATGGTTAGAGACCACAGCCAAAAGCAGGTGGGACAAACCCAAAAGAAGCCAACATGGAGATCAGGGCTCTTCTCACCCAGAGCCCCATGGACCTGACAGAATTCTCAGCTAGGTCACTATAAACAGAAAATGAGGAGAAACTGATGCCAGGACCCCATTATTTTGTTTGTTATAAAAGGAACTCATTTTGAGGGTTACAGAAAAATTAGGTTATGGTTATTTAGTGCTTTCTGGAATTTCATAGGGTGGGGCCTTCACAATAAATAGCACATGGAGGACAGAAACAAACACAAGACCTGATAAAGCCCACCAGCGCTGTTAAATGAACCATCTAAAATAAGGCTTTTAGAAGGAGCTGTTAGAACACCTTGGCCTCCGAGGTGCAGGGTGCTCTGAGCACAGAGAGAATCAAGAATCCTCTGTAATTCTCAATTTTATAGTGCAATTTCAGGGAGCGTATCTCTGTTTCAATATATGAAACAGTATTTTAATTCTCTGTAGATAGGTTTTAACACTATCTCAATAAGATTTTATAAGAGAATACAGTACTTTTCCTAAAATGCTCTCCTGAATTACTAAGCATGAGTATGCCTCTTATTACATTCTGATATGAAGTTTCTCTAGGGGAACACGCCACCCATTGGATAATGGCAAACAAGACTTTACAACTGCACGGTCCCTGCCGAGCCACCTACCCATCTGCCTGCGGTGCACCACCCGGAAGTTCTTATGCTCTGGAGCTGGTACTGCCCTGGCTTTCCTGCTTCCTGGGGAAGGCACACATGCTTTGTCTAATGCCCCCAGGGAGCAGTTCTTTCTTGGTCCTTGAGAAAAATGCCTGTGGAGAGCAGGCCTTGACTCTGGAGTCCCTCGAGAACCAGCTCCGGAGCCATCTGTGGTGCTCTCAGGGGCTTGCTCCTGGGTAGGGCGGTAGAAGTCATCTTCAGAGATCCAGTTTCTGCTTTTCTGTTGAGAAAGAAGTAAAGATAGAGATTGTCTGATGTTTAAGGTTTAAAAAATTATATACCATAAAATGACGCCCCCCCCACTTTTTTTGTGGTGCTGGGGATCGAACCCAGGGCCTTGTGCATGCGAGGCAAGCACTCTACTAACTGAGCTCTATCCCCAGCCCAAAATGAACCCATTTTTAAGGGTATATAATTCAATAATTTTGGTATATTCCCAGAGTTGTGCAACCATCCCCTTAATCTAAGTTCAGAACATTTTCATCACACCAAAAAGAAACCCATACCTACTAGCAGGCACCCTCATTTCCCCATTACCATTCCGGCTCTGGGAAACCACTCATCTATTTTCTGGTTTTATAGATTTACACAATCTGGCTATTTCATATAAAAGGAATCATATAATGTGTGATCTTTTGTGACTGACTTTTTTCTCTTAGCATAATGTTTTCACCAAGTATATGTGAAAATTCAAATTCTTTTTTATGGCCAAATAATTGTATAGATGAACCACATTTTATTTATCCATTCATCAGTTGATGGGTATTTGGGATGTTTCCACTTTTGGCTATTGTGATTAATACTGCTATGAAAATCCATGTACATGTTTTTGTGTGGATTCAGGTTTCCCTTTTCTTGGCTACATACTTAGGAGTGGATTTGTGGGGTTGTATGTAACTCTAAGTTTAACATATTGAGGACCTGTTAAACCATTTCCCAAAGTGGCTACACAATTTTACATTCCCACCAGGAATTTATGAGGGAACTAATTTCTCTATAAACTCTCCAATGTTTGTTATTTCTTGATTACAGCCATCCTGATGGGTGTGAAGGGCTATCTCATTGCAGTTTTCTTTTTTTTCTCTCATTGCTGTTTTGATCTGCACCTCCCTAATGTCTAATGATACTGAACATCTTTTCATGTGTTGGGTGGTATTAATATATCTTCTTTGAAAAAAAAAACCAATTTGAATCCTTTGGCCATTTTTAATTGAGTTATTTATCTTTGTTGTTAAGTGCTGAGTTATGCCCCCCCCCCCCCCCCCCCCCGCAAAGACTTGTTGAGCTCTTAACCCCAGCACCTCAGAATGTGATCTTTATTTAGATGTAGATGTAATTAGTTAAGATGAGGTCATACTAGAGTAGGGTAGACCCTTCATCCAAAACGAGTTATGTCCTTATACGAACAGAAGGCAAGACACACACAGAGGAGAACACCAAGTGAAGACAGAGCACAGAGGGGGAATGCAGGGGAAGGTGGAGGGTGAGTCTACAAGTTCAGGGACACCAAGGTTTGCTGGCTACACTGGAAGTGAAGAGAAAGGAATGGCACAGATTCCTCACTGTAATCTCCAGAAGGAATCAACCCTGCTGACATCTGGATTTTAAACTTCTAGCCTCCAGAGCTATCAAAGAACACATTTCTGTTATTGTAAGCTGTCTGGTTTATGGCATCCTATCATGGCAGCTCTAAAAAAAAAAAAAAAAAAATATATATATATATATATATATATATATATTTTTTTTTTTTTTGCAAGGGTTCTTTAACATTCTAGGAACTAGACCTTGACCCAGTTATATGATTTGCCAGTGATCTCTCCCATTCTGTGGCTGTCTTTTCACTTTCTTTCTTTCTTTAATTTGTTCTTTTTAGGTATACACGACAATAGACAACAGAGTGTATTTTGACACATCATGTATACATTGAGTATAACTTATTCTAATCTTTCACTTTCTTTTTTTAATTTAACCTTTATTTTTTTTAACCTATTTATTTTTTATGTGGTGCTGAGGATCGAACCCAGGGCCTCACCCATGCTAGACAAGTGCTCTGCCACTGAGCCACAACCCCAGCTCTCTTTTCACTTTCTTAATGGTGCCTCTGGAAGCACAAAAGTTTTTAATTTTGATGAAGTCCAATTTACCTATTTTTTTCTTTTGTCTCTGCTCCTGGTGTTGTAACTAAGAAACCATCGCCAAAGCCAGCGTCATGAAGATCTACTCCTACGCTTTCTACTAAAAGCTTTACAATTTTAGCTCTTACATTTAGGTCTATGCTCAGTGTTAATTTTTGTGCTAGGTCTAAGGAAGGAGTGCAACTTGATCCCTTTGCAGGTGGACGCCAGCTGCCCAGCATGTTGGTTCTTCTGCCCTGCTTATGGGGCTGGAGATGAGGGAGGTGTGGGGAACAGGACTCAGTTCTGTGCCTGCCTCTGCCTCGGCAGCCCTGGAACGCCACCACAGGCAGGCCCTTCCCCGCCCCTTCTGCGGTGCTGTCTGCGTGCCCTCTCTGTCTGAAGCTCACCTAACAGAGGAAGTCGGAGAAGTGTGGGGTCTGTGGGCTAGTGGGAATGAATTCCAGTTCCTTTGTTTCACTATTTCAAGCCCTCCCTGCTTCTGTGCCCAAAAATGCAAAAGCAGAGGCAAGGAAGCTGACTGGGCTGTCCTGTGTGGCTGTCTACACAGAGGATATGAGTCACAAGAGGGGTGGGACCAGACCAGCTGTTTTGTTAAGTGCCATCAGCCTCACCCTGATGTTGCTATTTCCAACCCCTAAATCAAGACATCCTCCTTGCTTATGTAGACAGGGAAGAGGAGCTGGGCTGGGGCTGGCTGCCCCAGAAGGGTACTTTTTCACAGTTTAATCCATTCAGATGCTCTAAGACTCCTAAGTCAAGAGCTGCAAGTCTGATTCAGGCACTTGGGGAACCTCCCAGAACTAGGCCCCCAAGGCCTCCTCCACAGACCCCTCACAATTGGCAGGTACATCCTCTGTCAGGGATGGGAAGATCTGTCAATGGCTACTGGGGAACATGTACAATGCTGCATTCTTAACAAAGACTGCCTCTGACATCAAGACCCTGAGGAAAACAGGCCGAAGCAGCTCCCTGAAATCATGATGCTATCCTGGCAGCCTCTCACACACTTGTGACATCCTTCTCACCATCTGTAGCCCCTGCTCATAGCCCTGATGGGAGACATCATCCATCACCTCCTCCTTAAGCTTCTTTATTGGTTCTCAACCCACACTTCCTCCCACAGTCCCAGATGGGCCAGGGTCCCCTAATGAACCCAGTGATATTCTATGCTTAACCCCATCTTGTTTGAACAGTCCTATTTTTCTTGATATCTCCCACTAAAGGACATGGCACAGGGTCATAAAAGATGGGGAATAAATCTTGATTGTCCCAATGTTTTTAGTATAATATAAGAAAGGTGGGTTGAAGGAACTGGAAGGATGAAAACAAATGTGAATGTTATGACCATGGATAGGGAGGGCTTCTCTCTCCACTGAGGAGAGGGAGACTACTAGGAAATATGCAGACCCTAGTTCACTGACCACAGAGCAGCCTCCAGGAAAAGGTTCTCTAGAGAAAACCTTTGGCTCTCTCAAACAACAGGGAAAAGCATTGGGAAGCAGATTCCTTGGAAAAAGCACTGAGAGTATGTGTCCTGCAAAACCCTATCAAAGAACACACCCGGGCAGGTGCAGTGGGGAGGGAGAGAATGTGCCTGCAAAACCATCACACAGGGGTTCCCTTTTCTCTCTCCTTTTCTATGCCTGTTGGTTCAGGGGCTCACATTTGGCCAGCTCCCTGCCCCTTTAATAGTGGGGGGAATCACTACTGACCCAATAACTATATTAGAGTACCACCTGCCACCAGGGACCCAAGACAGAGGAATGGCCACCCTGAGTTACTCAGGTACCATGATGACACTGTACACAATAGCTAAGTTCCAGAAAGAGAGATCTAGCTAAGGAATGTGATGCTGGGTCTTTGGATCACCTTCAAAAGGATTGGACATTCTGTCTAGGCTGTCCTCATTATGACAGGCAAAGGGACTTTGTACCCACGACTGTGCCATAGGTGGGTGGTCCATGGGGGATTGATTTGACCAACTCATAGATAGTCACTCTGGGTAGCTTCCAGTTTTCTGCACCTTCCTACCCAGCACTTAGCACAAGTGTAATTGTGATGTGGATCATCATTTGTCTAATCTAGTGTCTGTCCCCAAAGGATAGGGATCTTGTCTGTCCTGTTCCATCTCTGTATCCCTAGCATCCACCATGGTGCTTGGCTCATAGTAGATGCTTTCTGTTGAATTAATGAAAAACTAAACATTTTTAAAAGAAAAGCTGAATGGCTCTGAGGGCTATAAAAGTTGACATTGACCCCCAACATTCCTCCAAACATTTTTGCTCAAATAATAAGCATGGAAGCACAGAAAGATAAGGAACTCAGGAACAGGCACACAGGGCACGGCTCAGCATAACCTTCAGCATGGCTTGGCAGTCACCTTGCACAACCTTTAGGGGCCCATAACATTCATCTTCCAGAAGTACATCCAAAGCCATTTTCAGGATAGTAAATACAGAGAATCTAGCTCACATTTATAGTTATATGATTTATATAGTCATATTCAATAATGTGTGAATATGTAGTGAGACCCCCTAGCAGCTTAGCGAGACCCTGTCTCAAAATAAAAGATAGAAAGGACTGGGGTTTAGCTCAGTGGTAAAGTGCCCCAGGTTCAACTACCAGTAACCCCTCCATCATGAATATACACAATCTTATGAATACACTAAAACCCACTGAATTATACTTTGATTAGGTGAATTGTATTTCAAATAAGGCTGTTAGGAAGCGGGAGAAGTGCCTCTCTAGGCTTCATGGCCCTGACCCCAACCTGAGTCATATGATCTAGAAGCTAATACCCAGGGAGAAATAAGCATGGATAGAGCTGAAAAAGCAAGGCCACATCCCAACCTGAGCCCCAGATGGCAGCTGGGATAAACTTGGGGTTTTTTAATTTCTGTCTCTGTTTCTCACGACTCTCTTTTGCCCTCCATGGTATAGTTCAACTATAAAGGCCAGAGAGAGTCATCAGAGAAACTCACACCTACAAAGGGGTTCATTTTCTCTCTTTCACTGTGGCCTCTCTCCCTCTTCCTCTATAGGTCTCCAGAAGCATTCCAGAGCAGCTACCTTCGCTCACCCTGCCCTGTTAGGTAGCTGGGACTTGAGTCATAGAAAGGGCAGATACCACGCACATACCTTCCTGCAAACACTCAATAAAAGTCAATAACTTTGGGAAATGTCAAAGGCCACAGGAACAAGTGTAAAAGGCTAAGGAGCTCGAGTGCACAGCTTGACAGGTGCTTCATTGGGCCAGCAGTCCTAAAGCCTCTCGGCCCACAGAGCTCTCAAGGAGAGGCCCAGGGCTGTCTCTCCTAAGGTTCCTAACAAATCGGACTGGCCAATGCTATCTACTAGAAAAACAGTGTGGGCCACATGTATAATGTTAAATGTTCTAGTAGGCACATAAAAAAAGGCAAAAAGAGAGTTAGGGGCATAGCTCAGTGGTAGAGTGCTTGCCTCGCATGTGGAAGGCACTGGGTTTGATCCTTAGCTCCACATTAAAATAAGATAAAGGTTCATCTAACACTAAAAAAAAATTTAAAAAAGGTAAAAAGAAACAAGTGAATTTTAATCTATCTTAGTTAGTCCAATATGTCCAAAATCTTTTCATTTTAACATGGAATCAATAAAAAAATCATAAAAATAAAAATTATTGAGGGCTGGGGAGATAGCTCAGTTGGTGGAGTGCTTGCCTCCAATCCCTAGCATCACAAAAAATATTGAAAAGTTTTTATTCTTTTATCTTTTTCACACTAAGTTGTCAAAATACGGTGTTTATTTTATATTGCATATCTCAGTTTGGACTGGTCATATTTCAAGTGCCCAACAGCCACATGGACTGCCACATTGGACCATGTAGTTCTAAAACCTGGGTCAAGGAAAAATGTGTATTTTGAAAGCCTGGTATTTTATAAAAATATTAATTTAATAATAATAAATACTAAGGAGGAAACTAAGGCTCAGAGATGCAAAGTCACTTGCCTAAGGCCTTAAGCTGGTGAGTGGTAGTGGTTAAGAGGAGAGACTGTGACCAGGTAGGGATTACCTTCTTCACAGAGTTGATGTGAAGATGACGAGAGGTACATACATGGGAAGTGATTGGCACAGCACCTGGCTCATCTCTACTCCTCACAGCCCAAGAAACACTAGCTCATCATTTCCATGCTATTAACAATACTGCAGGCAGGAGAGGGAGGTTAATGGGGAGAAGGCAGAGACTCAGGGTCATTAGCTGGGGAAACCCTGCTTCTGCTCTGAATCATTTCCCCAGGACTTCCCCAAATCCTGCACCACTCACCGGGCTGGTGGGGGAGGAAACCACAAGCTTCAGTCCAACAGTACCATCCTCCAGGGCCTTCTGCTGGGCACTCCTGTGGCTGACTGCTGCGCCTGTCTCTTTCGTAGCACTAGAGGGCTGCTGGTCTGAAGTGCTCCCCATAGGGTCAGCTTGGGCAACATCTGGTTGCTGCACATCTGGGATGTCAGATGCCTGGGAAAGTGATTCCTGCTTGTGACCACCATCTGGGCTCCCAGAAGATGCTTGGGCAGCAAGGGATTCTGCAGGCACATCAAAGTCCAGGTGTGTACGTGTGGCCAGGGAGAGTGAGGCCTGTAGCGTGGGGATCTCCGTCTTTTGGCTTAGTCCGTTGGTTGGCACAGAGTTTACCTGGGCTTTGCTGAATTCTGACAATACCCTAGAACAAAGAAATCTGTGTATAAGATGATGGATAGAATGCCTAAGGCTACTGGGACAATGGTAAGAATGGAAAAATGCTGTTCTGTGATTTAAACAACCAAATAAAACAACACTCTCTTCAATACCCATTGCACTCCCCAGCCCCCAGCCCCACACAGCCCTCTAGACATACCCCACAAATGTTGTCCCTGGTCAGGGCTTAGTCATACCAGATGGTCAGGTGAGCTGTGTAGTCAGGATCTCAGGTAAAATGCTCACAGGGTACAAATGAACACTTGCACATGGAACGAACTGCCTTTCTGAGAGTCTGCTCAAACAAATGGTTGTGTGGGCAATTGTTTCCACAACACTGTCTGTGACAGAGACTCCAGGACAGATGGTGTCTACAGTGGGGATCCCCATCAGCAAAGCAGAAGAGACACCAAGACTGCTGGGACAGGGACTGGGTGAGATGAGGTTGTACTTTGTCTTGTGACAGTCACCAGGGCAGCAGGGAGGGAATGAGGTGCAAGGGTTAATTCCCCTCAGAGCTGGACTGGGTGTGGGATCATAGAAACCTCATGTCCCCAGAAGTTGAGCCCAGTGTACACCAAGAGTAGAAGGGTGTGTACAAGTGTACACGGGGTGTATCTCTTCATGCTCCTGTGGGACTGCCACTCCTTGTCTCTGAGGCACTTTCTGGGGCCACAGGGAGTCAATGTTACTGTCACAGTATCCATGTATACTGCACAAAACATATTTCTGAGCCTTCTGGAATGTGCCCTGGCTAGTGACTGCTCCTCCCTCGCCTGTGGTTTCTGAGAATCCAAGTTTATTTTCTAAAATAAACCTATTTGCTGTTTTCTCTTCGGCTTATAAAATCAGCAGAGTTTGCCTTAGATGGTAACAAGGTTGTTTGCAGTCCAAAATTTGCACACATCTACTTAAACTGGGTTCAGAAGATGTTAAACGCCCCTTAATTGGGCCTGACAGACATGAGGATTTTAGCACCCAGGTTGCTTACCTGCTTGTCTTCCCACTGAGCTGTGCTCTTTCCTATGCCATCCTAACTCAAAACATTCCAAGACAGATAGTCAGAATTAGGAGACCAACCCATACACTTATGAGCAACTGACTTTCAACATGGACACCAAGACATTTCAATGGGGGAAAGAACAGTATTTTCAACAAATGGTGCTAGAAATCAGTGAACAGACACATGCAAAAAGAATAAAGTTTGAATGTGATCTCACACCATATAAAAAAATTAACTCACAATGAATCAAAGACCTAAATGTAAGAGCTAAAGCTATAAAAGAAAGCTAAAGCTTAGAAGATGATATAGGTATAGTTGGGTGCAATGATGTATGCCTGTAATCCTAGTTACTTGGGAGGCTGAAACAGGAGGATTTTGAGTTTGAGGCCAGTCTGAGCAACATGGTGAGATCCTGTCTCAACAAATAAATTAATTAAATAAATAAATAAGGCATAAATTTTGTGTCTTTGGATTAGGTAATGGTTTCTCAGATGTGACATCTAAGCCTCAGTGATTAATACAGATAAATTGGATTACCTCAAAATTAAAAACTTTTGTGTTCCTAATGATCTATCAAAAAAGTGAGGGGCTTGGATATATAGCTTGGTAGAGCCCTTGCCTACCATGTACAAGGTCTGGATTCCATCCCTAGCACTGATAAAAACTAAAAAAAAATAAAGCATAATGACAACACACAGAATGAGAGAAAATATTTGCAGATCATACATAAAAGTCTAATATCCAAATATATAAGCAATTCTTACAACTCAATAATAAAAGACAATCAAATTTTAAAATGGAAAAAGGATACGAATGGACTTTTCTCCAAGAAAGATAACAAATGACAATAAGTACATGAAAGGTATTCGATATCATTGGCTTTCAGGGAAAAGCAAATCAAAACCATAATGAGATACTACTTTATACCCATTATGATGGTTATATTTAAAGAGAATAATAAGACTGGTAAAGACTTGAAGAAATTAACTCATATTAGTTGTGAGAACGTAAAACAGTGCAGCTACTGTAGAAAGAGTTTGGTAGTTCCTCAAAAGGTTAATCATAGAGTTACATGTGACCCACAATTCTATCCCTGGGTATATGTCTAATAGGCATAAAAATATGTTCACACAAAAACTTGGATATGAATGTTCAAAGAAACATTACCCAAAATAGCCAAAATGTGTGGGGGAAAATGTCCATTAGCTGATGAATGGATGAACAAATTGTAATAGATTCATATACTGGAGTATTATTCAGGCATGATATGTGTTATAAAATGGATGGATTCTGAAAACATTATACTAAGTTGAAAAAAAAAGGCCACATATTATATGATTCCATTTATATGAAATGTCCAGAATTGGCAATCCATGGTACTTGTAAGGGGCTTCCCTTTGGGGTGGTGATATTGTTCTTGAATTAGATGGTAATGATGGTGCACAACCTGGTGAACATACAAAATACCACTGAACTATATATTCTCTTTAAAAGGTGAATCTTATGGTATGTTAAATCTATTGCAATAAGAAAAATGGATATCCAATCGGAGAAAGGTGGAAAGGTGTTTGAGGAATGGTTGGGGTGAAAGGAAAGTGGGCAGGTGCTGTTTCTTGCTCTAAGGTCTCATTCTAAAAACAGATCAATGAAAATTCAAGAGTGCATCTTGCAGGAGTGGGGAGTGCTGAGTTCTGGAAACAAAGGGCTTCTACAGGCAGAGAAGGAAAGTAAATTTGCTAACAACTGTACGTGTCCATACCACTGGGACAGAATGGAGCCACTTCTGCAATGAGGCAGGGAGGCAGAGTTTTGGCAAATCTGCCTTGTGAGGTCCCAGTTGCCCACGGGCACCTGGAAGATGGTGTAGTGAATGACTGAGAGCAGGGCTCCTGAGTCTATGTGGTCTCACTTAGTACACTGCTGTTCTTTCAGCTCCTCAACTTCAATTTGTTTATCTGCATAGCAGGACTGATAATAGCACCCACTTTTTATGACTGTGACAAATACTAAAGAGATAATGTAGGCAAAATGCTTAGCAGAGTGTCTGGCACAAAGTAAGTAATCAATAAATGTTAACCTCAATTTTTTAGTAGTTACTTTTATCACTGATAAGATTGCTTAGCCTCCATGTACACAAATATAAACATTTAGAGAAAAAAAGTCAAATTATGAAAATACTTGTTAGCACTATAAAATGATTATCAATTAATGAATCCTAATGTAAGAAAAATTTTAATGACAAAGTAGACTAGGGGTATTAGAATAAATGAGTGAAATGCCTAAAGATAGCAGGAAACTTATATGATAAATCAGTTTCCACTGAATCAAAACCATGGTCAAGATGAAGACAAGTTCAGTTTCACCAACATCAGTACCAATCTTCAGGGCCAGAGAATATAAGAGAGACACGTGCATCAAGCGGAAAAAACTGCTAGCTAGAGATGAGATTTTGAATGAAAAGTAAAAGAAAAGAAATTTTTGAAGAATTGTGAAAAAATTGCAACCAAAATGGCTACAGTCCTTCCATTTCTATTTGGCTCTGGGCACCAATTTCCAGAAACTTTTAATAAAAAAAATTTTTTAAGGCTGGGGTTATGGCTCAGTGGTAGAGCACTTGCCTAGTATGTGTGAGACACTGGGTTCGACCCTCAGCATCACATTAAAAAAACAACAAAATAAAGGCATCGTGTCCATCTACAACTAAAAAAATTTTTTTTTTTTAATTTAAATGTGCTTTATTTTAGAAAGCAATTTGAATAGACTATGTGTCAGCTGGGCATAGAGATACACATCTGTAATCCCAGCTGCTTGAGAGGCTGAAGCAGAAGGATCTCAAGTTCAAAGGCAGCCTCAACAATTTAGTGAGGTCCTAAGCAACTTAGCCTGTCTCAAAATAAAATATAAAAAGGGGTTGTGGCTCAGTGGTAGGGTGCTTGCCTAGCATACGTGAGGCGCTGGGTTCAATCCTCAGCACCACATAAAAATAAATAAATAGAGTTATACAATTAAAAAAAAAAAAAAGAGGAGGGATGTGTCTCAGTTGTTAAGTACTCCTGGGTTTAAAAAAAAAGAGTATGTGATTTGTGTGTGTGTGTGTGTGTGTGTGTGTGTACACGCACGTGCCCATATATATATATGCTTATACATGTGTGCAGTAATTAAAAAACATGGCCTGGAGAACCACCTTACAAAACAGTACTGCCAAATGTCTTGTGTTGGTGGAACATGGTACTGTTTTGACAGGCAAGGGCCACTGAAATAAGCACAGAGGTGGGCTGCATATACTGAGAACCATTTCCCCCAAGGGAAAGATTCACGACAATAACATCTGACAAATATTAACAAAGCTTTTGCAGCAGTTTTTAAATTTATTTATTTATTTTGGTGGTGGTTGTTTTGATTTTTGGTACTGGGAACTGAATCCAGGGGCACTTAACCACTAAGCCACATCTCTAGCCCTTTTTGTTTTTAATTTTAAGACAGGTAATCACTAAGTTGCTTAGCACCTCACCATTGTTGAGGCTGCCTTTGCACTTGGGATTCTCTTGCCTCAGCCTCCCAAGCCGCTGGGATTACAGGCTTGTGCCATTAAATCCGGCATAAGTAAACCCTTAAGTGCTGGTGAGACACTTATATCTAAGAAATGCTGATCTCTGTGGATGTTCAAATACTTACTTCAAGGCCAAGCTCTAAGAATGATGGTGTTAGACATGCATTTGTGCATCTGTGTGTTTAATGTTTGTCAGGGGTTCACCTCACTGTCCACAGTGTTTGTCTATACATTCTGACCCTTGTCCCTTGAGTTTCCCCATAAAACCCAAGACAATGCCTCTCACACAAGGTGGATGGTTACTGATTCAATGACCTCAAGTTGGAATTTTCCAATCATAAGATTCATGAAAGATAAAGACCAGGTATATGACATAGCAAAGCAGGATGGTCTGTGGAGAAGGCAGAGACACAAAAAGAGCTGAGACAGGTGAGCAGACCTACATCATGTGGTAGAGACTGTTCCTCCCCAACATTCCCTATCCATTTGACATCAGGAAACACCATCTCACAGGCTCAGTGCTCAGAAGCTGTCTCTGGAGCCAACCATACAGTCTCACCTGTGTTGCTCACCAACAGGCATCTGACTTGATTCTCAAACAGCCATGTGTAAAGGAATCTCCATCTTAAAGATGAAGAAACAGAGCTTCAGCAAGAGTCAGCAGCATGCCTGACATTACTGGACTTGTAAGTGGTAGAACAGGACTGCAAACTAGTCAACACACCACCTAAATCCAGTGCTATTTCCGCACTGGGTGGGAACCCTGGAAGGACCTGAATCAAGGTCAGGGTGGGCAGCAGGAGTGGGAAAAGGTCCTAGATCAGGCTGATGGAACACGGGCTTACCTAAGGGAGACTCAATATAAGGTCTACATTTTCATCTATTAAATGAGCAGATATCCACAAGTTTGGTAATAACTTGTGGCAAGGTAAAAGGATAAGGCTACACCTCTGGTAGAGTATAAACAGGCAGTGCCTGAAAAGCACATATTAATTCATCCTTTGGCTCAGCAGTTTTGCCCTCTAGGAGTTTACTGAACTGAGATATTTACATAAAACTAAAAGACCACAAATACAAGATTATTTATGGAAATACTAAACTCCAATGTCCATTAAATATAGGGCTGATAAAATAAACTAATATATATTCAAGCAATGGAATAACATATGATAGAAAAAAGAATGAAGACAATCTGATAGGAAAAGATCTCTAAAACAAGGATAGAAAAACATACTTCCTTTTGTGGAAAAGGGGATAAGAAATAAGGAAGATATTTTAAAAATTTGCATACTATTATTTGTTACAGATGCATTTAGAAACTTTGGAAGAATATGCAACAAATCAACAATTTATTAATAAATGAGGAAGAAGAACAGGATAGATGCAGGACAGAGAAGGAAAATAATTTTCACTGTATATGGTTTAGATTTCTTTTGCCATAAAATAATTATTTAAAAAAAAAAAAAAAAAAACTTTAGCTGGGCGTGGTGGCACACGCCAGTAGTCTCAGTGGCTCAGGAGGCTGGGGCACCAGTATCACTTGAGCTGGCTTCAGCAACTCAGCGAATCCCTATGCAATTTAATGAGACCCTGTCTCAAAATAAAAAAATAAAAAGGACTAGGAGGTGGCTCAGTGGTAGAGCATCTCTGGATTCAATCTCCTGTACCAAAAAAGAGAAGGTTGACATGGTGGTGCACACCTGTAATCCCAGTGACTTGGGAAGCTGAGGTAAGGATGGCGAGTTCAAGGCCTGCCTCAGCAATTTAGTGAGAACTTGTCTAAAAAAATAAAAAATAAAAAAGGGTTGGGATGTAGCTCAGACCACCCCTCATCTGAGCTAAAAGAAAGAAGAAGAAAAAAGGTGGCTGAAGAAGGTTGTGCCCCGGCTCCCTCTAAGGTCAAGTGAATCAGACACTTTTCCACACACTTCCTTGCTTATCCCTGTTGTCCTGGGTTTTGTGTCCTCTAGGAAGTCTTCTATGAAGTTACATCCTTATGCATTATGCTTCATAGTATTTGCTAGAAATTGCACATATTCTCTAAACGATTAAACATATTTTACACTAAACCTCAGAGATACTAAGTGACTTGTTAAAGATGGCTCAGGAGCAAAGCTGGAGTTTTGTACCAGCTCTGAGCCTTTCTAAATCTAAGAGCCATGCCTCCCTTTGACTTTCTTATACCTTGACAGAGTTCAGTGACAGAAAATCACGTGTGATCAGGAAGAAGAGAGAAAAGTGGGAGGTGGAGAGGGCAGGGCTGTGGGAAGGGCACTTACTCTTGTAGAGACGGGTCAGAATCATCAGCATTTGCTGTGCCCAAGTCTGAATCGTAGGACATGGGTTCCTCAGAACGGTCTGGACTCTTGAAGCCATTCTCTTGAAGTAGGCAGCTATCGGAGTTTAGGCTGCAGGACAGCTGGGATGAACTGGCTGTATCCAGGCTGAGGGAGGAGGCAGTGAGCTTCCTATTCCGCCGGATCTTATGACCCGAGTGCTGGACTTCGATGTCCTCTGAGCCTGAGGAATGGGAAATTGAATCCAGAGACTCCTTCTGCTGTAGTTCTGCACCAGAGGTAGTGAGAGGGTCAAGCTCAGAGAGTGGGCAAAGCCCAGAGAGGGCCAATGGGGTGAGTGTCCATTCATTTAAGATGGCAGACTTATAGGACAGTTCAAAGGACAAGGATGTTAGTCCCTGCAGGAAACTAAGGAGGAACTCGCCCTCCTCAGCGTCTCGAAGCAGAGCTGTGGGCTGATAGTACTCGCACAGTCGGGCCTGCTCCTGCAGCAGCAGTTTCAGGTAGCACTCCATCAGGCCGTCGTTGAGGGCCAGCCGCAGCCAGGCCCGGCAGCGGCCCACATCTGTGTTGACGAAGACCAGGTGCTCCAATTCTGAGATGATGTGTCTGGCATGGGGAAGAGGATTACTTGTTTCAAGAAATTTTCTCAAATCATTGAGATGTCATTTTACCCACTGGTTAGCAAGAATCCATCATAACTACTGCAAGTATTATAGGAATAAAAAATACTTGGATAATATGTTTTAAAGGGAATATAGAAACATTAAGCTATAACTCCTGACTTCTTGTTGGTGTCATGAAAGATAATTGCCATGTTCAATATAACCATCCCTAGAATCTGTAAAATCATCTGCTTATCTAAGACATGTGTGCTAAGCCCTCAAGTCTTTGGAACTGAGAAGAAACAGAGTGAAGTAATTGCCTTTATGTTTTTGTGGTGCTGGGGAACAAACCCAGGGCCTTGTGTGTGTCAGGCAAGCACTCTACCATTGAGTTACTCTCCTAGCCCTAAGTAACTGCTGTTCACAGGCACATGGACATGAGCCCTTTAGTTGAAGAAGCTGTCGTGGGAGGTCAGACCATAGTTTCTGGGTTGTTGTAAGAAAAATGCCACAGAAAGGAAAGTATCTAAGCTAGAACCAAGGACTTTCAAGAAGCAGAGATAGAGAAACTTCTAGGCAAAATGGATGCACAGAAAAAGGACACAAGTGGTAGGAAAACAACAGACCTGTAACAGGATGTGAGCACTCTAATTGCAACAAGTGGAGGGAGAGTGGTTAATTTGGTTATGAAATCAGGCAATGGAAGGTCTTGAGTAAAAAGTGATAAGGCTACGTAAAGCAAAGTTTCCCACAACTAGCTGCACAGAAGCCCTTGGGGAGCTTACCAGGATATAGATTCAGGGGCCCCAACTTAGTGAACTAGACTCTAGGGCAGCATTTGGGAGCTACAGGTTTCTGTATAGGAAAGTGACCTGCCCACACCTATGAGGACTGCTTTAGGATAGATTGCTCTGGATAAGGAGACCAGAAACTGATATGAGAAACTCAGCTCCCACATCCCTTGGTCTGACATAAATGCCCTTCTGTGAGACCACAATGCCTGTGTGTGTCTCCCATGGGGGAGTGCAGACCACTGGACTTGGTGGCTAAGCTGTAGCTAGTTTAAGCTCAGTAAGTGTTAAGCAGCTGATGACTTAAGGAAAGACACAGTGAGATAATAGGGACAACTAAAGCCACTGCTGCCCAGGAGAGAGGTTAAAAACCTGAGATAGGACAGTGTCAGTAGGCGGGGAAAGGAAGCTCAGAGACTAATAAGGCACCTTGGGCTAAAGGTGGCACTGAATAGCTTTTAGAGGCACTGTGCCAGCCACTTGCTCAAAAGTCCCAGCAGTTAGAGACAAGGTCAGAGACACATGACTCAAGTGAACATTCAGATGCTCTACTTGCATTCTAGTTCTTGATAAAACAAACAATAAAAACCCATACCTCATTATGAGTATAATATTTACACAGATGTTAAAATATTTGAGGATAGAGCAACTTTTTCTATAAAGGGCCACAGAATAATATCTTAGTTTTAACTGCCTGACTCTGCCATACATGGTCAAAATGTCATTGGCCCTGGGGTGCCAGGACCACTGATCTTGCCCAAGGGCTGAGACTCTCAGAGTCTCAAGGTCTAGGGTCTGTCTGGGAAGCTAGGTCTGGTGATAAACCTTCTCTAGACACTCTCCAGGCTTCTCTCACCCCATCTCTACTCTAGAAGACAGGGAGAGGATAAAACTAGCATCCCACACTCTGAAGCTCCTCCCCTAAGAAAACCTCTCCAGCTGATCTCACTTGTGGGTGACAGCTTTCAGGAGGGGCCAGAAGACAGGCTGAGGCAGAGGCTTCTGGTGGGCACTTTTCTTCCTTTTCCCTCCAGCCTCCGCGCAGATGTGCTTGGCATGAAGGCCATGGATAAACACAGCCTCCAAGGCACTGCACATGGTGTTGGCATCTCCATCTTCACTAGTGACCACCGTGTCCAGGGACACATACTGCTTCTGCAATGCCTTCACAGAACCCACCAGCTTCTTCTTGATGACCTAGGTAGTGCCAAACAGAAGATAAGCCATTAGAAGAGAATCCTGTGGAGTGCCCCTGGAATATAACCCTCAGCCACTTGCCAAATATGTGTGCAGACACAAGCAGACACACCTGTGTAAGCATCTGTAGATTCCTTCAGCAAAATTAATACATGTTCATTACAGCAAATAAAGATAAAGCATAGTGAAGGAAAGCAAAATCACACAACCCTACCCAGAGGTATTGTTGCCCAGGGTAACACAACTGGACTGTTTTGAACATCATTTGCTGTGGATAATTTTGCTTTCGAAATCAAATTCCAGTGACTCTATAGCCATATAATTATTATTATTATTATTATTTTTTGGTACTGGGGATTGAACCCAGGCATGCTTTACCACTGAGCTAAGTCCCCAACATTTTTTATTTTTAATTTTGAGAAAGGGTATTGCTAAATTGCTGAGGCTAACCTCCAACTTGTGATTCTCCTGACCCAACTTCCTGAGTTGCTGGGATTATAGGCTAGCCATATACTATTGTATTTAAATACTTGCTCCATCATGGATACAGCTATGAGAGCAATGGATGGGGTGAGGCTTCCCAGATAGGTTATACAACTATCATTCTGCAGAGAATCAACAAGCTAAGGGGCAAAAAGTGCTGCTTTGGAACAATAAAAACATAGAGAAAGGGCTGGGGGTAAAGCTCAGTGCATGAGTGCTCAGCACACACAAGGCTCTAGATTCAAACCCCACCAAGACACACACACACACACACACACACATCAAGACAATAAGAGTATGGCTACATTAAGAAAGATTCTAGGTTTGGGAACCAAAGACCCACATTTAGTTCCAGCTCGTCAGTAACCACCTGGATCACCTCAGACACTTCACTTAACCTCTGAGCCTCAATTCCCACATGCATTAAATGGAAATAATTTCTCCTGATCAAAAAGTATTGGAGCATCGTCCCTTGAGGGCAGGAGCAGTTTTATATTCATCCTTGTGTCCTCAACATGTGACACTGTGCCTGGCACACTCAAGAACTCAATAAATGTTTGTTAAATGAAAATATTAGAAAATGTGCAAGATTGTGAAATACCATCTCAAAAAAATAAATGCAAGACATTAGTAGATTATATAAAAACTAAAAACACTTTTGAGTGTCCACAAGGTATTAAGGTAAGGTATGCAGGGACAGAGTAGGCATATACCCTCAAGAAACCTATAACCTCAAGGAGTTAGCCATGCTAGAAGGCTGAGCTGGCCCCTGCTCTGCTCCAGAGAGGGCCCTGGGTGTGATGGAAGACCATTAGGGATGGAGTGGGGATGTGGAAGGGGCCTCTGTACAAAGTCCGGCTGGGAGCTGAGTGCCATGCCACACATTTACAATCCCAGACTCAGGAGGCTGAGGATGGAGGATTACAAATTTAAGCCCAGCCTCAGCAACTTAGTGAGGCCCTAAGCTATTCAGTGAGACCTTGTCTCTAAATAAAATATAACAAAGGGCTTGGGGTGTGGCACAGTGATTAAGTGCTTCTGGATTCAATCTCTAGTACCAAAAATAAAATAAAATAAAATAAAAAGGGCTGGGGATATGGCTCAGTGGTAAATGCCCCTGGGTTCAATCCTGGGTACCAAAATAAACAACAAAAAACCAGGTGAAGCTGAACCCTCTAGTGGCCAGGAGGGGAAGATATATCTCTGAGGGCAGAAGTTCTTTTCAAGCAGAAAGTTCTCTGAACTGGGAGAAACAGCAGAGAAGAAAGGGCAATACTGGCTTCTCCCAAGAAGCCACCTCAGGATTCTGCTGAGAGACCAGTCCAAAAGCTCTCCAACCTTCTGTGTCTCCAAGGGAAGTGACAGAGCCAGTCTACAGGCCCAAGACAACTCTGGGACCGGCACAGGGCAAAGGACTCTCCAAGAAAGGGGATCTGAGGGGTCTCTGATGAATTGGTGACAAGCAACTTTGTTTAAAAAATCTTAGAAGGGGCAGGATCTCCTCAGGATCTGCCTCTACTATCACCTTTTCTCAACCTGAGGCCTCTTTTTAGGCACTGTCCATTCATTTCAATTAGAAAAGCCAATAAAATGGCAGTCCTTTGCAGCCCTCCCCACCCTTGCCCACCTACCGGGATGGCAGCCCGGGGGTCCAGTCCATTCTCCACCACTGAGAGCATTTCCACTCAGGCAGCAGCTCCTGAGGAGACTCACATGACACCTGCAGGGAGAGATGGTGGCCAGAGCAGGCTCCCAACTCACCCCTGCAGCCTGAGTCCCCTCCCAGCAGGCAGCAGGTGGTAGGCCCAGCTCACCCAAATGGCCACTGAGAGGCCTCTGAGCAACACTGAAGTAAAAACTGAAAGTGGATTTTAAGGAAGGAAATGGAAGGGAAAAATGTCAGAGGCTCAATACTTGGGAGGGGAGGAGCCCCGCATGCCATGAGTGGGTGGTTAAGGGTTCTTCACACCAAAAGCTGCTCCCAAAGCCAGTGCCTGTGGGATGGGGGCAGGGATAAGGAACCAAACACTGATCTAGGATACAAAGGGGAGGCTTCAGCTGAAGGTGCCAAGAACCAGGGGGATCGGGACACAGAGCTCACAATTAACACTGAAAGCCGGGGGTCCTGTGGCAGCTTCCCAATTCTTGTCCCCTCCAGGGTCTACCAGCTCAGCAGTGGAAAACCTAAGTGGAGCAGCACCAAAATAGAGAGAGCTCTCTTCCCACACTTCTGCTTCTCCTGGGGTGGGGGGCCAGGGATGTGTCTAGACAGACCAACAGGAGTCTGCTTGCAATTTACCCCTAACCAACAAGGCACAGAGGGCGCAGTATCAGACTTCTCCAGTGGAGAATAAGAACTTGTAAAGTTCTTACTGGTATAAATAGCATCTATAATCTAATGGTGTGGCCACCCAAATCTATAAGCAAAGAATGCCACTGCCCAAAATAGTTGGAAGTCAGTACAACATTAAATCCCTCAGGGCAGCTGGCTCCCTCCTTGGACCTGAGCAAGCGTGAAGGTGCTGTTGGAAGGCCTGGCCCCCAGCAGCTTAGGTTGGGAGGGCCCTCATATCTAAACAAATCTCCAGTGACTACTCTGCTGGGCTTCAGGGGAATTAAAAAAAAAAAAATATGGTGTTTCTGCTCTCTCAAGTAATTGTGACCCGAAGAAGTTAACAGAACCAAGGAATGTGACATAGACTGCCTCATTTAAGCTCCTCCTAGTCACAGCAGTCCCATTTTATTATCTCCACCTGACAGATAAGGACATGGAAATTGATAAGGTCAAGCAACTATCATAGGTGCCATGGCTCACAGTGGCCTGGCTCCATAGCCCCCAGGGTAATGCCAACCCCAGATCAAGGGAATTCCTGAGTGAGTGCCATCCTTAGAGCCAGGACTCCAAGGTGGGCTGGGAGAAAGACACTTCACCTGGGGGCCCAGGCTGGGGTGCAGGGACAGCAAGACCAGCCTGGAAGCAAGGATTACAGGAGAGTGGCACAGCTTGAGGTCTGAGAAGGAGAAAGCAGGGTGGCCTTCAATGAAACGCTGCTTCAATCTATGGCCTCTGTGGTGGGCCAAGAATAAACACGCCACAGAGAATTAGGGTCTGAAGCAGACCTTCTAAGCCAGGCCACAGAGGGAGGCAGGTGTGTGTGGACGGTGGCCCTGGCAGACTGCCTGGAAGAGCCCTTGGCCCTGGCTACAGTTTCTGGTTGACCACCTCACCCTTTGCCACATGCTGCTGCTCCATGTACCAGTGGATTCTCAGAGCTTCCTGAGACCTGCTCTACACACTGGGCATCAGAGGAAGAGGAAAAGGGATACATACTGTAGTCAGTCATGCCTGGCAACATGTCTAGATTCTGGAAGCTGGGTTCCTTCAAAGTTAACCTCATGCTGTCCAACAGGTAAAATCCGGCCCCTGGCTCAAGAACCAGGGATGCAAGCCTAATCCACAATTTCAGTGGCCTAAACCACTCCCTCAAGCCTTATAGACGGAGCCCTTAAGCTTCAAAGTTTCCCTTTCCTCAACCAGTTATAAGGACCCTAAGGGCATAGACTTCAATAATCTGTATAGTAGCTTGGATCCATTAATACCTCATTAACTAATTAGCTGAGAGTAACACAGCACTCATTAGGAGAAGCTATCAATAATTAAGTGCTCTGGCCAAGGACCAGTCTGCTAAAACAAACAAAATAAACTGAAGTTAAGAGCGGTCAGCTGGGCGTGGGGGATATTCACCAGCAATCCCAGCAACTTGGGAAGCTGAGGCAGAAGGATCCCAAGTTCAAGACCAGCCTCAGCAACTTAGGGAGAACCTGTCTCAAAATTAAAAGGGTGAGAACATAGTTCACTGGTAGAGTGCTCCTGGGTTCAGGAAAAAAGAGAGAGAGATGGGGGGAAGGGAGACAAATAACTTGATAAGAGACAAATAACTTGCCTAAAATTAAGGGTTAGAAAGCCACAAAATTACTAACAGCTAAGAGGAATTCAGAACAGCCATTTCACAATTTACAAAACAGAACCAAGACTTTGAGGCTCAGGCCACAATTCAGGATACCTCTACCTTTCTTTGTAGGAAGCCCAAGCAGCCTACTTATTCACAGCTCTTCCACAGTACTTCAAGGAGGCAGGAACGTGATCATCAATGACATAAGAACTTTCTGGTGGAAACTAATGGAGGCTTTGGTCACTGTTCCATTATCCATTTGGTGGCTCAGACCCTAAATCTGCCACTAGACCAGCTGGTGTCATTTCCTGTCCTCAGAATATCCCTTATTGACACCAAAAACCAAACTGGAAAGAACCATGGCTTCACTGAAGGGGAAAGAGAGAACTTGGGCAACACTACTAGGGAAAGAATGGCAGGGGAAAGGTGACTACCACTATTTAGGAAACCCCGAATCACAATAAGGCTATCTTCACCCCTAAGCTGACATTAATTCAACCTTCTGCTGCTTTCCAAAGTAAACAAAGCAAGTTTCTCTGATCTCGTTTTCTAATCTCATTTAATTCTTAGAGTAATTCCATAAAGATGATCATCCCTATTTTACAGAGGAGAAAATAGAAGTTAAATATAAATAGGGCTCAGCTAAGGGACAGAATTCTCTGGTCTCCTTGTCCTTTCATCATATCAAACTATCCTAGGTCTTTGGCTTGAAAGTTTTTAAGGAAACTACTATTTCCAGACTCTTCAGAGCTGTGGTCAGAAGCTCTGCTTATAAGGCCTGTAAGCAACAAGACACAATCCTGTGATCAGATTCATAGTCCCAAACAGCTAAGCCCAAGTCCTTCTCAGGGTACCTGAGTTTCACAGCTGTCTTTTCTAAATGTTTCAACACCAGGAAAAAACCGTCCTAGTTGTTTTTCTTCATTATACTGCTTGTCCTTCTATATACAGAATGTCCAATTTCATTTCCTCCAGAGATCAAGGAAGAAATAAAAAGAGAAGAACAGCTTAGACAAGACTTACATTAAATGAAGAAATGGATAAGCTGACGTTACCACTCTCAAAACATTCAACCCATCAGTAAACAGCAACCTATTCTCTTCAGAGAATTCTCAGCCTCTCCTAACAGCCTTCTGTCTACTGTCTGAATCTTACCCTGGTTGTTCAGAACAACAGACTGGTGTTTATGCCATCTAACTGCTGTACTAACTGATGAGTCATGTTATTTCACTGGGAAAAGAATGACAAAGTTATCTTCTGATTCGGAAAGGCAGCTGATCTTTCAGACATGTGAGTGCTGAATGAGTAAACAGCATCTCCTTCTATATGAAGCAAGGTGGATTTCTGGACCAGTGTCCTTCCTGGATGGGGTGGGGTGGAGGGAGAGGATAAGTCCTTCAGAACAATAATTTCAAATGAAATTTGCTGGAGGATGAGGCAGTGTGTGGTGGTACACCACTGTAATCCCGGGCTGAGGCAGGAGGATCACAAGTTTGAGGCCAGCCTCAGCAATTTGGCGAGGCCTTAAGCAACTAGGTGAGACCCTGTCTCAAAATAAAAATAAAAAGGGCTGGGGGTGTGACTCAGTGGTTAAGTGCCCCAGGGTTCAATTTCCAGTTAAAAAAAAGAAAGAAAAAGAAAAAAAAAATACACTGGAGGGTGAGAAATTTCTAGCTTGTAATTCTTGGACCAAGGATTAGTGGGCAAAGGCAGAATTGTGAAAATGGTAAACACTGAATATCTTTCTTTCCTCCCTCCTTCTTTCCATCCAAAAACAACTATTTCCCCATATTCTTGTCCCATGTGCTGTAGAATTCTAACAAAGTGTAAATTCTGGTTTTGCTGTTTGTTTACTGGAGCTTGAATCCAAGAGCACTTTACCACTGAGCTACATCCCCAGACCTTTTGATTTTTATGACACAGTCTCACCAAGTTGCCCAGGCTGGCCTCAAACTTGCAATACTCCTGCCTCAGCCTCCCAAGTCACTGGTGTGTACCACCATTCCTGGCAAGGAACAAACTCTGAATGAAAGAAAATAGTAACTCTGCCTGAGTCATTCACATTGCATTTCTATACCTAGAACTGTGCTTAGCACACAGTAGTACTTGGAAAATGCTTGTTGAATGACTTGATGAATAAAATTAAAACAGGGCATAGTGCAGGTAGATTCATTTTTAAGACTGTGGAAAACTGAGGTACACCATTCTGAAGTGGTAGGGGTACTGTGGAACTCCCGCCATTAAACAAAGCTGCCAATAAGGGTGAAAGCCATTCATGTAAGTCACATCTTAATGGCAGGATATTGAAGGTAGCAGTGTATTCAGTTTTCAAAAGAAAAAACCATAGTGACAAGCAAAGACAATGGGTCCTCTTGGGGGCCCTATAAATCCTGCCAGGGCTTGGGGTGTAGCTCAGTGTAAGCATGTGCAAGGCCCTGGATTAGATCTCAGCACCAAAAAAAATAAACAAATTGCCATCAAATGGCTAACCCTTCTGAAACCAGGTCATCAGAATTCAGAGGAAATGTACATCAAAAAGTCCCCAGGAAACTAACCACTGAGCATGAGCCCTAGGTGCCTCAGAAACATCCCTCTGCCTCAGTTACTGTGAGATAATGTGGCTTCCTGTGTTCATGAAACCCAAATGGCTAAAATTCAATGACCCAGCACAGAAAAGAGGAAGCAATTCAACAGCTTCTGCACCCACCTACACTTCAGCTTCCTCAGGACCCACCACCTCTACTGTTCACATGTAACATGCCTCTAACACTATGTGATCCCTGTGTTTAGTGCTGGAACTGATCTGCCATCAGCTCTGGCAAGGAGCACTGGGACAGGATCCTCCACAAGTGCCAGGACAAGACACATGGCCATGGCTCTGTAATTACAGCCAACCCCACTGGCATTCCCTGAGGTTCTCCAGAGCCAGAATACCAGTCAAAAGGAAGCAAGGGCTTCAACTGCCCCAGGGTGAGTGAGGTGGGTGAGGGACCATCTCTCACCTTGCAGGAATTTCAGTGACACCTATCATTCCAACAGTCAACACAAGTAATATAATATGAACGGTGAAAAAACAATCCCTGGGGACAGGTATAAGGACCAGACATCAGGGCTGGGGTTGTGGCTCAGTGGTAGAGCGCCTGCCTAGCACAGGCAAGGCCCTGGGTTCGATCCTCAGCACCACATAAAAATAAATAAACAAAATAAAGGTATTGTGTACCACTAAAAAATAAATAAATAAATAATAATAATAATAATAAAAGGACCAGACACCAGGAAAAAATCTCTGACCCAAGAGTAGAGGAACTCAACTCCCCTGCACTCATTAACCAAACAAGCTGCAAGGTCTATCAAGCTGCTCACCTCTGAGCAAGCACCTAGACTTGACTGTTCAGGGTTAGCTGGTGGGGTTGGCAGGGAGCTCTGCACTACAATTTCAGGCTGAATGGGAGCTGTCAAGGGAAGAATGGGCAGAGTTGATGTGAAGAGTTGCTACGGGGACAAAAGGTGAAAGGACATGGAGGATCTCTGTTAATAAAAAGGAAGAGGGTGATAGGAAATGAGGCAACTAGAGATGGGGACAGATAAAGACTTAGGAATGGGGTTTCCTCGCGATGGTAGAGGAGGGAAAAGAAGTACATAATGAGCTAGGAAGTTAAGGGCAAAGTCTGTGAAGAAGCTACACATAAAATTTGGGAGAAGGCTGAAAGAGGAGTTAACACGAAGCGGGTGAGCTCAACAGGGCATGAGAGGAGGACAGAGGTAGACGTTTGGGATAAACAGACCTTAGGGGGCTGGGTAGACATTGGGAGCTGGGGATGAGAGAGCTGAGCCAGAAAAGGGGAAACATGAATGGTGAATTTAGGGGAGGTCTGTGCGGAGTATTAGGATTGCCAGGGGGGTTGTGGGGTGAGGATTAGATAAAAAGGAGGTAAGGGATATATCCAGATCAGAGTTGCAACTAGGTTAAAGAGAGGTCACGAGTGAGGCTGCATTTATGCAAGACCGGTGGTAAGAAGATGGGAGCAACAGCTGAGGTTGGGTCACGGGTAGGAGAAAATGGACGGAACAGGCCAGCGGTGGCAGCGCGGACCGAAGGCTACGGTGGGAGCCCGGTGCGGGCTGGGAGGGCAGAGGGCTCCGAAGCCTGACTGTCTCCAGGCAACCAAGATCTCTGGGATCACCGCGAGGGCTGGAGGACCTACTGCCCGTTGGCGTAACGGCCCCGCCGCCCCTGCGCTGCCCTCTTCACCCACTGACCCCTAACTCACCAAAAGGAGCAGGGAGCGGGGCTGGGGGCGCTCCTGGCCGCGGCAGCCCCTCAGCTCGGAACCGACACTGCGGCCTCCTGGCCGTTGACAACAGGAAGCGGCGCCCCAGCGCCTGACGCCATCTTGTTGATTCGGCGCTCCGGCCCCGCCTCCAGCCCGAGGAGTCAATAGTGAGGCTTGGAGGATCAGAGGGCCGGGGCCAGGAGTTCTTCCAAGCCTGAGGGTGCGGAGCCCCATCCGCAGGTGAGTGGATCTAGATCTCTGTACACCGGCCCAAGTCGGACCCGCACTGGTAGATCCAGGCTTCTGGGTCCCTGACTCCGCTGGATCGGCATCAACTGAGCGACTTTGGGGTAGTGACTTAGCCTCACAAAGCCGACGACAGTCCACTTGAGTAGTACCAATAATACCCACTCTTAATACCTACTCTTCCTTTGCCTCCCGAAGGCATCAGTCCAACCCAGTGGGTAGAGCCTGGGCTCAAATTGGAGCCTTCCTCCTGGCTTTTAAGAGCCGGGAATACACACCTATTTTGAAGGCACCTAATACCACGTGATCACCTTGAGGTTTCTCTGGGCAGTCTCATGTGTTCAACACAATCCTGAAGACCTGAAGCCCAGGGGTTCGCTTTTCCTCTTCCAGCCTTGTAGTTGTTTGTTTTCTTTCCTTGTAGAAGTGACATCGCTCTTTCAAATGAACTTAGAAGAAAAATATCAAGAGCAGCGACTGCGCCTGGAACCCTTGGAGCCAGGGACAGTTCTTTGGGCACTTCACACTTGCAAACTTCGATCAATGGGAGCCTAGGGCCTGAGCATGGACTGTGAATTATTAGGGTCAGGAGAGGTACTTGCGCATCCTAAGAGAGTAGCACAAGGGTGACCAGGGACAGGCCAATTCTTGGAAAGAAGCTACACTGACTTTGGTTGGAGGTCTTATGCTCCCTTGGCCTCTAGGCAAGGAAGGTGGCCCTCATATCTCCACAAATCTAGGGGGGCCCAGTTCCTGTTTCCATTTATAAAAACAACTGTTGGGTGTGGTCCCCCACCTTGTTAGTGGGCTGCCTGCTCAGTAATTCTCCTCCCCTCAGTTTCAGGCTAGATGGGTCACAGTGTTCATTCAATACAGTTGATATTGAGCAGGAAGATGACAAGTACGCACGTACAAACTGTTCTTTTGTGTCAAACTCATTTTAAACAAGAAGGAAGGTAAGGTGTTTTCTAGGGAAACTTACCTACCTTGGCAAAAGGATAGCTGTTTCTGGTCATAATCATCACAGACAGATATTGGTGGTTTAGAAGAAGCATGTCCTGCCCCTAAATCAAGCACTTCATGTCCCTCAGTTATTCCCTTGCATTTTTGTTCAGCTGTTGAAAGGATAACTGTGTGGAATTCCTCAAAATAATCTCTTGTCTGTTTTTCAGGAGTCTCTGTTTCCTGGTCCCTTATTTTCCAGGCTCCTGATATCTGAAAAGTTTCCATGCTTGTCTACCTCTTCTCATCTTGCTCTATACAAGGTGAAGCTATATAAAGGCCTGGAGTTAAGATGGGGGAGGATGGAGGAAGTGGCAGGAAAGGGCAATGCACAAATGCACATAAATATTGCACATTTCCACAAAACATTTCACAATGGACCATGAGCGCACCAGGTAGACTCCAGATGGGGAAAAAAAATGTTACCCTGTGACTGGAACAATAATAAAGGTGCCTGCAAAATACTATCGAACCAGAGAAAAGAATTTGAGAGGTTTCCAGATGCATAGTATCCATGAACTTGTGAAGAAGTGTTGAGTTTGTGCTTTAAAGGTTAGTTCAATCTAGCTTCAGTCTTTGATCCTCCATTATTCATCTCATTCCCTTGTCTTTTGGTAATAGAGCCTCCCGTAACACTTCATGCTTTGAATATAGCCCTTGCTGCTCTGCCACATTGACTTATTATTATTTTTTTAAATTTTTTGGTATCAGGGATTAAACTCAGGGGAATCAACCACTGAGCCACATCCCCAGCCATCCTCTTCCTCCTCCTCTTCCTCTTTTTTTTTTTTTTTTTTGGAGATAGGATCTTGTTAAGTTGCTTAGGGCCTTGTTAAGTTGCTGAGGCTGACTTCAAATACATGATCCTCCTGCCTCAGCTTCCTGAGCTGTTGGGATTACAGGTGTGTACCACCACAGCCACACACAGACTTATTTTTTAAATAGACATGTTTTTTTTTTTTTCTCTCCCCTTCCCTAGTTTTCCCTTCCCTGATCTCAGGGGAAACAGGATTACTCTTCCTCTCTATCCTAGGCCCAGTTTTCTGTCTTTGAGCACACCTTTAATCATAGGAATAAAGTAATTCAGACTTGGGGGATGGCTCAAGAAGATCTAAGAAATCTCCCAAATTAACAAGTGAATTCTCTCTCTCTCTCTCTCTCTCTCTCTCTCTCTCACACACACACACACACACACACACACACATACACACTCACACACACACACACACACACACACACCCATCAGACATACCTGGAATGTAGCCTCTGGGACAAGAGTCCCCTCTGTTTTTTCCCTTTTTTCTTAAAACTGTGTCCTCATTACTGGAGTGGCATTGGGGACAAGGACCAATCTTTTGGTACCACTCTTATTTTACTTTCGGGATGAGCCTCCTTCACTCACTGTGATTCTGCTAGGTTTAAGTCCCCCACCCCAGGATATGTGCAAGGCAATGGCCAGCCAATCAGAGTCTCCTCTTCCCTGAACTGTGACCCAACAGGCCAATCAGAGACCTTTTGAGGAAGGTCTTTCTCTGAGCCATTTCCTCCACAGCAGTGGAGAATTGGACCATTCTTGCAGATAAGAGGAGTCTTCTCCTATGTAATGTTTTGAACAACTAATAATTAAAAAAAAAAAAAAAAGAGGAGTCCTCTCAAGGCTGAAGTTATCACAGAGGAAAGTGGACCTGAGATGCAGATAGGGAGTGGATGCAATGAGTGATGGATGCAGCCAGCCTTAAGCCCTTAGGGGTTCCTGTTATATAAGCTGATATGTCATGTTTTTATTTAAGCATATTTTAGTTGAATTTCTTTCATATGGAAAAAAAAAGCCCTAATATATTATCTTTTTGAACTTGGGCAAGTTATTTATCCTCCAGCTTCAGATTCTTCAACTATTAAATTGGGGAGAATAAGATCTCCATTCTAAGTAGATGTAAGATTTAAATGAGATAACATGCATATACATTCAATATATGATTACTATTAGTGATATAGTGATTATATTTTTGGGAGACACAGACAGGATTTATTTGCTCTGCAAATAGTGCATGGTGCACACATGCATTCAGAGGCTTCCTGCTGTGATGGGCTCTCCAAAGATCTGCAATTATTAATTGGAAATCACTGTTCCAGAGGTTACCTTTTGAGTAGGGCAACCTTTATTTTCCTGTCCCCTTCCAGTCTATGTGTATTCTTCCTTTAAGAGAAAGTTTGGTGTTATAGTTTTCTCCACCATGTTCCCATCTAATTGGCCTAGATTCAGGTTACTTCCAAGCAGATTCCCCATCCCTTATTTTGCTAATAATCAAACTTGCTTAGGAGGCATGGTGTTTGGAAGTTGTACATGAACGCTTATTTCTGTAACAAAACTGGAAACACCCTTAACAAGAGGAACTATGGCTGCTGATTATTCACGTGGAATATAATCACAATGACCCACACACATTTCTTGGAGGAAAAAATGTCAACCAGTGCATGGCAGCTGGTTGAATTTTTCCTTTAATGTTCCCTTGCTACTTATTAATTCACTTTGTTGCCTGTGAGCTCCTAAGAGGAGAGAGAGACTGGCAGGAGCTAAAAAGTTTAAGCTGTTTTTTGTAAAAAAAAAAAAGTAAAAGTAAAATAATGTCTATAAGCTTGTTTTAGGCAAATTTAGGTAATTTCCTGGGAACCACTGTCCCAGTATAGTGACCTAATTCCCACTTTGTATTTTTTTCAAATTCATTGTTAAATACCCAATGATATTGCAGCCTCCCAGTTGCCCTCTCTGAAACACCCTTACCAGCATGTCCATCAGAATTGTAGAGATGAAAATAGTCTACTATGCTATCTGATATGGTGGCCATTAGCCATGTGACTATTGAGCCCTTGATGTGTGGCTAGTGTGACTTAGAAGTTGACTATAAATTTTTAATTTGCATGAATTTATATTTGCAAAACATATTATACATAAATATTACATACTTTTTTTAATACTAGAGATTGAACCCAGGGCACTTTACCACTGAGCTACATCCCGAGTCCTTTTTATCTTTCATTTTGAGACAGGATCTCACTGAGTTGCTGAGGCTGGCTTTGAACTTGTGATCTTCCTGCCTCAGCCTCCTGAGTCCCTGGGATTATAGGTGTGCATCACTGCCTGGTGCAGCATGGGCTTTAAAGGTAAATCTCACTGTCTTGAAATTGTCCTTAAGCCATGTGGATCCTTGACTAGCTTGGTGCCTTCAGACAGCCTTCCTCCTAGGATATTTCAGGTGATGAGACTCTTTCCAGTTTCAAATGGCCTCTAGAGAAAGAAATTTCACTAACCTGTTTTGGTGTTTAGTCCTGTCTTCTGGAGGTCCCTACGGGAGGTAGCAGATTCAAAACTGGCATGAGTCAGATCTGGGCACAGATCTCAGCTTCAGATGGCACAATCTCTTTACATTTTATGGGGCAAATACTTAGCACATGTCTCTCTTTTGTAACAAATCACATGGTGAGAATGAAGGAATGGTTTAAAATTCACTCAGTAATATTTCTGAGTCATCCCTAAGGGCAGGGCATGGTGCTAGGCACTGGGAGAAAGGGAGCAGGAGCAGGGTAGAGAGGAAGGAGACATGATTCTTTCCTTGTCAGGACTCCTGATCTAATTGAGAAGGTGGCTGAATCACCACAGTGGTGGCATTTCTTTTCAGTAGGCTGCAATTCCAGGTGATCACTAGAAGAGTGGGTCCAAATTGTGTAACCTCCAAACCAGGGATCATCACATACTACGAGAGAATTACTGGCCCCAATTTCTCTCCCCTCCTGGCATCCATGGTCTCCATGTAGTGGGAATGTCCTTTCCTGTCCTCTGGCTTTGGGCTTGCTTTGACCCTTCAAATAAAGTACAAAAGGCCTGCTGAGGTTTTGCTGGCCCTTGTGTGTTTTTGCATTCACCAGGAGAAGTACATCTCTCAGGCAGCTACTGCATCTCCAGCCTGGACTGCAGAATGAGCACACTTGGAACAGAGATGCAGGGAGAGATACCGCTCAGTGGTTAGCACAGCATTAGAGAAGTATCTATATTAGACAGCTACAGGATTCTGCTGCAGGGATCCTTATTCCAATGTGGCATTTCGGTAGCAATCCTTATTCCAATGTGGAGTTTTGGTAGCAACCGCTAATCCATTCCTTTATTAGGTTGTTGGTCCAGCTGCTACAAGTGACACCCAGCCCAATAGTGGGTTAAGAATGTTCTCTGAGTTGTCATGTAATAAAGCCAATAAAGAAGTCTGGTGTTTCCTACACACACCATCATGTAGAAAAGACAGCAGAATGAATTGGACATAACTTTTCTATGCTCACATGTGACATATGACTAATGTAACTCTACATCATGTACTCCACATCAAGAATGGGATCCTAGGCCTGGGGTTGTGGCTCAGTGGTAGAGTGCTTGCCTAGCATGTGTGAGTCACTGGGTTTGATTCTCAGCACCACATATAAATAAATAAAATAAAGGTCCATTGACAGCTAAAAAATATTAAAAAAAAAAAAGAATGGGATCCTAACGAGAGTAAGTTGTACTGCATGTATGTATGTCAAAAGACACACCACACTTCTTCTGTCATGTATGACTAAAAATAAATAATAAAGAATTAAAAAAAAGACACTCCACTGTCATGTATATCTAAAAAGAATAAATACAAATAATAATAAAAAGTCTGGTGGTTCATATGTCAGAGACCCAGGCTCTATCTATCTTCTTGCTCCACCTTCCTCAGGGTATGGCCCTCATCTACATGAAGCCCTCTTAGTATTTCCAGTCTAGAAGCCCCTTGAGGAAAGAGATTCTGTCCTAGTCAGCTCTTAACCCCAATACCAGAAACAGTGTCTGACTTATAACCCAGACTTAGCTCAAGCTGCATCTTTTTCATGGGTTCTCCTTAGATGACCTTTCCCTCCCTGAACCCACACCTCCTTTCTGTATAGTTTTTGCCCAATAGTACATTGGCCCATTTCATCATCATCTTTTTTTTTTTTTGGTACCAGGGATTGAACCCAGGGGTGCTTAACCACTGAGCCACATCCCTAGCCCTTTTTATACTTTTTATTTTTTAATTTAGAGACAAGATCTTGCTGAGTTGCTCGGGGCCTTGCAAAATTATTGAGGCTGGCTGTGAATTCACGATCCTCCTGCTTCAGCCTCTCGAGCTGCTGGGGTTACAGGTGAATGCCACCTCGCCCAGCTCCATCACCTTCTTCTTGTATGTTTTATTCCCCAGGCTGAGGATCAAACTCAGGAGTACTCTAGAGAACTCTGTGAGGATGGTCTTAGGCCTGAGCCTAAGCAACTCCATTTTAAAAGCTCCAGTTTGAAACCTGCAGTCTCATCAGGCAGCCTAATGGAGCTTCCAGGATGGCCCTCAGGCCCCCACCTCAATAAACTCAGAGTGAAGCCTCTGGCAGAAGAGGGAAAGGTGCCCTATAATTGGGAAAGGCGAAAAGATCCACCAGATGTTTTGTTTTTAAATATTTATGTTTTAGTTGTAGTTGGACACAATATCTTTATCTATTTCCATGTGGGGCTGAGGATCGAACTCATGGCCTCACATGTGCTAGGCAAGCGCTCTACTGCTGAGCCACAACTGCAGCCCCCAAACCAGAAGTTTTAATCCCAGAGTAAATGATGTCACTGAGAAATCCAGTGGCAGCTGATAAGGATTGAAAGGGGGGTCGAAAGCCCCCAAATATAGTATAAATAATAGAGCAAATGAACAGACATTTATCCAGCCAATACTGATACACAGAAGCTGGAGAGCTTGATGAGGACTTGGACTGACATCCCATCACTTGTCATTGTTTGCCTGATCCTCTGCAGGTCTCACCGCTCTCAAACTCTACAGCCACATCTTGACCCTGGTGAGAGTTGCAAATTCTCCCTACAACCCTCTCCTCAACCTCAACTAGCAGTCAGCTCCACCCCAGAAGCCTGCCTTGGTTCCTGATCTGATCACCATGGTCTGAGTGAGTGTGCATCTGCTGGACTTAAAAGTCTAAGGCTTGAGACTTTTGATCTGACACTTGAACTTAGCATGCAGAGGGAATGTCTGCCATTAGCCTGTCATGATTAGTGTGTTTGCAGTGCTTAGAATTAATTATCTAGAATTGTTTGCTGTGAATGAATTAATCTAGAATTGTTTGCTGTGAATTGATTGTCTATTGCAGTGCCTTAAGCATTAAGGATTGTTTTCCTGATTAAGAACCTATAGAGTGAAATTTTTTTAATATCTTTTTTTATTTTTATGTGGTGTGAGGATTGAACCTGGGCCTTGCACATGCTAGGCGAGCACTCTACTACTGAGCCACAATCCCAGCCCTAGAGTGAAATTATTGATTTGAGTGAATAAAACATTGAAAAGGGCAGAAGCACGTGGACATTCTTTATTTCTCCCCCTCAACTGCATAAGTCGCACCTTGTGCCCATTGCGACAACCACTGAGCTCTATCCCCAACCCTTTTCATTTTTCATTTTGAGACAGGGTCTCACTAAGTTGCTGAGGCTGACTTCAAACTTGTGATCCTCCTGTGTGCCACTGTGACTGATTTATCTTCTTTGAAAAAAATGTCTCATTTGTCTGACATATTTTACTGGAATTACAGTTTTCATTAAATGCGTTAGCCACTGGCCTTGTATCCACTTCTATTGAGAAACTTATGTGACTCCATTTTTGAAAAATAACAGCAGCTTCTACCTCAAGACCTGTCCTAAGGAAGGAGGTGTGACCCTTGTCTTTGGAAAAACCCACAGAGCACTCCTAAGCACATACCCACCGTGCTGAGTTGTTTGTAAATAACAGGACAGATCTGTGGAGCCAGGTGTCCCTGACTTATTAGGCTAGGTGAAGACCCACAGCAATCCCCTAGAGACCACCAATCAGCATGAGACAGGGAAAATACCTGGGATGTCAGATGACCCCCCAGTAGTTTATGGTGGTTGATAACATGTTGGGAAACCATGTAGTTTAGCACGTACACCCCTCGTGGCCTAAACCAATCAGTTGAAAGGAATCCCCCTCTTGTACTAACCAATCACCCCTACCCAATTTGTTCCCGCCAGTGAATGTGCTAATCAATGTTAAGAGTTGTTGACTGTCCCGCGGTATTGAATGATTTGCTGTGTGATGTTGTGATGCATAGAGTATCCTCCCAAAACCTATAAAATCTCACTGGACAAAGGACCGGGACTCACTCCCTGGGACCACTGCATCGGAAACGGTTGTGAGTCCAGGCTCGAGCTTGCAATAAAGACTCTTGTGTGATTGCATCGATTCAGTTCCTGGAGGTCTACTGGGGTCCCACGAATCTGGTATTACACTATTATTCAGGATTCAGTTAAGATCTGGTCTTCTGAGCTGTTATTTACCCCTTGGTAAAATGGAGGCAGCCATGTTTTGTACCACCTGGTCCTGGACACTCCTCCTCTTCTACATGTATGCACCCTTTCAGTGAGGGGTGCATACTTGGTCCAATGACACATAGCTCGTCCACAGACTGGACAGACAGAGATTCTGGACACTGGCACAAACTCAGCCCCATTTAGGATGAGCTAGGAAAGGCAGACACTCTCTCAGGAGTTTTACTTTAGAACGATGGTTAGAGTAGCATTTGAGATTAATAAGAATTGTACACACTTGAGATAGTGATACTAAAAAGCATTCTCTAAGCCTCATTGTGTATGTCAAATTTGAAGTAACATAAATATGCAAAATAGTAACTTCTAGCTGTTCAGACTCCAGGGTTGAGAGAGGAACATGGAATGATTTATAAGGAAATGTCTAGGTTCCCTTTGTTCACAGCCTTTACAAGCCTCTAGGAATTTCCATTGTTTCTGTGCTCCTGTGTGCTCTTTGAGCTTCTTTGACTGCAAAAAGGGAGATTTATACACACAGCCCTCTGAAGATTCCTTTGGCCTACAATCAGTATAAATTCTTTATTCCAGTCTTTATCCCAGTGTTCTTCTGCTGCCAAACCTGGTCTCAAAAACCTGGTCTTTATCAAATAGAGAACCATGGCCATCAGAAGGAAATAGAAATTTTCTTTTCTTTCTTTCTTTCTTTTTTTTTTTTTTTGTACTGGGGATTGAACCCAGGGGCACTCAACCACTGAGTCACATCCTCAGCCCTATTATATTTTATTTAGAGACAGGGTCTCACTAAGTTGCTTAGCAACTTGCCATAGCTAAGGCTGGCTTTGAATTCTTGAGCTAAAGTGGCACCCCCTTTCTCCACAGAAAAGCCCTCTTCGCCATGGCTGATTTTAGGACTGTCAGCAAAAGAGTCTCTGTGAAAGAGTCCAATGTAGATAAACTTCCTATTTTCATGTTGCCCTGTTTTACTTGGCCACTGGCGAGGAAGATACCAGCACTCCAGGTGCTGGACACCCCCCCTTACTAGTTTTTCACAAACATATCCAGTATAGTACTTTGTAGAAATGTGCAAACAAGGCCTCTGGCCTTGAGCTGGGGTTTCACAGAGATGTCTACATTTTTAAGATAAGTTATAAATGGGCTCCATGGTAACAGCTGGCAGGGGGAGGAATGAAGAGGGAGAAGAAGCTCTCCCCTTTTCAGGTGTTGTCCTTGAAGAATTAACTTGCCCAGAACAGTGAAAGAAAAAGCTGCTTTTATATGAACTTTTGCAGACTGTGAACTTCTGAGCCCTTCCCCTTACATGCTGGGTATAAAACTCTGAAACTCCCTGAACTTGGGGTTCAGGGGATTAATTGATTACAGCAAAAGCTGTGCCCTCTGAAACTGTATGCAGCCAAACAAAACTGTTTCCTGCTGTCTTCGGTGTCCTGCCTCGTTTGTCCCTACAACAGAGCCACTGGTATTATAGGTGTACACCATCATGCCCAGGCAGGAAATATAAATTTTAATACCATTTTACAGCTCAGCCTATTCCGTAAAAAGGAAGAAAATAATCTGAGTTTCCTATGTGCAGGCCTAAGGACTTCTCAGACCTTATTTAAAAAGCCCAAATTGCACCAATCCTCCATGCTAAGTGAGGCCAAATCTCCCCTCCTTCAAAGTTCATTAACTAATGGGAGGCTCAACACAGATCAAGATTCACTACAAAAAGGGGTTCCATGTTCTCCCAGGGAATTACAAGTCACATGGTAAGGGTAGATAATCCAGAGGCTTGCATTTTTTTTCATGGCCACCCATGAAAAAGCATGTGGGTTATGACCAGACTGGTAAGGCAGCAGTTAAATCCAGAGGTCATGCATGGAAGGAGGGGTGGAAACCGCTGAACGCTAGAGGCTCCAGCACTGGGGGGACAGTTCCTTGGTGCAGGCACCTATGGGTTCTGCTCTTTTATTGGTTCATTTTGTTGTTCAGAGGAGAGCCTTGTCCTCAAATATTGTTGGGAGATAATGTCTCATAATTTTCCACATCCAAACCTGGCCTGATTACAGGGGGAATGAAAAAAGGGACTCCAGAAGAAAAGCAGTTAAAATGCCCTATGCATGAGGTTTGCCTCTCAAGCTCAAAACAGCATCTTCCCTTACTTAACTTCTGTCAGATCTTGATCTCTCCAAGACTTGCATCTGAAATGTAAATTGTGGAGGCCTACAGAGCTTGCAAGATTCACAAGGCTTGTAGAGAAATGGTTGAGACCAAAGGGGGAGGGGGAGGGGGAGGGGAAAGTATCACTTTTAAACTCAAGTTGCTTGTGGGACCTAAATGGCTGGCAATCTTATCTCTTCTTGCTGTCTACCATGTTGCTTTCTTAACAAGTTCCTCCCTAAACACTACAGCACGGGGATCTCATACATATATAAGACCTCTTTACCTCGAAAATCATTACTAAGGATTTCAGAGCTCTCTAATTTTTTCAGTATCTGAACTGACTCTAATCTGAGCCAGAAGAGCACACTGATCTGATAAAGATGTTCTGCTTTCTCTTTTACTAGAGTAATTATGGCCGTGTCTTTTTTTTTTTTTAAATAGAATTCCTGTTTTTACGTTTGATCCTGTGTGCTTAAATTAATATATTTTTCTGATCAGTCTTTTTTAAAATATCTTTTTTAGTTGTAGATGGACACAATGCCTTTAATTTTATTTGTACTTTTATGTGTGGTGCTGGGGATCGAACCCAGTGCTTTATGCACGCTAAGAAAGCACTCTGCCATTGAGCCATAATCCCGGCCCTCGGATCAATCTTATTTTATTTAACTATTGAATTTTTTTTTTTACAATCTGTTTTTGTTTAGAGGCCAATTTTCAAGGGTTAGCTCTCAAATGCATTGGGAAAATCTCCTTCACAAAATCCTAAAAAGGATTTATATATGGAGGTGTTGGTAATAAATCTAATAGTCATCAACGACAAGTGGCCACATGAACCTTTGATTTCAGTGTCCACCATGGCTGCCAGACTTCACACATAGTATTTCCAAGTGTCTAGGCCTACCCTATGTTTAAATCATAATGTAAAAGTCTGATAGGCTCTATTTTAATTTCTAACAGGTCAAATCTAATAGAGTTTTTAATAAATATCTGCAGCGTTGCCTCCTGCCTGTGGAAATCTACCTCCACACAGCTATAAGATCTTTGTTTCCTGTCTGTTTTATGTATGTGCACACCTGTGTATTGTATTGTGCCTACAATATGTGTGCTTATGTCCATGTACATATCATACATATCATGTACATTGGCATATAGATAAATGAGTACTAAATCAACATTTAGAAGAAAAATGGATCCAAATATCTTTTTTAGTTCATGTGACTTAAAAAAAAGGGCTCAATTTAAAAATGGATGAGAATAAAGATGTCTTTAAAATTGCTAACTAATGGGGCTGGGGATATAGCTTAGTTGGTAGAGCATTTGCATTGCATATACAAGGCTGTGGGTTCAGTTCCCAGCACTACCAGTAAAATTGCTAACTCACAAGTTTTTCTAGGTGGTCAGATAATTAACAGAGTGTTAGTTTCTATGAAATGTGTACAACGTAACATCCATTGCTTTTAGGATTTTTCTTCAACAAGGAAGAGATGGATAGTACATTCACTATACTTGTCTAATATTGGTTTTTACAGTTAGAAATGAGTAAATTAGATTTATCATCAATGGGATTAATCTTTATAAATGTGTTTCTTAGAGACATCTGATAAATTTACAAAGTTAAAGTGCTAAAACATCAACGGCTAAATATAAAATTAAGCTAGGTACATTGGCACATGCCTGTAATTCCAGCAACTCAGGAGGCTGAGGCAGGAAAATCATGAGTTCAAAGCCAGCCTCAGCAAAACTGAGGCACTAAGCAACTCAGTTGAGACCCTGTTTCTAAATATAATACAAAATAGGGCTGGGGATGTGGCTCAGTGGTCAAGTACCCCTGAGTTCAATCCCTGGTACCAAAAAAAAAAAAAAAAAAAAAAAAAAATCAAAATCAAGTACTCTTGACTTCTTAAATTCTATAAGGTAATATATTTAAACATTAAATGTGTTTTCATAAATTAGGAAATGGAAAATGGATTGCTTTGTTTCTGTGTCTTCACTAAAAACAAGGTTACTAAGAGTTAAGGTTCTAGCAAGTGTTAATTTGTACACAAACAGTATAAGAGGTTTCAGTTGGGTTTCAATTAAAGTACTATAAGAACATAAAAGTATTTAATCTTATTAAAATAATTTATCTAAATTAAAAAAATTTTATAAGGGTTGTTTCAGAATGAATTTTAAAAAGGGGTCAACAACTAGGAAATAGATATATGTTTTAATATGAAAGTTGAAGGAAAAAGAAATGTTTCTGGATGGTAAAGTAAAAAGTTGTAAAATGTCTAAGTAAGTTGCAAAAGGTTTATAGAGGGCAAATTTCAGAAAGTTAGTGTAAAACTTAGTTATATATATAAGCAGCACAATCAGTTAAAGTTATTCAAGGTTTTCCCCTAAGGTCAAATATTAAAACATTAATCTGTTCTTATCAAGATAATTTCTTATGTCTGTTAAGTTTTATTATTTAGAGGAATTAGTCTTAAAGGAATTAGGGTTTATACAACTCTGGTTAAACAACAACTGTTATTTTAGAGTATTATACTACATTACAGATTCTGAATTTTTCTTTAAAAGCTAAACTTAGTTAATATAAGAACATCAATGTAATTGTGGTGCTGTTACTGGCCTCTTTGTATACTAAATGTATTCATATCTTCCAAGTATACAAATCTTTTAGATATAAGGTTTAGAAGAACATTTTACCAAACTGGTATTCTTCAAACTAAAGTTTAAAGAAAAGGTCTGGGATTATAAAAATTATGTTTTACAAAAACTATGTTTCTTAGTTCATAGCTATTATACAAACTAAATATGTTTTTACTCTTGCTAATTTCATTTTGTATTTTAAGGAAAATACAAACTTTATAATTGTTATCTGCTAGTGCCTTACAAAAGTATAAATTTCTAATGTAACAACCTGAGTTAATTTGAGAGAATAGGCCATCACCTACAGGACAAACAGGATATAAGGCTAACTTCCAGTACTAATACTGATCCCAATTAAATATAAGGGGTAAATAATTGTAAAGGTATAGATATTCAAGTTAAAACCCAGTACTTTTACTTTGAGACTAGTGAAACTAGCTTGCTGGGATGTTTAAGATCAAAGCTTAGAGACTAAAGTTAAGGAAGTAAAAGGGCCAGGAAAGAAAAGAGCTGATATTTGGCTCTTGCCCTGTTAGGTCAGCTTGAACACAGGGAATAAGGGGACTTCTCTAAGGGCTTTTGAGACTTTGGGTCACATGACATTCTGATCAGAGGGATTAATGAGACCCTGGAGAACAGAAAGCCAACCAATGCACATGCTGCAAAGAGGAGGGTCATTGTAGAGGGAGATATCCATGATGCTTCCAAGGGAAGCCCTATGGTCAACAAGACCCTCACCCATTGTGGCAGACAGCACTAAAGGAACTAAGAGGCTGCTGTCAAGTCCCCAAGAGTGACCCCCCCTGAGGGAACTCAGCTAACTCTTTTTTTTTTTTAAAGAAAAAAAACTTTATTCATTTATTTTTATGTGGTGCTTAGGATCAAACCCCAGCTAGGCAAGCATTCTATCACTGAGCTACAACCCCAGCCCTCAGCTGACTCATAACAATAGATAAGAACAAAGTCAATTTGACCAGCTAAAACAGTTATAACAAAAGCATAGCCCTATCCAGGCATTTAAAAGGAAAGACAATAGTTATTTTAACCTAAGATGTACATTTGTGTTAGCCCCACCAAGAATAAGTAAGACTGGAGGCTACAAAAGAGGGATTCTTAGACAGGAGTACCTAATAATTATCAAAAGAGATTATCAGAGTCGGAAGTTTTTTTAGTCAATAGTCAATTTAAGGGCAGGGGTTGTGAGTCAATGGTAGGGCACTTGCCTAGCATGTGTGAAGCACTTGGTTTGATTCTCAGCACCACATTAAAAAAACAAACAAAATAAAGGCATTGTGTCCATCTACAACTAAAAATATTTTTTAAAAAATTAGTCAATTTAAGGCTACAAATCTTTCTAACTTTCTACACAAGTAGGCCTGATCTGTTTGCTAGTATGATTATCTAGCCTTAAGTGACAGAAATAACTGGATCTCTACTAAACATAAAAATCAGAAAACTACATAATTAGAAAACTACATCTTATGGGGCATCCATGACATTATAAAAACTAAGTGTTGAGTTTCCATTCTTTAACTCTGGCAATGTAACTAATATCCTTACAGATTTACATTCCCAAATAGAGGTCATGTCCCTCACTGGCCTTGTTATAAGATCAACTTCTTAGATCTTACACCTCCTGGTGAGAGATTACTGATTTCTATCAGCATTATGATATTCATTGACATGTTCCAGATGCTGTGACATTTTTTTCATATTAATCTTATTCCAGTACTCATCTTTTTCTCACAGAAGCATCTACCTCTCCATGACTTTAAAATCTGTTGCTTCCAAAACCAAACTTTTAACATCGACCCTCAATTGGAACTCAAAACATTTCTAAAAGGGAAACCCAATGGCTTACCCCCGTCACCCCTCTCAGCCCACAGCAGCCAGAGCAGTCATCGATCATTTCCCCTTATTGCAGAAAGGGCTCCATTCTCAGAGGGGGGATTGGTTGAAGGGGGGAAGCAAAAGAACAGGCAATGCAGGTGATAAATGATTGGGTTGGGAAAACGGGGGCTGATTCAAGAGGAAATAAAATACTAATACCTACCTTTCCTCCAACCTATTGCCAAGGATCCTCCCTGCTCCCCACCCTGCGACATCCCGCTTCCTGCCTGTACCCCTGGAAGGCTCCTTTCCCACATTCTGGTCATATAGGCAAGATAAGGGGAGGAAGGGGGGTATGAGAAGGAAACCTGAAATGTGTAAAAGCGCAGGACACTGCCACTCTCTTGGACACTGTTAGATATAGAAAATCAAAACCCGAAGATGGTGTGGCCTGGGAAAGGGGAGTGAAAAAAAAAGCCATACATTGATAGCTTGAATCTCTTCCAAGATAAATCCTCTCCAGGTGCTGGCCACTGACCCAATCCCCATTGCAAAAATCCAAATTCTTGAGTGCCGAAACTGACACGCTCATTAAATCACCTCTATAAGCCTATATAAGCCCAAACTCCTCCTTTGGTCAGTGGCTCATTTTTCCACCAGGAAAGTGGGTCCCTCAGAGACCCTGTTGCCCATTCCTGCATAGCCTATTCCTCAATGAAACTTTGTTCTTGAATAAAAGGCTGAGATGATCCCTTAAGTTTGCTTCTGGCCTGGTCTTTTTGTGCTAACAGGCACCAACTTGGACCCCCACCTCTGCAGAGAAGCCTCTGTCCCTCTCTCTCTCTGTTCTATTCTTTAAATAAAACTTTTTGTGCTTGCCTTGGAGTTTCTTGGGTGTTCAGTCTTCAACACTGGGGGAACAGGATTCAAACTTGATTCTCAACACAGGTATCACTAAATGTGATTTATTACCAACTTTGTTGCTAAAGATGGGAGTGGAGGAATGCTTGCATCTTTTGCAAATTATCACTTGTAATCCTGTAGTTGTGGATGGTGCTGGATGAGGCAGGAAGTGGGTAGGTTTGGGGTTGGATGGAGTTGAAGGGAGCTGAGTACACATGTGACCCTAAGTGGGGTCAGGAGAGGCTGATGCAGTCCATATGAATGGAGAAGTAGCTTTATACATGTTTTCCAAAATAAAAGCTCAAGGAGGAAAATCTAGGGAAATTACTGCTCTAGCATGTTCTTTACCCTATCCTGCTAGATGTCCAAGGGTCAACATTTTAAAAATGAAAAACCAATAAACCAATATTAATTTTCTACCAGCTTTTAAAGGGTGGAGAATCCCCTACGAAGACAGGGTATATGTTTGCACATGATTTGAAGGCTTGGGAAGAAAAGCACAGCTTGGCCCCACAGTGCAGCAAGTTCAATGATTCAAATATTCTGGCAACCCCAATACCTGATGAGAGGGGCCAGAAGGTGGAAGATCTTCATGGGCATGAGGTCAACTAAGTTTCAAACGATTGGTTCTTGAACCAGAAAGAGCGCACCAGAACAACTGGTATTTTATTTAGAAATCCACACTCCTTGAAGATGATGTGTTTTCTGGCCCTCTGAAAGATGATTATTTACACTGGGGCATGAGGCCTAGAAGCTCTTTCCAACTCTGCACACACTGCCTCTTACAGAAGCATGGCTGCCATAGAGGATTCTAGCTCTAGACCAGCTCTACTTGCCTATGCCCTTGTTGTTTATATACACATATTTAACTATTTACGTGTTACTTTTTACCACATGGCTAGGATTGGTTGTGAATTTTGTACCTTTTAATATGAGAAAAAAAAGTATTTTACAAGCACTGATGAGAAGCCAATATTAGAAAATAAAATTTGCCAGTCGCTTGAGGCAAGACAGATTTACTCTCCGCCCTCAGTAGGAGCAGAGGTCTGTGATGGGGCTTCATCCCTGGGAGAAGAACAAAGCCAAGGTTGTTACTCTTGAAAGGAGCAATTAAGCTTTTCCTTACCTCTTCACTTGAGAATTTTATATCACCCCCAGTCACTTACCCAGCATCCTTATTGAAAATCTCATCCTCATCAGAGGAGTCCTTGTCATGTAGCTTCTGTGCCATGTTTTTCTTACGTGTGGCATTGAGAGGTCTGTACGTATCTCTAAGCCAAAGTGGCCGCCTTAACCAGAAAAAGCCCTCCTAGAAAACAGAAAGTGGAACATTAATTCTGCTTCCCGCTGCCTTCCCTGGCCACAGCACTGGGTTCTCTTCAGATTTACCTGATTTTCACTTTCCGTTGAGCTTCTCCTACACAGAAACCCGAAACAGCTCCTGGGGGGAAACACATGCACAAGACAATTAGTGATGGATGCCATTTTTCATGTCTTTTTGTAATGTGCACCTTTGGTCTTTTTAGGACAAAGCCTATACCTTAGTTCATAAGCACAATGAGCAAAATCATGCTAGACCTGGGGTCCTAAAAACAATTCCCTGCATGCTGGGCTACCAGAACTCTCTATGTATGTTCCCAAAGAGCCACATGAGCATAGGCAGGATTAGCAACTCTGCTTACCCTCTTGGCTAAGTACCTTGTACAGTACACAACCATACTGGGCTGAAGTGTTTTACTCTCTCCAGAGCCTTTCACATCAGTCCTCTTTGGACTTAAATCTCAACATGTATCATCATTTTGGGGTGGAGAGCAGGGTGGCTCTTGAGGGAGAAGGTGTTTCTATTTCCTAGCTGCTTTATCCTACAAGTTGAATTACATCAAGTAAATACCAAAGTCCAATTAGTAAAGTTGTCTAGCTCACTGATTTCCATATTGCAGGCTGTCACTTATGATTGAGTTGTAAAATCAGTTTAGACATATACATAACAAAAAACAATAGGAAAAAAAACCTGTGCATTGTTTCAAACATTGCTGATGTTTACATTGAAATGTGTCTACTAATTCACAATATCAAATGTTGCTCACAGCCCAAGTGTGGGTATAATTAATGGAGAAGTACCTAGCTGGAAAGGAACCATTTTCTGACACTAACTGTGACCACAGGGTAAGATATTTTCCCTTTCTTATTCTCCGTTTCTTATTATAAAAGGAAGAGACAAACTACTATTTCTAAGCTCCCTGTTAAAATTCTATGAAATCTAGGTAAAAGGAATAGAGAGTGGGGGTGAGAAGGTGAACAGTAAGGCAAGAAGGTAAAGTTTTCCTACCACCTGGAGGAAGGACTCATACATTCTACTTCTACTTCCGCCAGCCTGGAAGGGGAATAGCACAGCACGCTAATGACCCAAGGTCTTCCCTGTCCCTGAAAGCCTCAAAGAAGGGCTCCAGCTGAGTCTGATGCACGTGAACAGTGGGAGCAGGCACAGCCCAAACCTCTTGCCCTCCACTCTCTTTCCTTAAGGACTGGAGACAGCAGATGCATCCCTGCTAGTGCCTTTGACCTCAGCAGGCTGGGAAACTAGTTTTCCTGGAGCCAGGGGAGACATGAGAGGAAGTATTCGTCCTGCCTTTAGCAGTTTCCTCACTGTTAAGATTGAAATAGATGAGTTCTAAAATTCTCATTTAGGGGCTGGTGTTGTGGCTCAGCGGTAGAGCGCTCGCCTAGCATGTGCGATCCTGGGTTCGATCCTCAGCACCACGTAAAAATAAATAAAGATATTGTGTCCAACTAAAAAATAAATATTAAAAATAAAATAAAATTCTCATTTAAATACTGCCAGGCTCATAGTTACCTTAAGGACTTTTCTTCATCATCTTGTGGTACTGTTTTATGGGAATAAATCTGTTTTGGAAGAAAATACAGTCATAAGTATCACAATGACCACTAATCTCCAAGTCTCTATTCATTCCTTATATTTATTTTAAGTCTTATCTACCTAGTGAGATAATAACTTTTCTGAGGGCAGGAATTCTATCCTTTTAATGGTTCTCTGACTCTTCCATAGTACCTAGCTTAGGGTCTTGCATGCAGCTGGCACTTAATATATTTTATTGACTGTTTTAGATAAAATCCAACAGATAATTCCTAATAAAAACACTTAATAGTAGAAAAAGAAAGAACTACTTAACTTGATAAACATGTCTGCCAGAACTTTAAACAACAGTGTCGTTTTAAAATCAAGAATAAGAGTAGGATGCCTGTTATTGCTGCTGTTCAACCTCATTGAGGAGGTCTTAATCAATGCAGTATGAAAAATAAATGAGGGCATAAATGGGGAAAGGAACTGAAACTATATATCAAAATGGATTCTACTGTCATGTATAACTAAAAAGATCCAATTAAAAAAATCTATGTAGTGAAAATACTAAAATTCAGCTGGATGTGGTGGCACACACTTATATTCCCAGCAGTAGATATTAAGGCAAGAAGATCAAGTTTAAGGCCAGCCTGGGTAACTTTGAAATACCCTGTCTTAAAATAAAAAATATTTTTTAAATTTTTTTTAATTGTAGCTCAGTGGTAGAGCACTTGCCTACCATGCGTGAGGCACTTGGTTTACCGCATAAAAATAAAATATGGAAGGAAATGCTTCCTTCTAAAAAATAAAAATAAAAAAGACTGGGAGTGCAGCTCGGTGGTGGAGTGCCCCTGAGTTCAATCCCTAGCACCACAATAAATAAATAAATAAATGCACATTAAGAAGAAATGAATATATGGCATGAGATTACATGTTCCCAGAATGTTGTAAAGATGTTAATTCGCAAATTCATTTTCAAATTCAATCTAGTCCTATTCAAATTCAAAGACAGTTTTTTTGTTTGTTTGTTTGTTTTTGTTTTTATTTTGTTTTTCTTTTGGCAGAGAAAATATATAAGAATAGTGATGAAATGTACGAAATGATCAGGAGAGCAGGAGCTTGCCCTACCAAATATATAGCTTGAAATATGTTATAAAGCAACTGGAATTAAGTGGTGTGATGTTAGTACTGGTATAGAAAAAGACACCTGGATCAATGGGAAAAAAGAGTCCAGATAAAGATGGTATTTTACATCAGTGAAGAAAGAATCAACCATTAATTAAAATAGTTTTAAGGGCTGGGGTGGTGGCTCAGTGGTAGAGCACTTGCCTGGCATGTGTGAGGCACTGTGTTAGATTCTCAGCAACACATACAAACAAACAAACAAATAAATAAATAAAGGTCCATTGACAACCAAAAAAAATATTAAGAATAAAATAAAATAGTTTTGAAACAACTGGGTAATCATGTAGGGGGGGAAAAGATTCCCTACTCCAACCATACTAAAACAAAACACAAATTCCAGAAGGATTAAAAATATAAATAAAAATGCAATGTTAGAAAAGCAGTAGAAGAAAGTATCTGAAATCACCTTTATTCCATGAGGTAATAGAGACCACTGGTTATAACAATAGCTCATCCATGGCCACAAGGCAGTGCTGGTGACAGAGGTGGGTGGCTTGACTAGAAACACACCTACTCTTCACAGCCCTCCCCCTTGTCTTTTTTCTTATGGATTTATTTTCTTAAGAACTAACATATTTAGTATAAAAAAAGTTTTATAAATCCATGTTAGTCCTTACAATGGTTTGCAATGGTTTTCTTTGTATTTCAACATTTCAAATATTTCCCAGTATTTTTGTCTCTTAAGGAGGTGAACAGGCTTTGTAATAGGAACTGGAATTTTGCTCTTGGTTAGCCACCCAGGTCAGTTGATCTCCTTCATTTGTAAAAGAGGGTTTATAATATTATCCTACAGGATTTTTGTGAGGATTAAATAAAATAACATGTGGAAACTGTTTGTTCTATATGCTTCACATCCATACATACTGTTTGCTAATGGGCATCAGAGATAGGATGGTCACATCTGCTAAAGACTGCTAAAGGTTTCTGCCTGTGCTATCAGACTTAGAAAGCTCTTTTCCCTCAGGTTATAAAAAAAAATATTGCTTCTATTTTCTTCTACTACTATCATGATTTCTTTCTTTTTTTTTTAACATTTACTGAAATATGTTTAAGGTGAAAAGTAGGCATCTTTTATTACTTGCTCCTTCATTAGGCTTCTATTACTATTAATTCATTTTTTCTCCAGTGATTTGAATATTTTTTTATATTTATTTTTAAGGTGTAGATGAACAAAACACAATGCCTTTATTTTTATGTGGTGCTGAGGATCAAACCGGTCCTGCCTGTGCTAGCCCGTGCTAGCACTCTACCGATGAGCCACAATCCCAGCCCCCCAGTGATTTAAATTTTAAAAGATTACATTTAAAAAACCATATGATCATCTCGATAGATGCGGAAAAAGCATTCGACAAAGTACAGCATCCCTTTATGTTCAAAACTCTAGAAAAACTAGGGATAACAGGAACATACCTCAAGATTGTAAAAGCAATCTATGCTAAGCCTCAGGCTAGCATCATTCTGAATGGAGAAAAACTGAAGGCATTCCCTCTAAAATCTGGAACAAGACAGGGATGCCCTCTCTCACCACTTCTGTTCAACATAGTTCTCGAAACACTGGCCAGAGCAATTAGACAGACAAAGAAATTAAAGGCACAAAAATAGGAAAAGAAGAACTTAAATTATCACTATTTGCAGTGACATGATTCTATACCTAGCAGACCCAAAAGGGTCTACAAAGAAACTATTAGAGCTAATAAATGAATTCAGCAAAGTGGCAGGCTATAAAATCAACATGCATAAATCAAAGGCATTCCTGTATATCAGCGACAAATCCTCTGAAATGGAAATGAGGACAACCACTCCATTCACAATATCCTCAAAAAAAATAAAATACTTGGGAATCAACCTAACAAAAGAGGTGAAAGACTTATACAATGAAAACTACAGAACCCTAAAGAGAGAAATAGAAGAAGATCTTAGAAGATGGAAAAATATACCCTGTTCATGGATAGGCAGAACTAACATCATCAAAATGGCGATATTACCAAAAGTTCTCTATAGGTTTAATGCAATGCCAATCAAAATCCCAACGGCATTTCTTGTATAAATAGAGAAAGCAATCATGAAATTCATATGGAAAAATAAAAGACCCAGAATAGCAAAAACAATGCTAAGCAGGAAGTGTGAATCAGGCGGTATAGCGATACCAGACTTCAAACTATACTACAGAGCAATAGTAACAAAAACAGCATGGTACTGGTACCAAAACAGGCGGGTGGACCAATGGTACAGAATAGAGGACACAGAAACCAATCCACAAAACTACAACTACCTTATATTTGATAAAGGGGCTAAAAGCATGCAATGGAGGAAGGATAGCATCTTCAACAAATGGTGCTGGGAAAACTGGAAATCCATATGCAACAAAATGAAACTGAATCCCTTTCTCTCGCCATGCACAAAAGTTAATTCAAAATGGATCAAGGAGCTTGATATCAAATCAGAGACACGCCATCTGATAGAAGAAAAAGTTGGCTACGATCTACATACTGTGGGGTCGGGCTCCAAATTCCTCAATAGGACACCCATAGCACAAAAGTTAATAACTAGAATCAACAAATGGGACTTACTCAAACTAAAAAGTTTTTTTCTCAGCAAAAGAAACAATAAGAGAGGTAAATAGGGAGCCTGCATCCTGGGAACAAATCTTTACTCCTCACACTTCAGATAGAGCCCTAATATCTAGAGTACACAAAGAACTCAAAAAATTAGACAATAAGATAACAAATAACCCAATCAACAAATGGGCCAAGGACCTGAACAGACACTTCTCAGAGGAGGACATACAATCAATCAACAAGTACATGAAAAAATGCTCACCATCTCTAGTAGTCAGAGAAATGCAAATCAAAACCACCCTAAGATACCATCTCACTCCAGTAAGATTGGCAGCCATTATGAAGTCAAACAACAACAAGTGCTGGCGAGGATGTGGGGAAAAGGGTACACTTGTACATTGCTGGTGGGACTGCAAATTGGTGCAGCCAATTTGGAAAGCAGTATGAGATTTCTTGGAAAGCTGGGAATGGAACCACCATTTGACCCAGCTATTCCCCTTCTAGGTCTATTCCCTAAAGACCTAAAAAGAGCATGCTACAGGGACACTGCTACATCGATGTTCATAGCAGCACAATTCACAATAGCAAGACTGTGGAACCAACCTAGATGCCCTTCAATAGACGAATGGATAAAAAAATGTGGCATTTATACACATTTTACTCTGCATTAAAAAATGACAAAATCATAGAATTTGCAGGGAAATGGATGGCATTAGAGCAGATTATGCTAAGTGAAGCTAGCCAATCCCTAAAAAACAAATGCCAAATGTCTTCTTTGATATAAGGAGAGTAACTAAGAACAGAGTAGGGACGAAGAGCATGAGAAGAAGATTAACATTAAACTGGGATGAGAGGTGGGAGGGAAAGGGAGAGAGAAGGGAAATTGCATGGAAATGGAAGGAGACCCTCAGGGTTATACAAAATTTCATACAAGAGGAAGTGAGGGGAAAGGGGAAAATAATACAAGAGGGAGAAATGAATGACAGTAGAGGGGGTAGAGAGAGAAGAGGGGAGGGGAGGGGAGGGGATGGGGGATAGTAGAGGATAGGAAAGGCAGCAGAATACAACAGACACTAGTATGGCAATATGTAAATCAATGGATGTGTAACTGATGTGATTCTGCAATCTGTATACGGGGTAAAAATGGTAGTTCCTAACCCACTTGAATCAAAGTGTGAAATATGATATATCAAGAACTATGTAATGTTTTGAACAACCAACAATAAAAAAAATTAAAAATAAATAAATAAATAAAAAGTCTCAGGGGCTGAGAGTGTAGCTTAGTGGCAAAGCATATCCAAGGCCCTGGGTTTGATTCTTAACACATAACATGCATGCATATAAATATATGCAAACGTCTTAGGATCACTTGAGTCTCTCTATTGCTAGACTCTGTATGCTACTTCAGATACTGGATTTACATGATTCCTCATTGTGGAATTGACATAATATCTCATCTCTTTTCTTTTGAACACCATATTGTCCACTATAGTAGTATCTACTACTACATCCTCCCTTGTCTTCCTAGAGCTCATCTAATTGGGGAGAGGAAATAATAAAAATATAAATAAACACGAATATAAGATTGAATTGTACATACAAATTTGTTTTGGGCCAGGGATAGAACCCAGGTGCATTTAATCACTGGCCATACTCCAAGCCCTTTTTATGTTTTATTTTGAGACACAGTCTCACTAAGTTGCTTAGGGCCTCACTAAATTAACTGAGGCAAGCTTTGAACTTGTGATCCTCTTGCCTTGGCCTCCTGAGTCACTGGATTATAGCCATGCACCATGATACCCAGCTGTATAAACAAATTTAAATCAGTATAAAATTTTACAGAAATTTCAAGAGAGGCCACATGCCACCCAGAGATGCAGATCATACCATCTGTGCAATGGCCAGTGATAATCTTCCCAGAGGCTTTTTGCAAACTGACCCCATGTGTAAGCACCCCCTTAAGGCTCAAAATTTGACTCTGTCTTCACTAAGAGAGAACTTACTTCTTTTCTTCCGAGAAGTCTCACCTTATAGATGCTACAGGACTGACCCCAACACAGATTGCCAGAAAATGACCTGATAGTAAGAAATACTTCTGCTCCACAAACAGAACATCTGTCTACACCACAAGGGAATTGCTTCTCTGTAGAGAGGCCTCTGAGGCATACTTAAGCCCAACTGGAAAGCTACTTGGTGAGAATAGAATTAGAACAAAAGGGCTAAGGTAGATAGATCCATTTCTCCTCTCCTGGCCAGGGGTTGTCCGGCCAGTGAAACTGACTCCACACCTGCCCAGGGATCCATTGCTACTCTCGCAAAATGTTAGGATGGGCACTATTCAAACCAGTTTCTTTCTTTTTTTTTTAAATATTTTTTATTGTTGATGGACTTTATTGTCTTTATTTTTATGTGGTGCTGAGGTTCGAACCCAGTGCCTCATGCATGCTAGGCGAGGACGCTACCACTGAGCCACAACCCCAGCTCTCAAACCAGTTTCTTTCTTCTCTTTTCTGTGCTTTTACTACTGACCAGCTCTCCTGTAGATATATTTTTCTTTTCTTTTTTTGGTACTGGGGATTGAACCCAGCCTACTCTAGCTACTCAGCCCTTTCATTTTTTTATTTTGAGAAAGGGTCTTGCTAAGTTGCCCAGACTGGCCTCAAATTTGCCATCTCCCTGCTTCAGACTCCTAAGTCACTGGCAGTATAGGTGTGTGCCATCACTCCTGGCCTGGACCTATTTTTCTGTAGATATGTAATATACTCAGTCAGGTTTCTATTCAAGTCTGAGCCATCTGATCCTTATATATCTCTGTTCCACTCCATTAATGGAACAGAGATGTTGGTGTTTCTCTCTCCTATAGTCATCTTTTAAAAAATTGTTTACCAAAAATTTAAATTATGAGGGGAGGGACAAAGCTTCACAATCACCTCAAGAAATGGAAACAAATCTCATAGTTGGCATAGGTCCAGGAGAACTGGGGTATTCAGAGAAGGCTTTGTAAAGAAAGATGAACTTGAATTGGTTTTTGACAGATTCATAAAACTTCCACAGACATGGCAAAGTAAGGGAATTTTAGATAGGCAAGGAATGAGCATGGTGTGACGAGTATATGGAGAGGCTGCTCTGGCTGGAATGGAGGACTGCTATTACAGTAGAAAAGGCAAACTAGCTAAGTTGGATGGTTGAATTGGGAGGGTAGAATCAAGATTGTCAGCTTCTTAAATGACTCTTAATATTCTAAACCTGCCTATTGAGAAAAGTAATAAACCATCATGTAAGCAAACAGAAGGTAAACAGAAGCCAGAGCCAGGAATATACTATTATCACTAGGACCTGCTCTGGAGTAGCCTGATGAGAATTTAGCTGCAGTGCTTTACCTGAACACCTACTTAGACAATACCTCACACACTGGAGGAGGAGGAAGCTGTGTGGATCCACTGAGTCTACATATAGCACTTTTATCTTTTAGCCCTCTCCTTTTACCCCAGGGTAATGACTGCTGCTTGAGAGTGAAGTCATCTCTTGTCATTTCAGTAACAAGGAAAGAAATCAGTGGTAGAATGAAAGTACATCAAAACTTTACAAAAATGAGAGTAACAAATTGTGGACATGGTTTTGGGTTGGACAAATTTTGCTACGATGACATCTCTGGCCATATTAGTCTTAATTTCTTAAGAAATTATAGCTTGTTCTCTTGGTTTCAATTTCTCAAAGATTCCCTGGAAATGAAGTTCCTTTAAAAGTCTCTGGGGCTGGGCACTGTGAAGCACACTTATAATCCCAGCTGCTTGGGAGGCTGAGGCAAAAGGATTGTGAGTTCAAAGCCAGCCTCATCAATTTATCGAGGTACTAAGCAACTCAGTGAGACCCTGTCTCTAAGTAAAATACAAAAAAGGGCTGGAGATGTGGCTCAATGTTCAAACACCCCTGGGTTCAATCCCTGGTACCAAAAAGTAAAATAAAAAAAATAAATAAAAATCCCTAGAATATATTTTTCAATAAAAGAACAAAGCATAACTCAGTGTTAGTGACTGAAGAGAAATGTCAAGTAGTAGGTGGGGAAGGAACTTTGATTTTCAGGGTATACGTTCTAAATCTATTACAATGATAAGATGTATTCTGGAAACCTGAATTGATTGTTGTCCTTACCTCAATCACACAGAAAATTATAATCAAAATCATCACCACTACAGTCACAGATATTGCCAAGATGAGTTTGTTGTTATAACCATGTCCCGGGACTCCTTTTGTGACCTAAAAGAAAGAAAAAGAATGATTTTTATTAAGTAAAAAAGAGACTGGAAAGGATGAAAGTTAACTATTCAAAATTTCCATTCTTCCAGGTGAATAGCTTGCAGTTTCTTAAAGAACACACCAAATTTAATATGTTACATCTTATTATCACACATTTTTCTTCCTATTATTTGTTTATCTTGTGTGTTAAGTCCACTTTATTCTCTAATGGAACAAAATGGGGATCACTGTCTTGGGCAAAGTTATGTGGCCAAGACAAGATGTGGACTAGAAGCCCCTGGTCTTCCTGCTTGAATGCTTCAATTGTATACCCTAAATGATGAAAAAGTCTGGGCTTCTTGCTCAATAGTTTCCCTCACCTCACTTGTCTCCTCATGCTCTTTGTTATCACCCTGGGCTTCTGTGCTCTCATTGATATAGTTCTCAGTTTTCCACTGGTCCGTATCCCATTCGGCCTTGGACACCTTGATTTCTTGCTGCTCACTGAGAAGCTTCATCAGGAGGCCTGTTCTGGAGATGAGCTTGGCACAGGCCAGTTGCACATAGGGTTCAGAGCAGTCCAATTTCAAAGTCTGAATAACATGAGAAATGAGCCTTCTCACGTCATTGTTGGGGATGAGGGACCGAAGTTGCTGGTTTAGCTGAATTTCAAACTGATCACCTGGGGATGCCGTCAATGGGTAGGATAAGTCTTCAGGCTTGGGTTGTGAGTCAGTGTTCGCGTTGAGGTATTCCCATTGTGTCTCATTGGTTTGTTGAACAGTTGGCATTATGTTGAAAGGAGTCACAGCAGAATCTACAGCCTCTGCACCAGCGTTTTCATAGGTTGCATTTTCAGAGGTGGGTTCATCCAACACAGTAATGTTTGCTTCAAAAATAGTTCCTTCAGAAGGAATTTTTGCAGTATTGTTTTCTGCAGGAACACTTTCTATAGGTTCTGAAAGAGCATATAATCCTGAGAAAGGATTCTCCTGAGAATTCAGGTCTCCTAAAGATGAAAAGGCCCCTCGTGGGGGGGAATTTATGAGGCTCCTTATTGCAGAGAATGGGGGCCTCTTTGCAAGCATCAGTCTATTGTGCAAATTATCCTTCCTGAACTTTCGACTCACTTTGGCCTTGGGTATTCTGTGGGCTGCAAGAGAGTAAGTTTTATGAAAGCTGTGAGTCTTTTTGAAACGTATGACTGGTTTATCAGCCTTCAGGCTTTTAACTCGAGCATTTGCATCTTCTAAAACAAAAAGGGTGTAGGTTAAGTCTTTTGCTTTGTTTCTAATCTCAGGCTGTAATTTTGAAATGGAGGGGGTGGGAGATTTGCCCAAGGAGTATTGTTTCAAAAAAGAAGAGACTGCTGCCTTATGTTCATTTGTAAATGAAGCGTCCAGGAGGGAGTTTCCCACTAACTTCCTGGGCCTCCTCCGCAACTTGTGAAGCTGCTCTAGTTCCCTTGGGATTGGTCTCCTGAGCCTGCCTTCTTGGGCAACATTCTCCGCAAGTGCCCAGGCACTCTGTTTCCTTCCCATACTCTGTTTTCTCATTTCATTGAGGAGTCTTTTCCGTATGCCCTTCGGCCCCTTGATGACTCTGTTTACTCTCCTCAGCCTTTTCTTTGTACTCTCAATCTCTGCTAGGCTGTTTTCCTGTGGTTGGGCAGTTTCCAATTTCTTTTGAAAGATTTGGCGTTTAAATTTGGGACCTAAAAGCCTAGATTGCATAAGCATGGCAGTTTTTTCTTTTTTTTTCACCTCATCAATTTTTTCCTGAATTTCTGCATCTAACAAATTTTCCAGAAAATGAAGCTTCTTTAATTTGTTTTTATAAGTTGAATTGTTGGATGCAGTTGAAAGAGAGGAGTTCTTTGTATTGTTCTTCAAAGATTCCATGGCATTACCTCCATCTTGTATGTTTGAAAAAAGCAGTTTAATGAATGGTAATAATGTTGACTCTATGTCTTCTAGATTTCCCTCTGAGAAATATGGCAATATGTAATTTAATGCACTTATAACATCACTTTCATCATTGAAGTCTAGCTGTTCATTTAAGAATCCCGAAAAGGTGACACCATTTTTATCTGAAGCTGGCTTTTCAGGCTCAATAGAAAGCTCAGTGCTAGTGTTCTTCTTCCGGGCCTGTAACACCTTCATGAATGATCCTTCTGCATTCCCTACAGATGCATCTTGAACTGTCAAAAAAGAAGAGACTATTTTTGATAACAGAAGACTGATGGACAGCTTTTTGTCAGTCCACAGCCATACATTCCAGCCAAGCATTTAAGTGTCATTTAGAAGAAAGAAAAATAATTTCATAATTAAACCTATGAAATGGCAACAACACAAAGAAAAAAAAGACATCTTTATTGACAAAGTGCTACTTAACTCAGAATATTCCATACTGTGTATAAGAACTCTGTTTAGGACAGCCAATTGCCCAATACTCAATAAAAGCCCAAGACTAGAAGAGAAATATTCATGGGCTCTGAGAGATTCTCTACAGATCAGCTGTGTCTCCTTACATTTACATACCCCATGCTGTCCCCACTCAGATACAGAGGGGGCACAAGGCTTCCTCTATCCACCTCTTCAGTGTGTCATGTTCCTTCACATCACAGATGATCATGACAAAGGACATTCTTCCAAGGAGAATAAGAACCAAGATGCTAAAGCACAGGCTCCGCTCTTTCTGTTAACACATCCTCCCTCATCTGAACATGTCCTTTCCACCTACTCACCCAGTTCCTTCACCTGGCCCCTGTTCCCCATACATCTTAGGCTCCATAACAGATGCCTCTACACACACACACAAAAAACACCCCACTATATCCATACTGGTTCTTTCCCTAAATTAAGGCAGGGATCTGGGATGTGAGTTAAAAGATTTTTTAATTTGCCTGGTTCTATGCCAATACTGAATGTGCAATAAATCGACAGAATAACAGCATTTTCTGGATAAACAATACTTGAGGTTCTGAAGTACAGTAATGGAAAAGCTATTTTTGTCAGAAGCCTTCCCTGTTTTCATATTAGATGTGAAAACTAGCAATTCTAGCTCTGGGAATCATCCAAAGCTTCTAGCTAAATGAGGTCAAGTGTACCATTGTGTAGCTGGATTTTTTTTTCCTTTTTTTTTGGTACCTGGGATTTGAACCCAGGGGCACTTAACCATTGAGCCACACCCCCAGGTCTTTTTTATTTTTTTTATTTTGAGACATGGTCTCACAAAATTGCTTAGGGCCTCACTAAGTTACTGAGGCTGGCTTTGAATTTACAATCCTCCTGCCTCAGCCTCCCAAGCCACTGGGATTACAGTCCATCATACCCAGCAATAGCTGGTTTCTTTCCCAGGAGAGCTAAAAGTATTTTTTTGTGTGGTGAGAGTCAAGGAGGAGGTAAGGTTGGAGACAAAAGAGGAATGTGGGTTAGAATTGGGTACAGAAGACCTGGGTTCAAGGCTATAGCACTTGACACCTCCCATCTTGTTTTCCTTATCTGTAAATGAAGATGAAAAATACTTGTTCTGCTCACCTCTGGGGAAAAAGGAAATAATGTAACTGGTGAAAAATCATTTTGAAAAATAAGTTATATGCATGTAAGTAGCAAAGTGCTATTAGTTATAATTTGCCCAAGATCACTGGTAGAGACCTATATTTGAGCTATTTGGATATGAAAGCAACCACATTTTGAAAGTCATGAAATTAGTGCTAATAAACCTAATACACAGAAAAACATTTGAAAGCACATGAATTACCTGAGGATAGAAAAATTTGAGATTAAGAGAAGTTCAGAGTTGGATGGTCTAGGTGCAATTTCTTATTATAGAATCAGAAACTCCTAGACTTCAAATAAAATATTTATTCTCTTTTATAAAGTTGCACAAACAGAACAAAATAGATTGATGCCTGCCCTATAAGGCAGAGGACACTTGAGACCTAGTGTATAAAAAAAACAGCTTACTAACTGCATTGTACTATATGAATAAGTTATCACTGGAAAACAAAGTACCAAGCAGAAAGCACAGGACACCATGTGTGGCCATTAATATTATTCCTTCTCCCTTCTATTCCTTTCTCTTCATCCTTAGGCATATGGAATAGCTATATTATTAAATTATAGCTGAAAACCTCACTTTGAGCAAGAGAGCAATCCAGAAATTTAGGGAGTTGAATTCTAGACAAATAAATAAAAATAAAGCAGTTTCATCATTAGTTTGAAAAATCTATGATCACCAGTTAAAAGTTGAATAACAAAACAAAAGTTAAAACATTTCTCATCAGGCAATTCAGACTCACGGCAACGTGTATTGTTTGTCCGACATGCACTGTCACATTGCAGCTTCACTGTCTTGCAGACAACTTCAATATTATTTTTAAACTGGCAGAGGCAGCAGGCCAAATGGCTAGGTAAGATCCTATAAATAGAAACACAGAGGATTAAGTTAATGGAAAAGGAGTTACTTGAGTAGTAGAAGAACAGTCCAAGGCTACCACAGGACAGTGTAGAAAGGAGTTCTTGATACATATAGCCTGGACAAGTTGGATAGAAACCAATGGTAAACTGCTTTTCTAATTATTATTTTTGTACCAGGGATTGGATCCAAAAGTGCTTAACCACTGAGCCATGTTCTCAGTCCTTTTTATTTTTTGAGACAGGGTCTTACTAAATTGCTTAGGGCCTTGCTAAGTTGCTGAGGCTGGCTTTGAACTCATGATCCTCTCGCCTCAGCCTCCTGAGCAGACAGGATTATAGGCATGTGCCATGGTGCCTGGCATGTGGCTCTTGAATACTGTAAATATATAGGAAGGAGGAGGGAGATGCCCACCAGAAAGGGAAGCATGGCAGTGGGTATGGAAGGCCTAAATAAAAAAGAAATTAGAATTGGGTGACAGTAAAAAGCATCTCCTTTCAACTTAAAATCTTGCTCTGGGTTAGGAGTGCACAGGAAGATAGAATTCTAAGAAGGATCTGAATAAGTCTCCAACTACTGGAGTCCATATCTCAATTCCGCTTGAGAGTGGTAAATGGTAGACATTATTCTGGGCATAAAAAATAGCTTAGTTTAACTCACATTGTGTGGTTAAACAACAATAGAGATCACATTGGCCAAATCTGGACACTTTGAACATGTAAAAGCATAAAGAGAAGAAACGTGCATAAAAATAGATATTAAATATCATCAGCTATAAAAGAAATGCAAATTAAAACCACAATGAGATACCACTACATTCCTACTAGTAGAAAGGCTAAAAAAATATTATTCCTTGAAACAAGGAATAACTTGAAACAAGGATTAGATGAAGACATGGAGAAACTGCAACTCTTCTATTCTGATAGTAGATATGCTAAGAATTATGCTAAGTGAAAGAAGCTAAAAATCTACTACTAGTTGATTTTATTTATAAGACATTCTGGAAAATTTTAAACTATAGGGAAAGATAAAAGATTTGGTGGTTTGTAGGGGCTGGTGGTGGGAGGAGTGGATGAATACAAAGCGATGTAAGGGGCTATTTTGGGAATGACAAATGTTCTATATCATCAGGTGGTGGTAACTACATTACTATACATCAAACTGTATGCTTACAGTGTGAATTTTATTACATGAAAATTATACCTCAATAAAGTTAAGAAAATAATGTATTAAAATAATTTTAAATTCAAGATATGAAAAGAGACCTAAAAAATATCAAGTAAAATAAATCTAAGAAAAAAAAAACTTACAGTTTTTCCAATTCAAGAGTCATCAGGAGGATATTCTCAATTGTCAAAAGTGATACTTGAGTTGTTCCCATGTCTCTGAAAGAGAATGCCAAGATATTCATGATGAACCCCAATAAATATTCTATACTTGAAAAAATATTTCAAGGACATGTGATAACTTTTCTATTTTGGCTTCTCATAAAACAAGCTGCCTTAAGAGTTTATTTCGCATAGAAGATAATTCCATAAAGCTCTTATTGAAGATACGTAAGTTTACTATTTGCACCATCAAATAATGATCTTGGCATTGAAACATAGAACTTACATCTTTTTTAAACCATCATCTTACTTCTTATTTTCATATTGCATCATTTCTTTCTTTTTTTTAGATGTAGATGGACACAATATCTGAATTTATATATTTTTATGTTGTGTCGAGGATCGAACCCAGTGCCTCACGCACGCAAGGCAAGCACTCTACCACTGAGCTACAACCCAAGCCCCTCTTTTTTTCTTTTTTAAAAATAATATACATGTATTCCTCTGTGCTTTCTGGGATAAATAATATATTCTTACATGTGTTTACATGTTCCATATCTGTAAGTGTTCTTTAATATGGCTGCCTTCTTCTGATGGCTGTCTTGCCCCATGATATATCCTTCCTTAACTCTTCTTTACCATAACATTTTTCTCCAGTAACTAATTAAAATTAAAATTATGACTTTTTAGTATTAATACAAAATACTTAACCCTTTGATGAAGTAAACAAGAAGAGCAGAAATCATATCTTGAGTTTAAAATTGTTGTAATACTTACAGATATTTTAATGCTGGCAATTTAAAAAGATATGAATCTTCAACAGTTGTCAGAGGATTATGACTGAGAGTTCTGAAACATGCAATGGAATTAAAATTATATTTTCAACATGCATGAGACTACTTTTTTATAAAGAACTTATATGTTTAAAAAATATTTTGTCTTTATATATAAATCACCCTTAGAATTTCATAAGGCACTTTTTTATTTGGGAATTATCCAGCTCTCTAGAAGATCAAGTGGAAAAGAGAAAGAAAAAGAAAAAAGGAGGGGAAAAAAAGTGAACACAAAGAAAAAAATATGGCAAAGAATTTTCAGGTCAAAAACCCTAGAAGTAACTATACTAGTAGGAAGCCCTTGCCCTATAGGAAACAGTATTTTTAGTGCCTTCCATATTTCAAGGTGTTTGTCTTTCATTTTTAGAAATTTAAAACATTTCATGGTCTAATTCACTTAGTTAAGAAAAAATATAGAACCAATTCCTTGGCTTGGAAGTCAAAGGAAAGGGGATAAAACTAAGCAATGGAACTGGTAGAAGTCATGCTCCCAGCACCTACTGTCACTGGTATTTTTCTATCACTTCAGAGCCTTTGCCCATAGCACCTGCTGACTTGTCAGTCTCCTGGCAGGGAGAGGGCAGGGATCTCATTTTACTATCATTGTCATTCCCGTGCCGGGTATAGTGCAGCAAATTTTCTAGGTATTAGTAAATGTTTGTTGAATAAATAAATAACATTATGTTTACATGTAAATAAAATGAATAAATTCTCTCTTTTTGAGATGGGATCTCACTATGTTGCTCAGGGTGGCCTTGAACTCCTGGGCTCAAGTGATTCTCCTGCCATAGCCTCTGGAGTAGCTGGGACTATAGGAATGTGCCAAACACCAGAAATAAACTTTTTTTTTTTTTTTTTTTGTATGCAGGATTGAACTAGGGGTACTCTACTAGTGAGCTATATACCCAGCTCTTCTTATTTTTTATTTTGAGACAGGGTCTTGATAAGTTGCCCAGGCTGGCCTTGAAACTGCTGAAGCTTGCCTCAAACTTGCAGTCCTCTTGCCTCAGCCTCCCAGTGTAAATTTATTTTTATGCAAATGTTTACTTTAAAATACTGAAAGATATTTCTTCAATTCATTAAAGCAAGCAAACAGAAAACAAAAAGACAAAAGAAATAGGAAAAAAGAAAAAGAAAATCTGACTTTAGCTTAACTCTACTCAAGAATCATTAGTGTATTCCTACAGAACACTTTTTGGGGGGTCACCAGAAATAGTACCCAGGGGAACTTAACCACTGAGCCATATCTCTAGCCCTTTTTATGTTTTAAGATACAGCCTCACTAAGTTGCTAAGGCTGGCTTTGAACTTGTGATCCTCCTGCCTCAGACTCCTGAGCTACTGGAGTTTATAGGAATGTCTTACTGAACCTGGCTAGAACATTTTTTTAGTTGTTTCTTTATAATTATTCATAACATTTTAGGATTCATTTTAACATAATTATAAAAGCATGTAATATAATTTGCTCTAATTCGGTCCCTAGTACTCCCTGTTCCCCCTCTTCTCCTTCCCCCTGTTCTCTCCCTTCTACTCTACTGATCTTTCTGCTATTTACTTATAGTTTTTAAGAATAATTATTGCAGCTAACATCTATTAGGCTGCCAGGCATCTATGATCAGCATTTCATATTTAATCCTCATAATAAGCTTATGTGGTAAATGTTATCATGACCCCATTTTACAAATGAAGAAACTGAGGCACAGAGAGGTTATATAACTTGTCCTAGGGCCACCAAACTAGTAAGAAGCAAAGCTGGAATTTGAACTCATTTCTGACCCCAAAGCCCATATAAAGAAAAAAAAAGGGGGGGGGGTTTAAGACAGAAGACAGATGTTACTTTAACCTTAGCTTTGAGAGAACTAAATTCAGAAATGCCTCGATAAACTTCATCTGCTCATCTGGAAAAGTCTATGAGAATTATACTTTTACTTCTTTTCCCTAATTATTTTCCATGATTAAATAATTAGCCCACAGAACTGAGACTGTAGAGATTTAAAACCTTTTTATAGGTGACATCAGTGAAAATTGGTGGAGTAAGGATATCTGAAAATACATCCCTCCACAAAGGCAACAACAACAACAACAAAATGGCAAAATGGTCAAAATCACTTTTTCCAGTGTTCTGGAAATTTAATCAAAGGCTTACAGCAAACTAAGAAGCATTTATTCCAGAAAAACAGCTGAATTTCTATACGAACAGTGAGATTTGTGTTGTTCTTCCATTCCTCACTCTCTAGCTCAGTGATAGCTTTGAAAAATAGCCCAGCTGGGTGCGGTGGTGCACCCTGTAATCCCAATGGCTCAGGAGGCTGAAGCAGGAGGATCATGAGTTCAAAGCCAGCCTCAGCAACAGCGAGGTGCTAAGCAATTCAGTGAGACCCTGTCTCTAAAAAAAAATTCAAAATAGGGCTGGGGGGTGGTTTAGTGGTTGAGTGCCCCTGAGCTCAATCCCCAGTACCCCAAAACAACAACAACAACAACAAAAAAAAACTCTTAGGATAAAATATAGGAGTAAATGCTCACAACCTTGTTTTAGGTTAAAAGGTTCTCAGATATGACACCAAAAGTATAAATAACCAATGGAAAAATTAGGTAAATTAGATTGTATCAAAATTTAAAACTTTTATGCTTTGAAGGACACTATTAAGAAGGTGAAATGACAACTTATAGAAGGGGATAAAATATTTATAGATCATATAGCTGATAATACACAGAATACCCAAAATGTATAAAGAACTCCTATAACTCAGAAAAAAAAAAAACTCAATTTTAAAATGGGGAAAGTCATGAATAAACATTTCTTCAAATAAGATATGTAAAGGCCAACATGCTCATGAAGAGAATGCTCAGTTTCTCAAGTCATTAGGAAAATGCAAATTAAAACCACAAGATACTACTTTATACTCATAATGTTATGAAGAGAAAGACTGGTTAAGCATTGTTCCTTAATATAAGGCTTTAAATAAAAATAAGACAGATAATAACAAGTGTTGACAAAAATACAGAGAAACCTGAACCCTCATACTTTGTAGCTGGGAATGTAAAATGGTGAAGCCACTGTGGAAAACGGTCTGGGAATTCCTCAAAGAAGTTAACTATAGTTACCACATGACCCACCAATTCCCTTCCTAGGTATGCACCCTAGAATTCCCTTCCTAGATTTGTACCCTAGAATTAAAAACATGTGTCTACACAAAAACTGGCATTATTCATAATAGCCTCAAAGTAGAAACATCCCAAATATTCATTAATTAATGTTTAGATGAATTGATATAATGGTACATCTATACAATGGGATATTATTCAGCTGTAGAAAGTACTGATAACTGTTACAAGGGTGAACCTAGGAAACAATAAACCATGTGAAAGCCAGATATAAAAGGCCATTACAATATAACTTGTCTATGTGAAATGTCCAGTATAGGCAAATCCAGAAGGACAGAAAGTAGTGAATGCCAGGGACTGTGGGGAGAAAGAAAGAGAAAGTGATAGCTAACTGGAACCATGTTTCCTTTTGGAGTGATGGAAACGTTCAGGTAGATAACGGCGATTGTTGCACAACCTTATGAATGCATTGAATATCCTGAATTGTGCTTTGTAATGTTGCTTTTTTGTGGTGTGTTATATCAATTTTCTTATTTCCATGTTTCCCCATTCACAAGACAGAGCAGGCACAGGGCCTGGGTTGAAATGTACATGGGGTCGGCTTATTCTGCTCCCTCTTTCTGTACAGTTAATGTAAGAACACAGCCTGTAGTAAGCAAGAGGAGGGAAAAGAACCATATTTTAATGTAATAGAACACCAATTGCTATAAGCCTAATCATGTCAGTAGATGGAATAAAGAGGAGTGACATTTCATACTCTTCCATGACTAAGGTCAAAGTGACTAACTGGTGAAGCCAGCAGCCACATAGCTTGTTCTTGCCTAGTGCATTTTTCCAGATATTTTTCAGTCTCATTAACTTGCCCAATTTATAACACTAGTTGTGATGTTATGAAGACAAAAAAATTTGAATGACACAGGTTTGTTCCCAAACTTGGGCTTTAAACATTCTCTGCCATGGGTGGGGGCATTAAAACCTGTAAGATGGCTGGTGTGTTCTGTAAAAGTAAGCTCCTACACCTCTATCTCCTCCTGTTCCCTTTCCACTAGCCTTTAAGAATGACTGTAAAGCAATCTGTAGCCAGAAGAATGTAGCAAAGTTTGTTATTATCTTTCCTTTAAAATGATCTCAGTTCTTCAGTGCTTCTCTCTTTTTTAGCAGTTCGCACATGGCTTTGTGCCCTTCATCTCAGCATTTCCTCTCAACAGACAGCCCTTCTACAACTGACACTGGGGTCTTTGTCCCTAGTGAAATTAAAACATGAAGCCACAATCTAGATTATCCTATTTTTTTCCTCCTGTATTAGAGCATCATTTTCTTCATTAAGGTTGTACCTGTGCAATGGAGAGAGTGAGGGGGAAGCTGGAACACGCTATAGTGACTCTTTTTCATGAACCAAACATATGAACATTTGTAGATTCAGAGTGGACACTTCACTAGAGATCATTTCCATTTATCCCTCAATTCCCTGATTTTATAGATAAACTAAGGTGCACTGACTCCTCATCCATTGCCTTTTTGATACCTTTGTGGGAGTACCAGTGGCTAATTTTTTTTTGCCTTAAAGACTGTCTCAGAGGCAAAGTTTGAGATGCATTGCCTGTTTGTATGTTTGTTTTGTGTTACCGGGGATTGAACCCAGGAGTGTTCTACCACTAAAGCCACATCTCCAGCCTGTCCCTGCCACCACTTTTTTTTTGAACCAGGAATTGAACCCAGGGGTGCTTAACCATTAAACTACACATCCAGCCCTTTTAATTTTTGAGACAGGATCTTGCTCAGTTGCTTACAGCCTCACTAAATTGTTGAGGCTGGCTTTGAACTTGTAATCCTCCTGCTTCAGCCTCCTGGGCTGTTGGGATTACAGGCATGAACCCCTGCACTCAGCTTCTAGCCCTTTTTATTTTATTTTGAGATAGGGTCTCACTAAGTTGCTAAGGCTGGCCTTGAACTTGCGATTTTCTTGCTGTAGGCTCTTCCCAAGTAACTGGGATTACAGATGTGCATCTCTATGCCCAGCTTGAGAAGTACAGTTTTAAGTGATTTTAAAAACATACCTTATTGGAAAAGGAAAACTCAAATATGTTTGCTCAAGCCTTTTGCTGTAGGAACAATGGGACAGAATAAAGGTAAGCTCACAAAATAAGGGAACATTTCTTATCTGTTATTTTTTTTTCTCCAAATTCTTCTATACAAGTCCAGACAGATGGGCTATGTTTCCTTTCTATTAACTGAGGAGACAGAGAAGAATTGAGGACTGAAGCGTCATCACTGTCCTGAATGTACTGAAATCCTAACAGCTTTAGCTGAAAATATGTCCAAAGCAGGCAGTCAAAACAAACATAAAATAGGACAAACTCCAACACTATCTATCTATGCTAGAATCACAAGGCAGGCAGGGAAACTGGTTCCTTTGAGGAAGGTAGTCAAAGAAATAAGCAGAGTAGCCCTCACCCTGTTCCAGCATGTTTGAAGTACTTGGGGATGGAGTAACCCCTTTCCTTTGTTCATCTACATAGGTCCATGAGCCATAAGAAAATGACTGCCCACATGAAGCTCCTCAATACAAGACCTCCGACTGCACCACGTCAGTCCTTTCTAAAGGCAAAGTCTAAAGGAATCTGAAATGGCAAGCCTGTATCTGAAAGTGCTGAGAAGAGCCTTGAAGAAGACTCCCTGGCAGTGAGGAACAGAAGAAGCAGCAAGGACCCTGGAATCAGGCAGACCTGGGTTTGAATTCTGACTCTGTCACTTTCTACTGAAGTGACTTGAGTCACAAACATCTGTGAGCCTTATTAGTAGCATTTTCCTCACACCAGGCAGTCTGAAGATTAAATGAAAGAACATGTTAAGGCATCTAGAATGGGCTGGGCCCAGAGAAGGCTGTGATGATGTCAAATATGCACTGGCCAATGAACAGGAACCCTGGGGATGCCCAGAGGTGGTATGGCCATAGCTCTAGAAGTGCAGAATTCTCAAAGGGAAACAGAGCTCTCTGCTCCAAAAGTCCTATGCAAGTCAGAAGCCAACTTCAAGATACAATGCACAAAGAGCCAAATTGTTATCAGCCAGCTCCTATTACAAGGAAACAAATGCTGCATGGAAAATTATTTGTAAAGTTTGTGATTTTGCCACTTACTAACAGTGTGAACCTAGGCAAGATTTCTGAATTTCAACTTTTTCATCAGAAAAATGGGAAATAATAATATCAACATTGCAAGAGTTCTTGGGAAAATAAGATAACATGTTTTGAATATTTATCAAGTGTCAAGCACTATTCTAAGGCTTTTCGGTATGTCATCTCATTTGTATAAATACTTAATATAGTGCCTGGAACATAATAAACAACTAGTAAATTAGGCATTAAATAAATGTAATGGGCAGAGGAAGAATTACTAAGGTTCCAAGAGGAGAGAAGAGAAGATGCCTGTGTCCACAGGTGGGAAGAATAAGATGCAACTGGGAGAAGAAAGGTATAATAGTTACTGGATATGAGACTCTCAAAACTTTTGAACCATTACAAATTAAACCAACCTAACTCACCCCAAAGGACAGAACTGAGCTCTTTTTTTCATCTTTAATGTTTATGCCTCTCTGAATCTGAAAGAAGCTGCCAGGATTCCAGTACAAACCAAAAAGTGATGACCGTACCCTGAAGCATGCAAACTTTTGTGTCTCTACAGCTGTCTGTAGGAAACTGGTGCTAGTGGACTATGGAGGAGCAATAGGGCATTTCTGGGACCGTAGCTCAATTTGCTTTTATAGTGTGGACACACCTACCGCATGGATATTCTCAGTAGTGGAATAAAAAACAGGGATAAATCTTGGATTTCCCTCTTATTCGTTCTTTGTGTTTATGTTCTTGGCACAATATTGATGTGTCATAGACAAGTCAGCATGTGAATGTGCTCTATCCGAATAGAGCCTGCCTTTCTACCTTGTAGAGTCCTTCAATTTCTAAACTCATGGAGCTTGTATTGTTAGAACCAATGAAGTAACTCAAAGAATTTTTAAAAAATAAGCCATCAGTCTGGACCTGTGTAGGTGAATGAAGGAGAAGCACTTTAAAGTCAGGGGGAAAAAAGTATACTTAACATTTAGGATTATCAACCAGTACTAGTTTTCCATAATATGTTTCATTTCTGATTTCATCTGGAAGAGATATGATTATTACTACGATTTAAACAGTGGTACTTTACTAATAAGCTCTTGGCACATCTTTTTTCAGGTTCAAAATAGTCTAACATACTGCTAAGTTGTTGCATCAGTGTTTGTCAATAATAGAAAGGCCTTATTCGAGAGATTTACCAGGTTGTATTACATGGAACCCAGAGGTGAATCCAGACTTTGTGGGGCCTGAAACTTATCTAATTTGGGAAATGACCTCTGATAAAAACATGCAAAATTTATGTATATAGAAATTGGGAGGGCTGGGTGTGGTGTCACACGCCTGTAATCTCAGTGGCTTGAGAGGCTGAGGAGGAAGATCGCGAGTTCAAAGCCAGCCTTGGCAATGGAGAGGCACTACACAACTCAGTGAGACCCTGTCTCTAAATAAAATACAAAATAGGGCTGGGGATGTGGCTCAGTGGTTGAGGGCCCCTGAGTTCAATCCCCAGTACCAACAAAAAAAAAAAAAAAGGAAAGGAAAGGAAAAAGAAAAAGAAATTGCGAGGGCCCCAATCAGAACCTTACAAGAGACCTGAGCAAGGGAGGAGACCCAGAACTTAGGTTCCATTCAATTCATGATATATCTACACCAGCTGAGACCTCTGTACAAACTTTTATAGTTCAGAGAAAATTGGTATTTTAACTTATAAACACCCCAGTACATTCATATTGATCATAAAATTACTGGCATCTTCCCTTGGCAAATTGCCTTTGGAAAGAAATTTAAGAGGCTTATCTCTCACTATGGCAAGTGTTTCCTGAAGCAAAATGGCTTTATCTATTAGAAAAATTTTACCCAAAACAAAAGTGCTCAGCTCCCAATACACACTTGGTGGATCGTGACCATTGCGCCAATCTTTTTTTTTTTTCTCTCTCTCTTTTTGGTACTGGGGATTGAACTCAGGGGCACTTAACCACTGAGCCATACCCCCAGCTCTTGTTTGTATTTTATTTAGAGACAAGGTCTCACTGAGTTACTTAGGGACTTTGCTAACTTGCTGAGGCTGGCTTTAAATGCATAATCCACCTGCCTCAGCCTCCTAGCTGCTGGGATTATAGGCGTGTGTCACTGTGCCCAGCTCTTTTCTTCTTTTTTAAGAGACAGGTCTTACTATGTTGCCCAGATTGGCCTTGAACTCCTGTCTTAGCCTCCCAAATGGCTGGGACCACAGCTGTGCACCTTGTCTGGCTCATTGTGCCAATCTATGAAAGCAACTATGAATTGGTCTGAGAGGCAGAGCTCCATTCGCACTGCATGAGTGTTAATGTCCATTGCCAGTTGGCTCTGATTTCTCATCATGAAGCAAATGCTTTTTTCTGTTCAGATGAACACAGAAACTAGAGATAAGTTGGTGCCACCTCCATTATGAGTCTTTTCTGACCCACCACTCATCCCTGCTTTGTTTGAAAAGTAGACCCTCCATATTCTTTCCCCAAGTTAGGCTTCAGCAAATTGATGAAGGGGAGGAGGTGGCTGCAATAAATGAGCATCTGAAGGAAAAGTTAATCCAGCTCCAGGCATACCATAACCATCCCTTCATGGAACCCAAAATGAACCATGTGAACCTGGATTTCTGATCCACGAGACAGGTGAACAATTTTTTCCAAAATTGAGTTGAGGGGAGAACTTTCACCTTGAGTCTTAAATCCCTTTCAGGGTTAGGGGTATATGTTGCTCAGTGCCAGAGTGCTTGGCTAGAATGCCCAAGGCCCCTGGGTTCCATCCCCAGCACCGAAAAACAAAACAAATCAAATAAATAAGTAAAAACAAAATTCCCTTTTGAGCTGAAAGGAAATAAAACCCATACTTCTTGTTGAGGGTAGTCAGGAAAGAAAGTATATGTAATTAGGTCAGAGCAATGTATTTTCTTTACAAATATTTTTTACATTATATCATAAACATCATCTTTCTCACACCTCAAAGATTCCTACTGCCTACATACAATTCATGACTTCAGAGGCAGGTATTTTTAGAAAAATAATGCTCTGGGTGATTGGGGAGAGAGGTCCCCTGAATGAGGTTTAAAAGAATTCGTTTCTGCTTTCCATTGAGAAAGCACCTGCATCTGTGCTCCCTGGAGGGCTTTATGCTAAACTTCATTCTTTGTAGCCCTGTTGCATATATTTAAGCAGTTAGGGACTCTAAATGTGAGATGGAATCAGAGTTAAACTCAAAAATGAAATTCAAGGACAATTCACATGTCAGAGCATCATCACTGAGACTACCATGGCAATGCTAATTTGGGTGTTGCTTGCATGATGCTTTCTATTATCTATGCCAGAGATCAGTGCTAGGGAAAGCAGAGCATGTCCTATAAAAATTACAAGTCTCTTGGCCTCTCTGTACCTTAGTTTCCTCATTTGAAAAGAATGAATGGATCTTAAGACATACTTCTTAAGACAGCTAACCAATAACTGTATAATGTTTTTAACACATAGTTTTGGGGGGTTTTTTGTACATGCGTGTATCTTCTATTTCACTTACAACTTGTGTAAAAACTGCAGTCCATGCCATGCCTGAAATGTTCCAAAGCCCAGTTCTGTCAGTAAATTGCAACTAAGGTTTCTACAAAAAAGATAAGCCAAAGAAGAAGGAGAAGAAAAAAGATATTCTTTCAGAACATTTATCATTTGGCAGTGATTCTAACTTATATATGATGAAATGTAACCTCAATACTTTTTCCACACACTAAAGAAATCTTGCTGTGGAAGATCCTGACTTATGACTTATATTTCTGCGTTTATACATGCAGAGCCTTAGCTATAAAACAGTGAATGCTCAAAAAATACTTGTGATATTTACTTCTCTAAAACAGGGCTTCACAACTTCAATGCTATTGACATTTTGGGCTGGAAAATTCTTGTTGTGGAGTTTTGTCCTGCATATTGTAGATGTTTAACAGCATCCCTGGTGTCTGGCCACTAGATGCCAAAATGTCACCTGTGTGTAAAATCACACTAATTGAACCACTGCTCTGTAATGACTCATTTCAATCCATGTATAATAATTCTCATACTTATCTTTGCTAGATACGTAAATTTTTAATCATAATTTCAAATGAGTAGCAAGGGGGTTTATAAAATTTCAAATATCAAGGTATACTTGTAACTTACATAAACTGCAAAAAAGGTAGTGGTTCAAATGTACGTCTGTCGATAGATTGTATTTTATTGCAGGATAAATCTCTAGGAAAAGTAAAAGGAAAATATTGCCTTGATTAGATATTAGCTATCTAATTAGTATGAATAAATAGAATCCAGAATTGATAATATTGAATACCTAGTTTTTGTTTAAATTCTAAACCTTTGGACTTATATTTGAACTTTTTAGAGTTTTTAACCCTGCCCACTCTTCTCTTGAGTCTCACTTTCATAAATAAAATATACAACTTTATATCTTGACAGGTTTTGAGATAGTCTTTCCTGACAGTAGGATAATTATTATGTGACCTTTTACAGTTTATCAAGTTCAAGATTATGAGCTACAAGTATTAATTTCTGCATGTAATTTTTTAAATTAAAGGGAATATTCTCATGTTCCTGGCTTAATTTGGTTTTTCTTTCACACATGCATGTGTGTGTGTGTGTGTGTGTGTGTGTGTGTGTGTGTTACAGGGGATTGAACCCAGGGCCTTGTGCATGCTAAGCAAGCACTTTAACACTGAGCTATACCCCTAGTCCTTTATTCTATTTTTCTAACCCAGTTTAATACTAGAAGAAAAAGATACCTTTCAAATCATTTGAAAGACAGTTACTCCTCTAATTAATACATGACTTTGAACTAATTCAGAGTTGTACTTTCTATCATACTAATGGAAACTCATTTTGGTTTCATATTACCTTAATACTCCATGAAGTCACTGCTTTAGTTGTGTAGTGCTGGGACAATGAAAAACAACATGGAACTGCATTTTTATTTGAAAACACCCATTCTGATTAGAGTTGACTCTCTTACTTCCACAGATTTCAGCTTGTTCCTCACTTTTCACCTGGATGGGTAGAACTGTCATGACTGGTGTCTCCAACTCTAGGCTCTCCCTTTCTAATCAATCCCGAACACAGTCACCAGTTAGGCTGTCTAGAATTGGTTCTTAAAGACCAGTATTACCTGGGAACTTTTGAAGAATGCAAAATTCTCAGCCCTACTCCAGAATGACTGAATCAGTAACTATGAGGGTGGTATCCAGAACCAAGTTCTACAAAGTCCTCCAGGTGAATCTGAGAGGAGACTCAAGGTTGTTTTAGAGCACTGCAGATGGTTCCCCCACCACAGCTCCTTTGCTTGGCACTCAAAGTCCTAGAAGGTTGGGTTCCATTCTCTCTCTTGTGCCCTACAGGTGCCCATGGCACTCCCCAAACACATTTCTGTGTTTTGCCTTTCTCCCACTCTCCCTTTGTAAGCTTTGTATATTTTCCCTAAGATGCCTATCTGATGATTCCCAGTGAGGCCCTTCGAGGTCCTGTTGAAACAGCACTGCCGTAGGAACATTTTCCTTAAACAGTTGGAAATCTTTTCTCCTCTTTTGTGCTGTAGACACAATTTATACCTCTTAGTGCCCATATTCATTTGTTTTCAATTCAATTGTTTTTGTATCCCATTTCTTCTGATACAAACGCTGTGAAAGCCTGGACTGGGTCTTGCTCATCTGTGTTGCCCTCCAGGTTTAAAACTGACACAAGTATTTGAGAAACTAAAATATTTATAAAACAAATGAATATCTAGGGAGTGAGGAGGGGGACAAAAATGACTAGTTAAAAAGGAATGCAGTTTGTGACTTCACAGCTGGCCCTTCTGCTGCACCTCTTTAGCACTTTGTCATCCACTGGGTACTTGCTGCATTATGGTTTGAGCTTAGCCTTGTCTCCTCTGTGAGCCCCTAAGTTCCTAAAGAAGAGGAACCTGTCTTACTCATCTTTGTCCTTCCAATACTAGGGAACAGTGTTTGGCATATTCTTTTGAGCTCTTTTTTATTGGTTAGTGTTTTTTTTTTAAATAAATGCAATATATATATATGCTAACATGAAATAATTAGCTAACAAAGTATTACATAGTAGAAATAATGAAAAGTCTACTCCATTAAGCAGTTATCTCATTTGTTTTCTCCAAACCTGGTTTGTAAGGTTTGAGGCAGAAGTGACTAAAACCAGCAATACAAAAGCAGTTGTCCCTGAGGGCCTAGGAGGTTTGATAATTCAAAGGACTACTTTTAGTATCATGTGAAGCTCTTTATGCTCACTTCTTTTAAGCCTTCTACATCTGAAAAAAGAATATATTTACTAAAAACATCATTAGTTAGCTTAATAGGGTTAATGACCCACACATATCTAGATACCACAGACAAAGGATAAAAATCAAGCTTTCACAGCAAAGAACCTAAATTATCTTTAACCAGATAAAAATACTATGTAAGTGTTCCCTCCTTGACAATAATAATAGAGAGATTTTAATTTTGTGATTAATGAAAAGTTATAGGCAGTTCTGATCTGCTTACTTAGTGTAAACGTTGCAAGCTACACTATTTAACCATCATTTCAAATATCTATTTTCTGGAGGGGGATACTGAGATTGAACCCAGGGACAATTTAAAACTGAGCCATATCCCCAGCCCTTTTGATTTTTTATTTTGAGATTGGGTCTCACTAAGTTGATTAGAGCCTTGCTAAATTGCTGAGGCTGGCCTTGAACTTGCAATCCTCCTGCCTCGGGCTCCTGAACTGCTGGAATTACAGGCATGTACCACCATGCCCAACTTTTTCACATTTTTTATTGGTGTATTATAGTTGTACATAATGCTGGGATTTGTTGCTACATATTCATACATGCACACAATGTAACAATAAACTTTGGCCAATATCATTCCCCAGCACTTCCCCCTTCTCTCCCTTCTTCTCACCCCTTGGTTCCTTTCCTCTTTTCTACTGATCTCCTTTTGATTTTCATGAGCCTCACTCCCATCTTTCTTTTCTTTTTTCCTCTCTAGTGTCCACACATGAGAGAAAACACATGACCCTTGACCTTCTTTATACTTCTGTGTTTGGCAAATATCTATTTTTAATGAAGGTATGCCAATTCCTGCATTGAAATCCTTAATACTGCTTAGTAGTATTAGCTACTACTACTAGCTTAGTAGTCTTGAAAATATTATTATGTAATTTACTTACTTAGTTATTTAGTCTTTTTTTTTTTTTTTTGTTCCAGGGATTGAACTCAGGGGCACTCAACCACTGAGCCTCATCCCCAGCCTTATTTTGTATTTTATTTAGAGCCAGGGTCTCACTGAGTTGCTTAGCACCTTGCCCTTGCTGACGTTGGCTTTGAACTTGCAATCCTCCTGTCTCATCCTCCTGAGCCACTGGGATTACAGGTGTGCGCCATCATGCTGGCCATCATGCTGGCTAGTTATTTAGTCTTTAAGCATTAATTTAATTCAGTTTAATTGTTAAAACATTCTGAATTAATGGCATTCAAATGAATATAGGTGGCCTATTTTTTTTCTCTCCTCCAGGCACCAAACTGAGGTTAACTTTAATTCCCTCTGTTCTACTAATCCAACTTTTTAAAACCTTATTTGCAAAGGCCAGATAGTAAATATTTTAGATTTTGCAGGCCACATACGATCTCTGCTACATATTCTTTCCTATTTATTTTACAGCATTTTAAAAATGTAAAAATAATTCTTAGTTAATGAGCTGTATAAAAATTGACTGTGGTTTGGTTTTGATCCATGGGCTCTAAATTAGATATAAATACATGTAAACACTTATAAAACAAGGTTCATATGAGTGTTAGTAATTGCTCTGATCTTATTACCACTTTTCCACTGTAAGTGGAGTTTTTTTTTTTTCCCATCCGTATCTTGTCTATATAATTTTTAAAACTAAAAATGCTTAGGAGGTATTTAATGCTGGAGATGGGTTAAAATCTATACAAACTTACACAATCACAGAATTTAATTGCTGGAAGAGATTTTACAGATTATCTAATATGAATCCCTTATTCATTAGATAACTCATAACTCACAGATAAATATGATTAACTAACTTACAAATACTGGAGGGATAGCAGGCCTTCAAAGGAATCTTTGTGTAATTCAGTCAGGGAATTTTCACTGAGAATTCTGAAAGATGAAAAGGTTATTTCTGGACCAAAATTCAGCACAAAGATGGAGAATATCCAGTGGTAAAAAAGTATGAGAAAATGAATGCTGTCATATTCTCTTGCCAGGAGTATAAAGTGGCATAACCTTTTTGCGGGTAGCTAAAATTTCATATCTACAATAGTCTTCACCCCCCAAAATCTCATTTCTATTCTATAGAATTATATGCCCATGTTCACAAAGAAGTATGTTTATTGACATTATGCATGTAAACAGGAAAACCATATACACTCTAAACATCCATCAGTAGGGGAATTATTTTTAAATAAACCATGATATGTTCATACGATGGAATATTATGCATGAGTTCAAATGAATAGGGTAGGCTCTGTGTACTAAAAAGAAACCTGACATATGATGAAGTGAAAGAGTCAAGTTGCATGAATGTTACCATTTATGTAAAAAAAGATAATAAAACCATGCAACAAACCTATTTTGCTATATGTAAATATGTGTGTAGGCAAATGCATGGGGAAAGATCCAGAAGGTTATATATACCAAACTCAGAGTAGTGGTTTCCTCAGGGGTGGAGGGTTACAGCACAGGGATGGTGTCTCACTATACCTATTATTTCATATTTACTCATTAAGAATGTAATTATGTATTACTTACAAAATGGAAAATAAATTTAAATTGTTTTTTACTTACTTCAAAGGGGGTCCACGAAATTGAATTTTTATTTATTTATTTATTTTTTGCTGTGGTCCTGGGGATGGAATCCAGGTCCTTGCTCATGCTAGGCAATTACTCTACTTACTACTAAGCTACAAACCCAGTCCCCATGAAATTTAATTTTTAAAATAACCACCAAATTTCACTCAATACAGGCTGAATTAATTTATGGAGGGGAAAACCTTTTTCTAACAGTATTGACCTCAACATTCTAGACTAAGAAGGATCTTACAATGCATTTTTTTTTTTTTTTTTTTTTTGTATTCATGTTTGGAGAGAATATACTCACAGTTTCTCAGCCCAACGGTAAGATTTCCATATGTTTTCTTCAGTGTAAGAAATAACGTTTCCTTGGAAATTCCTGTGAAGAAACAGTTTATACCTTTGAATAAGTAGGGGAAAAAATGAACAGAAAAAGTAAAACAATCACGGAGAACATTCAAATATAGAAAAAACAAACGAAACAAAAACCCAGCTTTCTAATTTTCGGAACTATCAGCTTCCCGGTTTCACAATAAGATAATAATGTGAGCCACTGGCACAAATGATAAAGCAGAAGTTTAACTTCCTATCTGTCGAATTTCAACAGAAAAATGGCAAGAATTTACCATATTAACAAATATGAATTAAGAAACACATTGCAAGTGACACCAAAGCTTTGCCTAAGTGCCCTCTGTTGAAATATCTCCAGGTATTAGGAGGATAAGGACAATTAGAAATCACGGGAACTAATGTGCTGATGTGGAAAGATCTCTTGAACATGTTGCATAGAAAACAAGTATGAATCAGTGTTTTTTTCTTTTTTAAACTTCATCAGGGAAAATTATGCATAGAAGAGAAAGCAGAAAGAAAGACACACACCAATATGTAACAGGGGTCATCTTATGGGTGGTAGGGCATGGACAACGGGTGAAAAAGGATAGAGGTATAGATTTTCACTTTGATCCAATATACTTCTGTTGACTTTTTTTTTTAAATGTGAGAATGTATCTATGAATGACATGTTTAAAGAAGCTGTTAAATTATGTTCAGTTTCAACTCTGCAGATACCTTCAACTTTTTTTTTTAACTCTGTCCTTATCCCTTAGCAATAACTTTTCTGTTTATACATCTTTACATAGACTTTTTCTTGGCATTTGGGGTTGGAGGATAAGCCTGCTCATCTAGTGGACAAATGCCTAGTGGACATTTCCACTCAACCAGAAGCCTTCGGAGGGCTTTATGTTCCCCACTAAGAAATGGCTAAGACTGAACTCATTTCTCTCCAACTGGCTTTCCTTCCTGGTGTTGTTTTCCACCTGCTACATCACCAGCATTCTAATTTTTTATCCAGGACAAAACTCGTGGAGCCGTATTTTATTTTTCTCTTTTCTATACACCTCATCCCCTAACTCTTTTAGTCAATCATTAAAGCATTTGTTATTCTTCTAAAGCTCCCAGGATTTTTTTCCTTTTAACAGACTAAAGTCAAACCTTAAAATGTTTTTAATATCTTACTTTTAAAACCTGGCAGTTTTATTTGTTATCAAACAGAATAAATAATTTGATTTTTCTTGTTCTAACTTTTATTTGTCCTTTTTAGTTATGGCAGTAGAATGTATTTTGACATATCATATACACATGGAGTATAACTTCCCATTCTTGTGGTTGTACATGACGTGGAGTTACACTAGTTGTATATTCATATATGAACATAGGAATGTTATATCTGATTCATTCTATTGTTTTTCCCATTCCCATTCCCTCCTCCTTCCCCCACTCCCCCTTGCGCTCCCAGGATTTTCTTTCTACTCCCATCACAACCACTCTGATTAAGCTCCTTCTTGCTTTACTCATAGATTTTGCTAAAGTTTTCTAGGTGGCCCCATTGAATTAAGCTTTCTCTTCTAGATCACTCTAAAAATGGATTATAAAATTATCTTCCTGTTTTAATTATTTTTATCTCTTGTTTGAAAACTTTCAGTGGCTCTTCATTTCTCACTGTGTAACTTTCAAACACCTATAGTTGATATTTAAGATTTTTCATATTACCTTTCATTGATTCTAACCCAATACTTTGTAAGCCTACTAGTCTACCAAATCCTGGTCATTCTTGCAGCCATTCCTTTGTGTAGATATACTTCCCGTTTTTTTCTTTAACAATTATAGCCACTTTCAAGCACCAGGTAACATTTGAGCCTATCTGTACAGCTTTCCCAACATCCATACCTCAGTAATGAAATATTCTGAAGAATTACAGCACCTGTGGTCTGCATCCTCTTTTAGTACTTAATTATATATCATCTCCATTTTTAGTCTTCTTCCCACCTATCATTTTCATGTTCTGTAAACAATGTCATATTTCTGTGGCTCCCATAGTACTTAGCCCTCAGTTGGGCACAAAATGGATGTTATATGAAAGCCAAGGCTAAGATGAATTCTGGACATAACTGAGGGACTGAATAATTATATTAACAGCTAGTATTCATATATGATAGGCACCGACATGAGTATTACATGTACTCTCTCATCTAAATTTCACAACAATCCTATGAACTGGTAACTATCATAATCCCCATTTTCCAAATAAGGAAACTGAGACATAGAGCTTTTTTGCCCAAGGTCACAATGCTAATAAATGAAAGATCTGGGTTCAAAGTCAGGCAGTCTTATTCTAGAATGTACTCTTAACCACTTGGTTGTATCATCATTAATGAGTTGTAAAGCAGATGGAGCAAAATGGTAAAGCTTAAGCAATGATATGATAGGGCTAAATAAAAATGGGTAAGAAAATAAAGGATGATCACAAGTGAAAGATTGGAGAAAGGACACAAGAGTAAGAAGGAAAAAGAGGATATGGAGAAGTTGACAAGCAAAAACTAAAAGCAAAAAGTCAGTCAGTGTGGGTTGGGGAGATGAGAAAGGTCCCGGAGACCCTTGAGGAAAAGGGTAGGCAGAATTCAGAGCACAAATGAGGAAAGGTGATTCTTACAAGACTGTGAAGGTGCCATTGTAGCTGTAGGGCTCTAGCACAGGCACTCGGTGGAGTTTCTGCATTGGGGCGAGACCAACACACAACAGTGTCTCATCTTGGCAGGTACAGAGCTCACATATACTAGTGTTCTTGGTGACATTTTCTTCCTTTTCTGTGGCATAAATTTCGGGGAAATGAGTTGTGGTTTGGTCTGGCTCCACTTGTGCAACTGTGAATTCAGTCATATTTGTTTGCTGTGAAGTTGTTTCAGTTGTTGAAAGAGTTGTAGGAGTTGTAGAACTTTCAGTTGCCACACTGGGTAGTGGAGTCAGGGTAATTGTCACGTCTGGAGGTTGAACTCCAACACTAGAGGACTCCGACACCGGAGTTGTACTTATTGTTGGAAGTGTAATCTCATAATATATAGGAGGTTTCGCTATAATCTCTTTATATGGCTCTGGAAGCTGAATTGGCTTCCCCGGCAAGGTTTGAGAAGACACAACATCAATGTTGGGTTTTGAAGGTATGGTAATTTCCACTTCAAAAGATTGAGCTAAGACTGAAGTTTCCTTGTGGTTGATTTGAGGATTTGTAGTCTTTGGGTATGGACGTGGAAATGTCACATCAGGGGGCTCTGGAGGAAGATTTGTAGTTTCCAGATCTAGATGTGGAAATGTTGTCTCCGGGGGTTTTGGAGGAGGATTTGTAGTCCCCTGGTGAGGACGTAGAAGTGTTACCTCATGGGGCTTTATAGGAAAAGCTGTAGAATGTTTAACTCCCACATTGGGCTCTGGAATTATGGGGAGTTCCACTTCCACAGGTTTAAATGCGAAGCTGGGTACTGTTGAATAATGAACTTGATTCTCAGTTAGGACCTGTGGCTGAGTTGAAGTTTCTTGTGTTGGAATTATTCCTTCTTGATACTTTGGAAGCAAAGTTGAGGTTTTCTGCATGGTTGGAAAAACAAATACGGGGACCATTGGAAGAGATATAGAGAACGTTCCAATAGCTATAGGGAACGATGAAAGAGCTACAGGCTTCTTCTTCACTCTAGAACGTTTAGTGGGTTTTGGAGTTGAGGTGAGTTCCAGGTCCAAAGGTTGAAATGTAACACTGGGTGATGTTAAATCCTGAGCTTGATTCTGACTTAGGACCTCAGTTGAAGTTTCCATCTGAGTTGTGGTTGCTTGTTGGGCTGAAGAAAATCCAAAGTTTTCAGGGAATCCTCGAGACTGGGAAGGGGCATTAGACTGGGTTGGATAAAATGTAACTTGCTGGGAGGAAACTGGCTCAACTTCTTTAGTGGCTTCTGAAGGTACAGTAACTATCAGAGCCACATGTTGAACTGTGGTTTTAGGCAAATTTGAAGACCCACTTCTGAACATTACTTCTAGATCTTGAGGTGAAAATGACATGGAATCACTGAAGGAAGCAATAGTCGGGACAAATGTGGATTCTGGAGGTTTAGTTGGGAGTGTTTCCTGGACAGGTGGAAGTTCAACACTCACGGGGGGCGTTGAGGGCAGAGATGAGCTCTCCTGCTGACTTGATAAAGATTCCTCAGGCAGCTCTTCAAGCTGACTGGGGACCTCTTGATCAATTGGAGGCTGTTCCTCCTCTAGAGGGGGGCTTGGCTGAGGTTCCAACTGCTCAGGGGACACCGAGGACTCATCTAGGGTCTTCTGTTGCGCTGAAGTTTCAACCTCATTATTCAATTCTGGAGTAGGAGACTCAGCTTGATCAGAACCTAGAGAAGAACCTGTCACATCCTCACCTTCTGGAGATTGACCTACATCGTTAGGGAGCTCTGGAGGCACAGTTGGAGCTTCAGGCTGGGATGCAGAAGGTCCTGACTCATTAGTTGGAATTGAGGGAGGAACTATAGCCTCACCATTAATCATAGAAGTTCCCAGCTCTGTAGTGGGTTCAGGTGTTATAGTCATTAGTACATCTGCAGGTTCACCGGTCACACTGGGCAAGTCTAGAGATTGCACCGGTACTTCCAGCTGGCTTTCAGAAGACTGGACCTCCCCAGGAGACTCAGAAGGCTGAGTTGGGGTCTCTTGCTCACTGAGAGAAGGTTCAGTCTCCACAGGAGGGCCCGGAGGCTGAGCTGGGGTCTCTTGCTGGGTTAGAGAAGGTTCTACCTCCTCCGCATACTCTGGAGGCTGAACTGGGGCCTCCTGAACTGGGGCCTCCTGAACTGGAGCCTCCTGAACTGCAGCCTCCTGAACTGGGGCTTCCTGAACTGGAGCCTCCTGAACTGGGGCCTCCTGAACTGGAGCCTCCTGAACTGGAGCCTTCTGAACTGGAGCCTCTTGAACTGGGGCCTCCTGAACTGGGGCCTCCTGAACTGGAGCCTCCTGAACTGGGGCCTCCTGAACTGGGGCCTCCTGAACTGGGGTCTCTGGCTGAACTGGGGCCTCCTGAACTGGAGCCTCCTGAACTGGAGCCTCCTGAACTAGGGCCTCCTGAACTGGGGCCTCCTGAACTGGGGCCTCCTGAACTGGAGCCTCCTGAACTGGGGCCTCCTGAACTGGGGCCTCTGGCTGAACTGGGGCCTCTGGCTGAACTGGGGCCTCCTGCTGGGCTAGAGAAGATTCGGCCTCCTTGGTAGGTTCCAAAGTTATGGTAATTTCCACGTCTGCAGGCCTACCTGTAACACTGGGCAAGTTATAATAATGAACTTGATCCTGACCAGCTAAAGAGGGTTCAGAGAGCTCTGAAGTCTGAGCTGGAGCCTCTTGTTGGGTTGATGAAGGTTCTACTACTTCAAGACCCTCTGAAGGCTGGGTTGCGGCCTGCTCCTGGCCTGAAGGAAGGTGAATCTCTTTATCTGCCTGCGGAGTTACGGTAACCAGATCTGCAGGTTTACTTGTGACAACCGGCTGAGTGTCACTTCTTAGAGATGAAAGCTTATGATGCATTGATGCTTCACCTCCTAGAGCCTCCTGGTCCTCAGGAACTTCTTGCTGGGACGAAGAGGACTGGAGCTCCTCAGGAGTCTCTTGGGCCTCCACAGAAGGTTCAACCTGGTCAGGAGTTTCTGGAGACTCCTCTGAGTTCTCCTGGGATTCCGGAGGTAGGTTGCCAGAAGAAGCTACATCTGTACTTGGATACACATAATCATCCTGCAAGTTGTTCTGAAGCTGAAGTTTTGCAAATTGCTTTGGAGTTCCACCAACAACTTTAGCAAATCTCGGATGCTGAGCTACATCCTTCTTCAGATTCAGTGGTGAAACAATAAACTTTGCTGCTTTTGCACTCTGACTATCTAGAGGTGGAACAAGTACTTCAAATGACTGGTGATCTGTAGACTGATCCAGATTGACAGTATGAATCTTACTTTTGAGTCGAGCATTGGAACCAATTCTGGGAGCCTCTCTTTCGGAATTAGTTTGTCTTGATGCAGCAAACTGATCTTGAACAGCAAACTGATCCATCTCTGGGGGCGGCTCTCCAGGTGAAACCCTGCCCAAGAATGGAAGCAAACTGTCAGTTAACTTCCGTGGTGAGTCCAACATCTGGGAGCGAGCAGAGGACCCCAGGTCATCAAAGACTCCCGGGTCTGCCGGGGGTGTAAGCGCATGGGGCGATAAGGGTGGGAGTTCAGAGGAGAGCAGAGACCAGGGCTTGATAGGCCCTGGGTGCTCAGCGGTCAGCTGGAGAGGGTCCTGGGGCGACTCCAGAGGCTGAGCTGCCTGGACCAGCAGCCACAATGGTTGCCACGTGAGGAGAAGCCCTGGTGCCCAGAGGCGCAGCAGGGACATGACATGCGGAGGCTTCGGGGCACAGCGACCCAGGCCAATGGGGAGCGCCTGTGGGAGCCTAACCGCCTGTGGGAGCCTAACCCTTATGGCAGCCCCTTGAGGCGCGCGCCTGGGAAACCTCAGTGGCCCCGCCCCACCCTTTATTTATGACACCTTGATTATGACATCTTTGATTACGCAACCTTTATTAGGCTCAACCTTTATTAGGCTCGCGGGGAGCCTTTTCCCACAATCAACCAACCCAAGCTTCCCTTCCCCAAGCAGGGGCCACAATCGACTCCCACAGGCCCCCTCCCCTACATCGAAGCAGGATCTGGGCCCTAGATGTGGGTGGCACCAGGACTCTAGCAGCCCATTGGGTGGGGGGCGGCAGAGATTCCCAAGGAAGTCACAGGACTGAGCCTCTGGGGATATTCAGTAGTGCTAGTCCAGTTCTGGCAGCCTGAATTCTTCCTCTTCCAGGCTGAAATCCCAGAGATATTCTTCCTCCCCTTGGCTATACTGCTTCCAAGAGAAGCAAGTGACCTGTAAAACGAGGGCCAGTTAGGTTAACAGGCAGACTACACATTAAGGTTATTTATTCCAAAATGTTGCCATTTGCTCTAAACTCTCTATCCTATTTCATGTTTGATAATTAATTCATCACTCTGTTAGGCTGGGGCTACCATTGAAATCAGTGATGACTCCGAAATTTCTGTAGGAGGGGTTTTAGGCAGTGGGCAATTCAGTCTGAGAAAGGGGTGTGAATCCGTGTGGTCAGCCCTTTACACTGGCATGGGAAAACATCTCCTTCCCACCTTGGCTCAGGTAGGCGTGACAACACCACTTTTTTAAAGGTGACTCTTTTTTTAAAAATTTTTTTTTTAAGAGAGAGGAGAGAGAGAGAGAGAGGAGAGAATTTTTTATTTAATATTTATTTTTTAGTTTTTGGCGGACACAACATCTTTGTTTGTATGTGGTGCTGAGGATCGAACCCGGGCCGCACACATACCAGGCGAGCGCGCTACCGCTTGAGCCACATTCCCCAGCCCCTAAAGGTGACTTTTGTGCACATATCTAGAGAAGGCAGGATGTTAAAGCCTGCAACTTAAATAGTTTTCTTGAAACACTACTAAGACTAGAACCCAAATGACTTTTTTTTCAGAGCCCTTATAGTAATCTGTTTTATTACTTATTACCTGACACAACCCTAGTGCATAAAGATGTGTCATCTTCTTATTCCCAGTGCCTTGCATATGGCTGAGCACATAGTAATGGTTTTCAAAGTCACCTCCTTAAGGGGTGGATCTGCTCTTATAATGGAATTTCTACAGTCAGTGTGGACTTACTTCCTTTCACATTTCACAGGAAGTGAGACTTCTTAAAGTTAAGTTTCCTTAACTGGTTTTATTTAAATTGAACTAAAACTTTTACATGGAAATAACTTAAAATAGTGTTTCAGAATGCAACCCACTTCCTCTGCCTTTTCAAAATAAAACACCCCACATTTTTGAAGAGAGTCATATAATTGAAAATCTCCAAATTAATCCCCCCGCCCCCCGCATAAAACACATTTTTGTGCTTCCCCCAAATATCTTATACATAGTAAATAATGCCTAATCTAGAAATTACTTTGGCAACTTACTCCCTAGTTAAGGGCTTTCATATAATTGATTTACAGAAAGGTTCTTCAGCAAAATATTCTACTTGAGTATAGGGAGATGTTGAGATTTAGGTAACACACCACATTTTGGAGGCATAATAGTTCTCAAAGCTACAACACAATCAAACCTAAGGCTGTAGTTACTCTGTTGCCAAATCTCTGTGATCCTACTTGAGGGAAAATCTAAAAAGACAAGCAGCCCACTTTCTCTAACTCTGGAAAGGGAGCCTAGCTCCTCTTTTGAGTCTGTAACTACAGTAGTCCCTTGAGAGGTCTCAATTCTACTCTCTAAACTTCAAACAATGGGTCAGGAAGTCCATAAATCCCCTATAATCAAAAGCAGTTTTAGAGTTTCATTTTTCTAAGAATGATACATGATGAAGTGCTGAAGTCTTTCAATAACACTGGTTTATTTTCTTTTCTTTATGGTACCAGGGCGCTCAACCACTGAGACATATTCCCAGCCTTTTTTTTTTTTTTTTAAATATTTTTAGCTGTCAGTGAATCTTTATTTTATTTACTTATATGTGGTGCTGAGAAACAAACCCAGTGCCTCACACATGCTAGGAAAGTGGTCTACCACTGAGCTATAACACCAGGCCACCTAGCCCCCTTTTTTTTTTAATTCTTTTCTTTTGAGACAGCATCTTGCTGAGTTGCTTAAGGCCTTGCTAAGTTGCTGAGGCTGGTTTTGAAATCGTGATCCTCCTGCCTCAGCCTCCCAAGCTGCTGGGATTACAGGCATGAACCCCGCACCCAGCCCACTGGTTGTTTTCAATCATGGCTACACTGACTATGGAACCCCTGAGCTTTCATCTTCACAAGGAAATAGCTAACACTTAGGAGGTATTTACATTCTCGGAGAAGGTTGTTAATGCAGCTGAACCATTATTAATCATTTTAGTGGCCTGTAACATTCATAGAGGTATGTGTAGTCTCACCTCTAATATGGGTTTGTAACTTGGTGAGTGCAGTTCATCTAAACTGCTTTTTAAGTCATATTCTCAAGCAGGAGCTACATGATGGGTAGACAAATAATTTATTTTTCCATATTTTTATTGGTGCAAAATAAAATTTCTTTGCTCTCAGGCTGGGGATGTGGCTCAAGCGGTAGCGCGCTCGCCTGGCATGCGTGCGGCCCGGGTTCGATCCTCAGCACCACATACAAACAAAGATGTTGTGCCCGCCGATAACTAAAAAATAAATATTAAAAAAAAATTCTCTCCTTACTCTCTGTCTCTCACTTTAAAAAAAAAAAAATTTCTTTGCTCTCTCACAATTCTATAATTTTTCTGCAGGACTCCCTTAGTTGATTTCATTATCACTTATCACCACCAGAGGTCAGAGGAACCTTCCAATTAATCAGGGGTCCTGAAAATGATGAAGCAAAGTACTGTGGCTTAGAAATAATAAAATAACATTTGTTTAGGGCTTATTAGGAATGCAATACTTAAAATGTTTCTTCTACCCCATTTAATCTTTTTTAACTCTTTTTTTTCATATTTATTTTTTGAGGTATAGATGGACACAACACAATGCCTTTATTTTTATGTGGTGCTGAGAATCAAACCCGGGTCCCGCCCATGCTAGGCGAGCACTCTATTGCTGAGCCACAATCCCAGACCTTTTTTTAAACTCTTTTTTCAGTTGTAGATGGACACTTTATTTATTTGTTTGTTTTTGTTTGTTTGTTTGTTTATATGTAGTGCTGAGGATCAAACCCAGTGCCTCACACATGCTATGCAAGTGCTCTATCACTGAGTCACAGTTCCAACCCCTCTTTCTATCCCATTTAATTTTAACAGTCACTCTATGAATTCAGTATCAATGAATGTCAGGTGTATCCAAGATAAAATCTCTGGCAGGTTATGATATTTGTGCATCTCTTTTATGACTTTAGGTTTGTCTTGGCACCAGATATAAGGTAGTTCAACATCAAGCCTTTGCCCCAAACAGTTCACAATGCCAAAAACTGGCAAATTACTACTTTGGTTTCAATGGATGGTCAAAAAGGATCATTAAGGTAAACTCTATAGACTTTCTTTGAGTACACTCTTCTTTCAACATTATAATCCTAGACTCTAAAAGAAGGATTGAACTGTATTGTAGAGGGAGATGTGAGAGGCTACCTACCACTGAAGGTGAGTGGATATATTTGAATCGGCGGCCCCAGCAACATCTAGCTGATTGGCTCCTCGGCCCCAGCAACATCTAGCTGATTGGCTCCTCTGCGGTGATGCTCATTGGACTGTTTCCCTGCCCTTTCAGACCACGGAGCTGCTCATTGGGGGACTTTTTTGGCTCCGCCCACGTGACCCAGCCAATCGGCCTCAAGAGCAGGAGGATTGTGGGAGGTGGGGAGAAGCTTGGGTGGGAGAGAGAGGCTTGTGGAAAGCCGGTGGTGGCAGTTGAGGCTCTGAGGGTTTTTCCTGAGAGGCTGTTTTGTTTGGCGTGTGTGGTTCTAAAAATAAAGTTAGTTTCTTTTGACAAGTGGCTCCTGATTGTGCCCAGCCAGACTGCGGCAGGCCCACAACCTAGAATTAATAATAATTTCCAGGCATGGTGGTACACACCTGTAATCCCAGCAGCTCAGGAAGCTGAGGCAGAAGGATTGCAAGTTCAAAGTTAGTCTCAGACACTAAGCAATTCGGCAAGACCCTGTCTCAAAATAAAAAATCAAATGGATTGGGGATGTAGCTTAGTAGCTAAGTGCCCCGGTTCAATCCCTAGTACCAGATAAATAAATAATAATGATAATCACCTTAATCATCTGAATGGTGTTGTCTGTAGTTTTCTCCAGTGTCTGTGTATTGTGTAATAAAAAATGCTTTCCTATATCTAGTAATTTAGATCCAAATCTTACCTGATTTTTGAAGCTGTGGGATATCTCAGTCTGTGATTATTGGAGTTTAGTTTTATTTCTGTATGTTAAAATGGGAGGGAGCGGGGCTTAGCGTGTACCTCAGTGGTAGAGCACTTGCCTAGCAAGTGGAAAAAAAGAAAAGTAAAAAATCCTAGAAAGGCATTTTAATTCAAATCCTAATAGCTTCAGGAGCTTTCTGACCTACATCCCCAGTCCTATTTTGTATTTTATTTAGAGACAGGGTCTTACTGAATTGCTTAGCACCTTGCTTTTGCTGAGGCTGGCTTTGAATTTACAATCCTCCTGCCTCAGCCTCCTGAGCCACTGGGATTATAAGCATGTGCCACCATGCTTGGCTCCTAAAGCACTTTTTAATCCTACAATGTCAGAGCTGGATAGTAAAAGAAAAGTGGCACAGGACTAATCTCACGCACACCTGGGATAAGAAGCAAGTTTATTGTCAGGAGCCTAGAGAGAGGGACAGCAGCAGCAAGCAAGGGAGAGCAGCAAGCACCCTTTGAATCTCACCTTTTATAGGCTAGAATCATGGCTGCACATTAGGGGAGGGTTTAGTTTTGACTGACATACTAAGCATCCCCTTATCTTATGGAAGGCAAATTTATTTCTTGGGAACAGAGACAGGCAGTTTTCCTATCAGAGGGGTGACAGGAAAACCAGCATGTCCCTTTATCTTCTCAAGGAGAGAACAGGGAAACCAGTATGTCCCCATCTCAAGGGCCAGTAAGTTGTCTCCTATCTCTCAATGAGAGATCAGGGAGAGACCAGCATGTCTCCAGGCTGGTAGGTTTTATCTTGGGTGAAGTTTCTATTTCTTGGGAATAAGAACAGTATTCATAAAGTGGAGATAGGGAAAGGGAAGATATCTTGGCTGCAGTTATGCTACCAGATAAGACTCTATATAAAACAGGTCTCCTTTGGTTTCTAAATAACACTTCTCAGATCTGTGCTGGTCTATGATGTTTTCACCTATCCTCAGTAAAATCAGAAAAGGAAAACATGTCATTCTGAAATTTTGTAATAAAGTATATTTCATTTTCCTACATGTATGACCTCCCTACAATTTTGATGTTAAAAATATTTAAGGAAGAGATGCTGAAATAGAGAAGATAGTTATTTTAATACTTAAGCATTAACATTAAAAGTTGAAAACCTTTATTTTAGGGTTTTTTTTAAACATTTTCCTGGTCTGGAAACCATTGAATAATCAACTCTTTTGTCTTATATCTGATGCAGTTAGGGATCAGAGGTAGAGGCTTTAGGACCCCATATAACACTCCAGTTTGGTCCGACACTACTGATGGTGCCTATGTGCAGGACATTCTTCTGTGTCTTTGCCTTGTCCCTAAATAGGCTCTACTCCATGTCAGCCCCCTCCAAGCAAATTGGATCCTATCCAGAAAAACTTTTTTCTTTAATCATCTAGATTCTAACTCATTCTACCAAAGCAACCAAAAATCATTGGTAGCTGGCACTATTTCTGTGTTCCACCACTACTTTTTCCACCTCAAATACCACAGCCTTAGCCCACCCATTACCTACCTCTAAGCTTCCTCTTTTACTTCAAAAATAGTTGTCTTGGGGGAATTACACAAATCTTGGTACTCTTTTAAACCAATAATTGTAGATTTTATTACCCACTTCATTGTCCATTGTAAGTTTGTGGATATTTCTGCTTCTCTGCCTCAATTATGAACACCCGAAGGACAATAGTTATGTCTTCCTTCTTCCAGAATCTGGTACACTCCTACTGTAGTAAGAACCCAAATGTGTGTGTGTGAATATAAATAAACTAACATATTTCTTGCCCAGGGAAAACCTTAGTACATTTTAAAAACCCTAGAAGTCATCCTTTTGGTTTGCAAATCAAAGTCAGGAGCAAGGATACTGGGCCTGGGTGGATGCACGGAGGAAGTCTAAGAAAATCATTTATCCCTGGGTTTCTTCATTTTATTTGTGAGTGGGAAGGGAAGAAAATAAAGTGGAGAAAAGAGGAAGAAGTGAAGAATCCCAGAATAAGGACAGGAATTTTGGAATGACTCCACAGAGTGCCTGCACCCTGTCTCATCTCAGGTGGCATCCTGTCATCCAGTGGGAGAGAGGCCGGCCTGCACAGTGCAACCTCCATTCTAACCTGTGGAGAAAAAAAATACATAGGTCCTGCTTCCCACTTAGCAGCAGCTTCTCCATTCACCTGTCCCAGTTCCTGGTGAGTCTCCCTGCAGAGCAACAGCAAGAATTCCCTTCATTACTTGCTCTCTAGCTTGTTTTCCAGGCTTCTTTAATTCTTCCTTTGAATTTCCCTCCTCTCTTGTCCTTTCCCTCTTTCCTCATTCAGAATGCTTCTATATTTTCAAATCCTAATCTCCCTCCAAAAATGGACAGTACTGTTTTACAAGACTAAGGATTACTTGAAAAGGAAGGAAAAAAGAAAAGAAAATCCCACGTGCAACCTTTGACTCTTTCAGAAAGGATCAGCCTGGATACTCATCAATGTCTCATTTTTTAAGGTGTTTGTCTGTAAGGAACTCAGAAACCTTGCAGGGGCAACCATTTGCATGCCCAGTGTGAAGCACAGAAAAGGTTAGTGAACGTCTACCATTGAGGAGCTGGAAGCTTTGAGGATGTCTACCCAACTGAGCAGCTCCTACCTATTGGCAGCTATGTTTGTATTGCTTAAATCTTCCTATGCCTATAGCTGATTGGACCAAGGAAGAACATCCATGGTCCAAACTGAACCAATCAGATTCTCTGTCGTAGAACTTGGACTAGGACTGAGTCTAGCCACTCCTTCTAATTGCTTATGACTTCAGCTCATAAACTTGGAACTTTGATAGGCTTGTGGATGGGGGCAGAGGAAGCAGGTCTACATAGAGATTAGTGAAGTGAACGCACCAACAGACACAGAAACCTGCCATGGAAAGCTTCTGGCAGTTTCCAGTCCTAATTGCATTCTCTTTCTGAGGTCTAGCTTGCACCCTTTCAGTAGGCTCAGTGAGACACCTTCTCCTGTCAGAATAA